>NC_086204.1:6640681-6943712 GCF_035770615.1 Melospiza melodia melodia | reverse complement strand
AAAAGTGCTGCATCACCCAGAAGATGGAGGCCAAGAAGAAAGAGAAAGAAGGGTATGGCATGCCCAAATTCCTCCATCTTGGGACCTTGAGCCCCCATTCTAAAACCCCCAAAATTCTACTTTTCACCCTGTGACAAACTAACTATCATTCTACTTAAACTTTTGCTACTAAAAGGTGCAGATGTGGAAACAGCCACCAATAAGACAGAGGTTCTGCTCTGCCCTGTGACTCCTTTTTGGGAACTTCCAGATCAGCTTGCAAGCAAACACTTTTACAAAAGATCATTGCTTTCACTCGCGTTTCTCTCAGTCACACCTTTATGAAATTCAAATCAGATTTTCTGTGTTCAATTTGTGGTTTAGGGGAAATATATTCTGTGCCTGAGTATACTGTTCTTTACTTTTGTACTTCTAGAAGGCATGTTAATATAAGTGCAATAAATTATGTAGTCTCTGGGAGTTTGGGCAGAATAATGAATTCAGGATTTTTGAATAACAGTAGTATGAGGAATATCTCATCAAATGGTCATTTTAAACCCCCCTTAAGCACAGCAATGCTGTGACCCACTTAGTAATGGGGGAATAAAAGTTATTTAATCCTAATCACTTTCATTGTGGCTCCAGTACCTTAGGAGCCTATTTAATACAGAGGTCATCTTTTAAGCAATATTGAAAAAAAAATAATAAAAAGATTCAGAGCACTGCTTCATCCCCCAAATAAGCTGCTGTCTCCTGGGAACAGTGACATCAGCTGTCTTCATGACCCTGGAAATGCAGGCAGGAGTAACCAGTGGCAAACAAACTCAAAATTAAAACTTTAGGCAGGTACTATTTTTTTCTTAAGATGACATAGATCAGCCCCAGGTACATCTAGAGCATATTCCTATGACTTCTCACCAAATTAACTATTTTTTATCATCTAAATCTTCCCCTGGCTGTGGCCTGAGGAAGGGCTGTAACAGTTTATTGCATAGGCAAAGCCAAACTGTTTCTTTTTCCCTATTTTTCCTAAACCTAAGCCCTTCCCTAACCCAACACTAAGTGTGACTTTAGGGACTCACATTTCCCACTGACACCACTACTGCCCTGGGGAACAAGTGGGTTTTTTGTTTCCTTCAGCTCCAGGAAGACACAATAATAATTTTATCTCCTGAACTCTAAACTTTCCTTTCCTCCAAGTCTGACTTGGAGCATCAGAGTCTTTCTGTCCAGGAGCTCTTTGTGCTGGTCCAACATCACCTTTCTTCCAAGTCTTTTGACATGGAGAACTCAGGTCCTTTGTGAAGCTGCTGCTTTTTTATCCTGAGCAACATGTGCACCCTTAAATCCAAACAGTTGCCATGGGAGATGCTCCTGCTCTTCAATCAGCTGTTCTGTCTCAGGTCCAGGTAGCACTGAATCTTTTCTTCAACTCTCAAACTATCAACACAACTGAAGAAAATCAGTACTTGAACCTTGAGTTTCCTTGACCTTCACTGAAATCTTAGCACTGAGGACTTAGAACTGAATGTGCTCAAGAAAAAAGACTCTTCCATCTAACAGCCCCTAAAGTACACAATAGGAAATTCTCCTCTGAAATTTTAATTTTTCTAGTCATGATCTAAATCTAAGCCTGCATTTCAACCTGTAAAATTACTGATTTTAAAGTTCTCCCTGTTAAAAGAAAACACTTCAAAATAGGTTAATATTTGAATTCACTCCCAAAGTGCTTTTCCATGGCTTTCTGTTGTGTACTGAGTGAGCAGGGGAGAGCAGGTGTGTTTTAGCTTTGATAGCTGCAATCAGCTCTCATCTGGAAAGGTAGATTTTGTAATAACCTGATTAGGCAGAAGCACCACTGGCTGTAGTTGCTGGTATAATTCTCTTTCTCTCTCTCTACTTTGTTTTTTCTTTTTGGCAAGTTTCTGTTTTCGCTTGAGAACCCCATAAATTTCAGATAAACACAGTGCAAAGCATTTATGACTTGCCATAAACAACACTTAAGGATGTTAGAGCCATATTCTGTTTCCTGTTTGGAATCTGTTTTGTCTCTGGTGCCACAACAATCTGTCTCACTCCTGTGCACAGCAGCACTAATTGCCCTTAATTGAGAAGAGTGGAAGCTTATATGGTCCAGTGGGTTTCTGCTGGATTTGGATGATGTGGGAACGCAGCCACAGGAATTATACCTGTATATTGCTGCTTGGACAGTCACAAACCCTGCAGCATGAGAGACCCCCTCCCTTTATAGGCTGTATTTTGAAGCTCACACATAATTGTCGACAGTTATCTAAAGGTTTTAATATTCCCTTCCATCTTCCTGACTGCTGAAATGCAATCTCAGTGAATATAATGAGGAGGAAGCAAATTGGTTTCGTTATGTGGAACTAGTTTTTCCTCCGCGTTTCTGCTCGCTGTTAAGAAATAGAGGGATAATAAAAATATTTCTGCCAAGGAAAGTTGATCTGAGCAGAGTTTTACACTCTCCATATTTCCCAGGTGGCCATATAAAGGAAGGAAAAGATGGAGGCATAGATCCAGTGGTTTCCACTAACACCCATTAAAGCCTGATACAAACACAAGCAATTTCAGCCAAGGATGATTTGTGTGGATACACTCGGGTTATGGTGCTGCTCAGGAGGAATTTCTGCATGGAAAGGGTGGTCAGGCATTGGCAGGGGCTGCCCAGGGAGGTGGTGGAGTCCCCATCCCTGGAGGTGTCCAAGCGAGGCCTGGACATGGCACTCAGTGACAAAGTGGGAATTCTGATCCTGGATATCTTTCCCAAACTTATTGGTTCTGGGAATCTTCAGTGGGGTCAAACTCCATTCGTCTTCAGTAATCTTTGAAAAATAGGTTTTAATACAAGGACCATTTCTGTTTATAACAGATTCATCTTTTCCCCTTTCCTCTCCTATGTGTTGGCTACTCAATGTGCACTTAACTCATGGTAATTTGCTAGAGAAAATTTTATTTTCTATTGCTGAGTCCACCACAGGAGCATTTGCAGCTCTGAAACACTGAGATATTGCCACTCAGATATTGTTATGCTTGTTTTCAATTCTGCATCCTGCTCAGCACTGTGATGGTTAGGACAAAAATTCTGTAGTGTGCCCTTTTCAGTACCTTGGTAATGACAGGGTGGGAATGTTCTCAGCAGGATCTGAGTGTGTGACATGCAATATCTGCTGGAAATCTTACCTGTGATGCCTCAGGAAGCACCAAAAAGCCAAAATAGAGTAAAATATGTGTTTATGTGAAATATGAGAATATACCAATGTACTCTAATTTATAAATATAAGAAAAAACAGAAATTAAAGCCAACAAGAAAAAACAGAAATTAAAGCCAACAGTAATCCAAAACTACCCAGCTTTTCCTAGGCTACTCCTCCAATGACACACTCTTTGCTGGTGCCTGCTACAAGCAGTAATTGGAGAAGTTTCCCAGCTCTAAAGAGGATTCATAAATTAATTCTCAGAACAGAAGGTTATCATCTCACCAGAGGGATGAGCATTTGGACTGGCCTAAGCTACAGTATCAATTCCTCTGGCATTAAATAACCTTTCTCTCCCTGACACACATTAATGGCCTTTCAGGCAATGGCTTGGAGTTTTCCCTGCCATTTTCTCTCTGAGAAAATTCTTATATTGTTCCCAGTTGTTACAGCTCGGTTGAAATCCTGCTCCAGATAGGCTAAAGACAAATAAATCATCAAGTCAAAGCCCATTAGAGGCTCAGGGGGTAGAAAACCAGGGCTAAAAGTGCAGGGCTTTGCTTAATTGCTCGTTTGTATTCCACCCCATCAAGGGAGGGGAAATTTGCTGCCGAAGAATTCCTATGTCTGTGCTAGGAAAAAACCCCAAAGATTGGGGAGAAAAGTCGTTGGGAATTTGGAAAGGGCAAACAATTAATTTATCTCCTAGGCATGGCCCTGGGTGCAAGCTGAAATCCAACCACTGGGCCCCTTTGGCAGATGGAAATTGCATGGAGCAAGCAGGATAAAGCAACAAGGATGGAATGAATAGATTGAATTAAAAATAATCCAAAAGAAGACTCCTAAAACATCATACAGATGGATTTAATATTTCCTATGGGATGCTCACAGAGTATGGAAACTGAAAATTCTTTCATTCCTGAATCTACATTACAACATGACACAACCTTTATTTAACAATATCAGGGCCAAAGATACCAATAAACTGGAGCAGTAAAAAAGAAAATAAAGAATTTCTCCAAAAAAAAAAAAAAAAAAAAAACAAAGGTGAAAAGCAAAGACCAAAAAGAGGTGGGGAAAAGAAACTTGAACAGCTTAAAATTCACCTCTGTTTTTCTGTCACTTCCTATTTGCTTTGGGGGAATTTCAATTAGCAAAACTTAATTTTAGATGTAATAAAATATTATTTACAAGGCCCTGGAGTAAGAGGATGAGGGAGAATGGTTTCCCACTGCAGAGGGCAGGGTTAGATGGGATATTGGGAAGGAATTGATCCCTGTGAAGGTGGGCAGGCCCTGGCACAGGGTGCCCAGAGAAGCTGTGGGTGCATCTGGATCTCTGGCAGTGTCCAAGGCCAGGCTGGACAGAATTTGGAGCAACCTGGGATAGTGGAAGGTGTCCCTGCCCATGGCAGGGGTGGGACTGCCAGAAGATGGGCTTTTAGATCCATTCCAAACCACTCTGGGACTCTAACAAAACCAGATTTGACAGTATCAAATGTTTTTTCATATAGCTTGTGTTTGGGTTTGGTTTTCCATTCTCCCTTGCTGCTCCTTCTTTCTCTGTCAGATCCACCTGAGAATAGGGTATTCTATGCTGTATAATGCTGATAAGTACTTGTCATTTTGTATTTCTGAATTAAGAAATAGCCTTTCAAAATTGTGAGGGAAAAGATTTCCTAAAAGATATGTGTATCCCTGCTTTTCCAGACATCATAAAGCAGGGAAATAGTTTTCATAAAAGCAGTTTATGCTGTTGGCTTCTGTTTTGAAAGCCAGTGAGAGAGTTTGCAGTGGTCTAAAGTTCAGTCTTGTTGTATTTGCATTTCTTCCCTTTCTAGGACTAATTAAGATGATGTTCCTGCCTTCTGTTGCAAAGCAACATGAAAAAAAAACAACGTGGCAAGTTATTAATATTGCTGTCTCAGATGAGGATTCTCCCTGTACAGGACAGGGAAGATAAATAGGACAGTGTTTAATAAACAGAGATAACGGGAAGGAATTTGTTCCTTCCCTCCCTGGTGAGCAGGGGACGTGTCCCCCTACACAACATGAGGGTGTCCATTGGGACTGGGAGACAAAAAACAGCTGCTCTTTCCCAAGCTTTTTTTTTCCTTTTGGTATAACAGTCCAGCTAAAATTTTCATCTTCTGGATATCTGTAGGGAGAAGAGAAAACTCCAAAACCCAGAGTTCCAGGAGGGTTTGGACAACGCTCCCAGGGGTGCCCAGGGTTGGATTATTGGGGTGTCTGGGTGGGGACAGGAATTTGACTTCATGATCCTGGTGGTCCCTTCCAGCTCAGGATATTCCATGATTTTATGGAGGTGTTTTTCTGCCACAGCAGTGAACTGAAATCAAAATGAAATCAAAACTTGGATGCTTTGTGAGCATGAAGTTTGTTTTGGGTAGAAAAATCGTGAGGTAAAAAGAAAACAGCAGAGCAATGAAACAGAATCTGCTGTGTTAAATACAAATTATTGCCTTTAAAGCCTCAGTCATGCAGAAAAGATATCAGAGCTGTTGGAGGGAATTACAGGTGGAAGGGGATCATTCCCGTGTTTCCTGACCATGTTGAGGGCTTGAAGCTCATGACTTTTAATGGTTTTTCCAAGCTGAATGATTCTATGATTCCATGAATTAGGCATTCCAAAAATTGTCAGAATGGATAACATCAAAAAGGCATAGGAACAACTTTTAAACAATGATTTTTTTTTCCAGAAAAATTCTATTGTCCCCATTTAGAGAATGAGGTGGACCTCTAGAGACATTTCCATGTTCTTCTGAGCTATGGGAACAAATATATAAGGGAAAAGAAGACTAAAACTGTCAGAAACAAAACATCCCTTTAGGAATAGCTCTGGCTGGAGAATGTGGATGCATAGATGTCCACCAAGTTCAGTGCAGAGCTGGAAGTTGTTTGTAGTAAACTGAGAAAAAGCAATCATTTTATGAAGAAATTCTATCCTTGGGGTCTCCTGTCCTCTTCCCAAAGAAAGCAAAAATGCTATAAAGGATGCACTGATTTTCTTTCCAGCTCATCCCTTGCCATGAATGATTGCTGGATGCAGTGGCCAAGTCCCCCAGAGGAGAGGAGGGAATGGAGTGAAATCCCTGGGATTGGCTTTGGCCAAAATGTCTGGAGTGAGATCCCTGGGGCTGGCTTTGGCCGAAATGTCTGCAGTGAAATCCCTGGGATTGGCTTTGGCCAAAATGTCTGCAGTGAGATCCCTGGGATTGGCTTTGGCCGAAATGTCTGCAGTGAAATCCCTGGGATTGGCTTTGGCCAAAATGACCAGAGTGAGATCCCTGGGGTTGGCTTTGGCCAAAATGTCTGCAGTGAAATCCCTGGGATTGGCTTTGGCCAAAATGTTCAGAGTGAGATCCCTGGGATTGGCTTTGGCCTCCCATTGCTGCTAAACTAACAGGTGTAAAGCTGGTGTGAGACTAAAGAGAAGCTGATGCCCCTGCCCTGGTATGGTTTTACTCTCTTGGCCAAGTTTTCCTTACAATTCCAGAGGTACCACTCTGTATTTAGAGAAAGGTTGCTTTTTTTTTTTTTTTTTTTTTTTTCTCTGTAGTAGTTCTGAGCTTTACCTTGGCCATTTACCTCTGCAAATTCCAGGCTCCATATCTGAGTCACTGTGATCTTCCCTGAAAAATGATCCCTTGGGTGCCCCACTTCAAATCCAGCTTGAAGTGAAAAACCTCCAGGAGTTTTGTTAGAATGAAAAAGACAAAAGCAATGAAAACAGAAAGGCAGAATTATTTTGCTAAACAATTTTATTTATGTTCCTCTAGATAATATATGATATCACAATATAATAATTCTTGTGTGAAACCATAACTTCATTTTTAAACCACAGATCATCTCCATCTCAAAACTATCAAAAGATAAAATTGTGGTTCCATTAACTTGATGTTACCAGTGAATGATTTGTCAGAGGGTTAAACTGAATCCAGCTGCATTTCTCTGGCTGAAATAAACATTTTCAAGTCACAGTTAAGAAGGGTGGTAGTCAGAGATCCTGGAACTGCAGAGATCCTAACACTACAATAATCACAGACCCCCAAACCTGCAGTAAGGAGAGAACCCACCCAGCCCTAAAAACAAGCCCTGTATTTTTAAGAATGACAGATGCGGGATGAGACAGGGACTGAACAGAGCTGCCCTGGCCCACAAATCAAACACCAAAACCCCAACTTCATGGCCCACTTTGACCTGCTAAATGAGTGTTCAAGATTGTTAGCTTGTAACTGAGGGATAAAGCAAGGTTCTGGTCACAGCTCCAAAGCACCCAAATAGCTTGGCAACTGCTGCCCTCATTTCAAAACTGGCACAGGAGCTGGAGTCCTGCTGAAATTCACTGTTCTAGAAGAGTTACCCTTTGATCAGTAAATCTTATCAAAATGCAGATATTTCCAAAAGGGATTTCATCTCTTTAAAAAAAAAAAAAAGAAATCCCTCTAATCCTATTTGACAAAGAGCCTTCAGAATTTGACAGGGAATGCTAATGACTCCCACTGCAGGGACCCTTTAAGCACACTGCATGGATCTCCTTGGAAGCAAAGCACAGAATCACAGGTTCATGGAAAGTTTTGGGTTGGAAGGGGCTTTAAAGATCATCCAGTTCTACTCTACTGATGTGGACAGGGATGCCACTCACTAGATCAGGTTGTACCAAGACACATTAAATGTTCAGATGGAAATGGGAGCTCCAGATAAAGTCCCTTAAATTATTTGGGTTCTCCATTGTTCCAGGGAGTTCAGCTGAATTTTGACAACCAAATGGGGAGTGTTTTTGGTTTGGTTTTAAGTTTTTTGTTTGTTTGTGTTGATTTGGTGTTGTTTTTTTTTTTTTTTTTTATTTAATTACATTCTATTCCTTTTTGTCAGGTTAATGATTAAAAAATTAATAGCTCCAAAACTTGAAAATTTTTGAAAGAAAGGATGTGACAGCATTAAGGAAAACCAAGCAGACCTTGTGCTGTGCAAACAGGCCTCACACTGGAATCACCAAGCAAGCTTGAGCATAGAAGAGGAGTTTGCCCCCAAAACTCCATCAGAGGTTGGCTGGGATTCAGTTCTTTTCCTTAATTGTGTTCTGTGGTGCATGAAAAGCTTTTTGTAGGTAATTCACATATTTTTCCATTAAATTCCTGCTACTTTCATCTTTCCTACTCTCCTACTAGGGATCCATTCAGTACCTGAAGGACCTGACAAGAAGAATGAAGGAACACTATTTACAAGGGCCTGGAGTAATGGGAGAAGGGGGAATGGCTTCCCACTGCCAGAGGGCAGGGTCAGATGGAATAGTGAGGAGAAATTGTTCTCTGTGAAGGTGGTGAGGCCCTGGCACAGGGTATCCAGAGAAGCTGTGGCTGCCTCTGGATCCCTGGAAGTGTCCAAATCCAGGCTGGATGGGCTTTGAGCAACCTGGGATAGTGGAAGGTGTCCGTGCTCATGGCAGAGGTGGGATGAGATGGGCTTTAAGGTTCCTTCCATCCCAAACCATTCCATGTTCTGTGATTCCATGATCATTACAATTCCAGTTACAGCCTCCTGATTTCTTTGGCCTCTTTCTCGCTCCGCTCACTCACTGCTCACTGCTGGAACCTCCCACTTGGTTTGAAAATATAAAGGAAAGTGGACTAAGAAAAGAACTGTTTCCAGCCACCTCTGCTTCCATCTGTGACTCCACTCCATTAATGGCCTTAAACTTCCCTCAGGAATTTTGATGTGGGCAAAAAACCCTGGAAAAGAACTCAGCCTCTGTTACCTCACTCCTGTGGGTGCTTGTGAGTTAAATCTCCACTGCTGCAGATGGCACCATTTCCATGAATGAGTCTCTTTGTGTGCCTGGATGCTTTTCATTTGAAATATCATCTCATGCTCCATTGGCTCTGTGCTTGCATGTGCTGAGGCCCTTTTTGGTCCTGACTGTTCAGCTTTGTGGGAACTCCTGCAGGGAAAAAATGGTCATGAACTGTTTTTCTGCATCTGGTGCCTACAAATCTACCCTTGAGCCAGGAGAAAAATTGTTTAACTCAGGGAGGTCTCCTGGTAAGCCCCAAGGAGAGTCTTCTGCTTCATTATAAACACTTTTGTTCTTAAAGGAAACACTTATTTCTGTGCCTGCCTGTGACTGTGTTCACAGGGGTCTCAGGTTGAGAGAAGAGACAAGGATCTGACTCCATGTTTCAGAAGGCTTGATTTATTATTTTATGATATATATTACATTAAAACTATAATAAAAGAATAGAAGAAAAGATCTCATCAGAAGGCTAGCTAAGAATAGAATAGGAAGGAATGATAGCAAAGGCTCTGTCTCAGACTCTCTGTCCAAGCCAGCTGACTGTGATTGGCCATTAATTAGAAACAACCACATGAGACCAATCCCAGATGCACCTGTTGCATTCCACAGCAGCAGATAATCATTGTTTACATTTTGTTCCTGAGGTCTCTCAGCTTCTCAGGAGGAAAAATCCTAAAGAAAGGATTTTTCATAAAGGATGTCTGCGACACCTGCCAGAGTCTGGGAAAATCATCCCTGTGCTCCAGTTGTTTGGGAACCAGGATGCACCACAGTGCTACCATGTTGATTCTCATTTTTCTCAAAGAACTTCTTTCTCATAAGTTCATTTCTTATGCCAGATACTTTGAAATGAAATATCTGGCTAAATACCTGAGGTCCTACTTCCAAGAATCTGTCATATGAGAAAGGATAATCACAGAGTCACAGGATGGTTTGTGTTGGAGTGACATGAAGCCCATCCAGTCCCAGCCCTGCCGGGGTCAGGGACACCTTCCACTATCCCAGCTTTCTCCCATCCCTGTCCAACCTGGCCTTGGGCTCTTCCAGGGATGAGGCAGCCACAGCTCCTCTATGTTCCTGATATTCCTAGTTCTATTTTTAGTTCCTAATTGGTGTTTCCTTTTCCTCTTTCACCATCTTGGATGGAGATCCAAATAAGAACATAAGGCAAGAATGACATTCACAGTGTGTCTTATTGCCTCTGTTGTCACTAGGACACACTTAGGTCATGTTATCAGCTCTGACAAAAGTGGTGAGCAGGCCACATTGGTTCAGATTTGAGCTTCATTCCTCCTCAGCTGAGTAGAATCCTTTGAACCCAGTTCTACGTGCACTTGAAAAGTCACAGTGGGTTCAAGGATTTTAATCACACCATTTGATGTTGATATCTGAAGCAATTTAACTGCAGTCTTCTCTCTGAATTATACTGTAAAATTGAGACCCATCCAGGGTTTTTTTTCCCTCCTCAGGTGTGTGCTCCTGCTCTGCCTGTTCCATGGTTCAGAGCTGGGTACTTTTCTCTCTTTAGCAGAGCATGGGGCCATGCAAACAGCAGCAGCCATCCCTCATGCTGTCAGGCCTTTCACCCCCAGTCAGCCTTGATATTATTTATATTCTGCTTGGTGAATGAAAGTCTTTTTCATCTCTCTTATTCCAAACAGGGCTCTGCATTTGTCTGGAATGAAGAATGCCAAATCCCTCCATAAACATTTTTAGGACAACGTGCCCAAAATACCTATCCAAACCTGGGTGTTGTTTTCAACCCTGGGATAAAAGTCTGATTTTAAAATATTCTGCGGAGCACAGGGGCATAAGACAGGGCAAGGAAAGATGGGGGAATCCCAAAGCCCAGTCTCTGACTTGGCAGTACTGGGAGACCATCCTGGTGGCACTTTCTGCCATGTGTCACCTCAGGTCACCTTTCATCTCTGCCCAGGGGAAGAGCATTTGGGGGATTGTATAAGATTTAACGGATGTTTAGGAAAAGGCTAGGAGCTTGTATTATTTTTGTAAAGCACAGAAGATATTTCTGAAGTGATATTCTTGCCTTATTTTTACATGGAAGTGTGGCACAGTGGGAAGAAAGGGAGAGAAAAAAAAAGAGGTTTGTTTGCTTTTGAAGAGCTGAGGGTTCCTCAGATAATGAGCACTTCCAGTCTATTTGCATCTGTGTAGACAGCCCTGCCAAGGCTCCAAGTCTGCTGCTAGAACCAGGATTACATTTCTCAGCCTGCCAAGCTCTGAATCTGAGAAACATCACCCAGCACAAGGAGGCAGAGAGAGGGAAACAGGGCACAGTAAATCCACCAAGCTGGGAAGGATGGGAAAGGGGGGAGTGGATTTGCATGTTGTGAGCACAGGGTGCTGTTCCCTGCCCTGTGCCTTGTGATTCAGGGATTGCCCTGCAAATATTTCACAGCCATAAAAGGGAGCACACAGCAGTGCCAAGGAGATGGAAATAAATCTATATCAGAAATCAGGGAGTGCTGAGAGATGGGGCTGAGAGAGACTCGAGCATAGCGATTTATAATAAAAACCTGACAGAAAGCCTGCTCTGGATATGTACACTGGTGTTAGAACAGCTGACAATGTGAAAACCATTTATTGTTGATAACAGCACAGGGAAATGCAGCTTTTGTCCATGCCAAATTGCTCCTTTTACACAGCAAAACAACCCATGTCAGCCAGTTCAAGACACTTGTGTTTAAAAAATGCCACTTGGAGACAGTGTACACACACACAGACACCAGTCTGGGCATGGGAGTGCCCTGCTGATGGAACAGAATTTAAAGGAGGGATATCCAGCATCAGTCTCATAAAAGGATGGCAGCAGCCTTTGGATGGTGGGACTCATAAAACTTACATTTGGTGTGCATTCTGCCAGCTGTTTGACAGAGTGCTGATTCAGGACTGAAATTTTTCAGGAAGGCAATGGAAAGGTCAAGACATGACACTAAAAATAGTTGTTTGTCCCATCTGGATCTTATCACTTCTATTCCCTGCCTATATAATCTTTACTTGATGAATATATTATACAAATGCACTCCTCAAACTGCTGTTTGAAAAATCAGACCTTTTGATGCTTTCTGACTTGTGTGACAGCCTCCCCTTTCCATAGAAAGTGCAGGAGGAGCAGGGCAGGGGTGGGACAGCCACAGCTTCTCTGAGCACCCTGTGCCAGGGCCTCCCCACCCTCACAGGGCAGGATTTCATCCCAGCATCCCATCAAAATCCTCTCATTGTGTTTGAGGGCATTAATAAAAGCAGCAGAACTGTGTTTTGGATGAAGCACACCCGAGCTGCTCACCCTCACTGCAATGTGTGAGAACAACCTGACTCGTTATTAGCTCTGCTCCTCTGAGCTACCAGCTTCCCTCTGCTGGCAGGGCCTGCAGCAGCTCATGGTCTGTTAGGGGAGCTGATTATGAGTTTACACTTCTTGTTTGGAGGAACAGCATTTACATCTTTGTTTTTATTTGCATACCTAAAACAAACACCAGAGGCGACCTTGCGGCTGATTTTGCTCCGTGTCAGGTCCCTCCCATTCCACGAAGTTTAGTGTCACAGAGAGAAATGACAGAGCATTTCATTTGTGCTTGTCTCACTGGGGACAGGTTGGGAGGCTCAGAGATAAGAACAGCAGCTTCTAGCTATCAAATGAGCTCGGGTTACGATGCAAATAATTGTTACTGCCATTATCTTTGAAGGCAGGTGTTTCGTATCCCTGTGAGGAAAATCTAGGATCTCTCTAATACTTCTAAAAAACCTTGTTTTCCCACATTGTAATAACTCAGCAGACAATGATATGACTGAGTTGAAATATGAAGGGGGAAGAAAACATTTCTGTAAGTGACAGAAAGTATTAATATAATTCATCTCCTATTTATTAGTGGTTGTCTGTTGTCAGGAAGCGCTAAAAAGTCCACATCAATGGAAACAAACTGTAAATTATCTCAGCAATGTTCTGTCAGGTGAACCTGATAGGGAAACTCCAAAATAAATCACCTGGTGTGTTTATAAAGCAAGCAAACAACCAAGCAAATCTCAGTGGAGGCAGCTTGCAGCTATTTTATTGCACTGATAAATGTGAGACAGGGCTGGGGAGCAGCACCGAGGCAGGTCAGGGGCTGAGCTTCCCCTGGACTTGACACCAGAGCTGAGGAAAGAGGGCAGCACATTCATCACAGCCAGGAGATGGAGCTGGATATGCTCACCTGCAGGTGGAGGAAAGAGAAGGCAAAAAGAAAAATAAACAGCAAAGAAAGTCCCCAAACTTACATCCACAATGTCCACAAACTGAGAAACATTAATGGTGAGCTTTGGGGATGTTATCCTCACTATTTCAAGTGAGACACATTCCTGAGGGCTTGAGGATCTTGGAGGCCTTCTCCAACCTTTCTGATTCTATAGGACACTGTCCCCTGGTGGGTTGTCAGCCACCACCTGTCTAGAGGGGACACCAGGACATGGCTGTGGCCAGGACATGTCCCAGGTTTTGGGCATCTTCGGTCAGTGTCTGGGACAGGAGAAGAACCCTTGGATACCTGTTGGTCAGAGACACCAATTTACCAACAGGACTCTGCAAGGGACAGCCTTGGTAGCTGCTGTCCCAGAAAACCTCATCAGGAATCCTAAGGCTCTGCTTGGGAAAATTTTCATTTTACAGCTCTGTAATTAAGAGCAAAGCTTGGCTCTTTCCATACCTGTCTTAGGGCTGTTGTGTCATTTCCAACCATCTTCATCTTAACCAATAATTTGGGAATGTGACATTATGCCCAATACTTCATTGAAGTCAAGATAATTTACTTAATTTCCCAAATTTGAGGTGAAATAAATCAGAGAGGTGCAATATCCAGTAGTTGATGGTATTTTACTTGACCAACACAAGGAATTGTTTCAGCAATGCTTGAATAGGGAGAGGTTTAATACACATGTCCTCTTTAATAATTTTTTTTCTTGTCCATTACTCTGAATAGTTTTCTTTTGGAATTATCCATTTTGTTTATTTCTCATCTTGATTCACAGCTTAGACCATTTTTTTGTGTGTTTCGACCAAGATGTGCAGTTCCAGATGGAGTGATAAAAATAACCAAGGCATTTTAGGTCAGGACTGAAGTATTTTTAAGCTGTTTGCAGACATTGCCACTATATCTACTCATATGGGCCAGGACTGAGCATGAAAGTTAGACTTCCAACTCTCCTTCCCAAGCTGGAAAAATCATTGCTTCAGCATCCTGGGGGTGTGCACTCTAAAGTAGTCAAATCCCAGACAGAACATTTTAGAAATTTGATGGTGGAAGAAAAGAAAACCCCAAAAGTTTTCAAACTCTGTGCCACTATAAAGAAGTGTCAGGGTTTCTTTTTTGGTTTTTTTTTCAGAATGGCTCTAATTTTGTCAATACTCTTTTTTCCCTCGGTTGCCTGGTTTTAATTTAATGCTGTGTGATGAGTTTCAACAATAAAAAAAGAATTGACAGGCTTTTGCTGCAACTCCCACACAGTAAATTATTTGTAAGACAATCCACCGGCTGCCCCCAAGAAAATTTTAAAAAATCACAAAGCAGTCATTATTTTAATAGCTTCTTTAGGGAGCTACACAGACAGAAATCATGTGTGACCTGCAGGGAGGAATTATACCAAGTCCTCTGAGAGTTGTTCCATTGCTGAGGACTCTGGAGCTGCAAATCCCCAAAGTATTTCCAAAATAAAGCGCAGATTTGGCTGTCCTTTGCAATTGTTGGTGCTCCTATTGGCTTTAAATCTCTGGCAAGGACTGGTGATTGAAAAGTGTTTCCTCAAATTGCAGCTAGAACCTGAAGAGATCCTTAGAAACCCCTTTGGAGACAAAAAAAAAACAAAACCAAAACAACTCAAAGTTTTCTCCCTGATTTTAGCTCACCAATTTTGACACCATTAGAGTGTCATTATGTTGTTACTGTTACTAAGGCAGGAATAGATTTAAAGTTTTCCTTCATTTTCAAGGTCTCTCTAAATGATTCCCAGTGCAGAAAGGGAAGTACTGAGAAGGGAAATTCAGGTGCCTTTTTGATTTTTGACAGCATCCTGTGCTTTGCTTCTGACATTATCAAAGGTGGGAGCCTGTGAAGGTGAGAAATTGCTTTAAATGTCACATGTGATTGACAAAGCCAAGCCTCCAGCTGGCTGTAGCTTGGTGTCAGCCCCATGCTCAGGCTGAGATCCTGAGCATTAGCCCTGCTGAGGAGAGGCTAGGTCAGGATTGTGCCATTCCTGTCTCATACAGGCAGATTTTAGTTTTAAATGTGCAAACACAGAATATAAATACATTGTTGTTTAATATCTGCATTAATGACACAGGCAATGGAGGGCACGCTCAGGTTTGCAGTGACACCAAGCTGAAGATGCAGTGACAGCCCTGAAGCACAGGGTGACATCCAGAGGGCCCTGGACAAGCTCCAGGAGCGGCCCATGGGAACCCCAGGAGGTTCAACCAGGGCTGCTCAGGGCAGCCCCTGGGGTCAGTCCAGGCTGGGAGGAGCAGCTGGAGCAGCCCTGGGAGAAGGGTTTGGGGGTGCTGGGGGTGACAGCTGGAGCTGCCCCAGCCCTGAACCCCTGCCCTGGGCTGAGCCCCAGCCTGGGCAGCAGGGGAGGGATTGGGATCGTGCCCCTGAGCCCCTGAGCATGGTGAGACCCCACCTGCAGAGCTGCCCCAGCACAGGGAGGAGCTGGAGCTGCTGGAGAGAGCCCAGGGCAGGCACCAGGATGGGCAGAGGGATGGAGCAGCTCTGCTGGCAGGGAAGGATGGGAGAATTGGAGAAAAGAAGGTTTAGCATGCCCTCATTGTGGCCTTTCAGTGTCTGAAGAAGCTGACAAAAAATAGAGAGACAATTTCCAAGGGATGGAGCGTCAGGACAAGGGGACATGGTTTCCTGGAGGGCAGAGTTAGATGGGATATTGGGAAGGAATTGTTCCCTGTGAGGGTGGGCAGGCCCTGGCACAGGGTGCCCAGAGAAGCTGTGGCTGCCCCTGGATCCCTGGCAGTGTCCAAGAACAGGCTGGATGGGGCTTGGAGCAACCTGGGATAGTGGAAGCTGTCCCTGCCCATGGCAGGGGATGGGACTGGATGGGCTGTAAGGTCCCTTCCCACCCAAACCATTTAATGATTCCATTTTTCTGTGACACATACAAGCAGCAATATGAAGGATAGAGACTAATGCCCCTAGCATTCAGGCAGAACAAAGACTGATTTAGAGGCTCCCTCAGTGTATTTTCAGGCATTATGGTATTTGCTCTTTGAGCTAGAAGACAGATTCAACTGGCCTTTAGCAGCTTAACCTCTAGACTTTTAAAAATTTAAGGGACTGCTTTAATCTCATCCAGAAAAAACATTTTCTGTGCCTATAGAAGCAGTTCCATTTGCACTTAATTAGTATTAGTATTACATCTCTGGTGGTACCATGTAGATTTTACCTACCCACAATACGAGGTACCTAACCAAAAGGGTTTAAAAGTGCGGTAGAAATAAAGTAGATGCTATGAGATGAAAAAGAGAAGCAATTTACCCTGAGTCAAAATGAAAGTCCCTGGAAGAGGGGTAATTTGTTTCTAGAGATGTTGATCTATGCAGCTGTAGGACTTCTCAATTTTCCTATCTCTTTTACAGTTCCCCTTGGGCACCTTGCATTAAAAGGAAATATGGAGATTCAGAATCCCAGGATCATTAAGTTTGGAAAAATATCCAGGATCATCAAGTCTAAGTCTAACCTTGTCCCCAGCCCAGAGCACTGAGTGCCACATCCAGGCCTTCCTGGGACACCTCCAGGGATGGGGACTCCAGCACTGCCCTGGGCAGCCCCTGCCAAGGCCTGAGCACCCTTTCCATGCAGAAATTCCTCCTGATGTCCAACCTGAGCCTCCCCGGCCCAGCCTGAGGCCCTTCCCTCTCCTCCTGTCCCTGTTCCTGGGAGCAGAGCCTGACCTGCCCACCTCCACACTTCTGGCAGGTTATATATCTGGAAATTCAGGACATGAGCTGAAATACTGTCCTAGTGAAGCCCATCTATTTCTAAACATCTCTGACAGCTGAGGAAGTGCCTGATGAAAATTCTATTCCATTTATCTTCCAGAAATCTGCTGCTCACGGACTCCTTGCTGCTCATCTCATGCCATTAGCAAGATGTGTTCTCCTGTTTGCTGGATTTTTCTATAGACAGCTCCCACCTCCGCCAACTGGGCTGCAGTTAAATGAGATCAAACAGCTCCCAGTTCCTTCCCTTCCAACCAAGTGCCTTTTCCTCCACATCCCAGTTCAACAGGAAAATTGGAAAATATTTTAAGCAAGTGTTGTTAATAGAGCCCAATTTGGCACTTACATCCTATATTAACATATCAAACACAGTTTAACATTCAAAATCTCTCCTGTCTGGCAGCCAGGAAATTATGCCATAATGTTAATGTACATGGCCTTATTAAATTGTGCCTCTATAATAGGGAGTCTGTTATAAGGCAAAGGGAAGAGCAATATATCACAGATATTGCAACACACACCAGCACTGCAAAGATAAAATTTCAAATATGTACTTATGCAGCTGCTAGCTGAGTATCTTTATTTTGGATATCTTTATTAAATAACTTTGTTTTTCCTGAAAGTAAAGGAAGAACTCAATAAACTACTATAGACAGATAGTGCAGGCACCTGGAGAAAGGGGATGGCAGGGGTAAAATAATAAGGAAGAAATGCTATGGGCATAAAACAGGGTAAAATCACATGAAATTGGGGCAATTCTGCCTCCTTTCTCCCTTCTCCAACTCTTCCCACTGCTCTACCACTCTTGGGTTAGTAAGGCAGATCAGTTCACTGACCTGATTGGAATTTAACTCTGGAGGGAAAAAGGCTTTTTGCCAACTCATGGAACATCTCTGCATGGTCATTTAAACAATCCCAAGGAAATAAGGAACAGAGACAAGGGAGTGGTATGGGAGGGGGAAGAGGGAGATAAATCCTTCAGCAGAAATTGGTTGTGAATGAAACTCACAGTAAGGAAGTGCAGTCAGTTGTAGAAAAACCCTCAACAAAACCAGTTAAAACTTGAAATTCAAGTTTTTTCCAATTTTTGTTATTTAAAACAAATGCTTACATTTCCTAGAATTGATATTTCAATTTTATTTTTAATTTCCAAGCAGATTATTTATTTATTGATTGATGTTGAATTGAGATTGTCCTTACAAACCCAACTCAGAGCAGCTTCACTGCATTCCCATTCCTGCAGTTCCCAGAGGCCCTGATGAGATGCAAACATTGGGAATTAGCATCCCAGCTGCCTGTGCTTTCTGCAGGATAATATTTCTCTGGAATCACAACATCTGGGAGCTGTGGAGTCACATTGCTCCTTCTGCTGGTACTGCTGCCATGGGGCTGCATGCTTTGGGACTGGAATTCACTGCAAGGAACTTACACATTAATTCTCTATATAAAAACATCAATTCCCTGAGACTTCCACAGCAATCTGAGCAATGAGAGCCCAGCCATTCTGGATGAAAGGGAGAAAAATAAATAGTTGGGAGATCTGAACAAAACTGAGAGGTTTCTAACCAACTTCCACAACTGAAGTTCAATTCTCTTACTCTTGGGAAATGGGAAGAGGGGACCTGGAGCATCCAGTACCTGGGAAGGAGAACTGCACCCCCATTCCTGGGTCTTGCCAGAAGTGTCTAATATCACATGATGGAAAACATAGAGTTTAAGGTTTTAGAATATGGTAATAAATATAAACCCACTGCCTGTGGTTCCTTTGCCTGGCTGTTCACAGTTTACCTCCAGAACACATGATTTTGGCATAGTTTTAAAATAAACATGGATAAACAAAGCCTTGCTGATGAATCCCCTACTCCTGGACTTCTTGGGCTGTTCCCAGGACCCACAAAAGTCAACAGAATTAAAGCTTCCCCCTGAAGCCACTGGAGCTTTAGATCTTTCTGCTGTGGCTAATTAATCTTGTTCATTAGTTACTCCCCAGCTCCCCTTGCCTTGTCCTCATCACTTCGTGCTGGTGCACATTATTCTTGTCTTTTAAACATTAATTGTTGCTGTGCAGGCCCTTCCTGGAATGCATTAAATGAAATCCCCCCAGATCTCCACCTTCCTCCTTTTGCCAGTGCCTCAGAGGCTGGGGAGCCAGCATGTGGCAGGTGCAATACAGGCCAATTAAAAAGCAAATTTGTGCTAACTGATGGGTAATCTGCACTGGGAGCCACCAGTGACATTAGGGGATGCCTGGGGAAAAGTTTCATTAAGCAAATTCCTCCACTGCTGGCACAGCTCTGACACCTCCACATGTTGTGGCTTTTGCAAGGTGAGTTTCCTACACTTTCACCCTTGGAGTTTTTTCCTGTTCTCACCGAATCTTGTACAAACCAATCTTGTACTGACCAAGGGACAAAGAAAGGCAGAGGTGAAGTGAGTTAAGCAGCCATTAGTCTGCTTTTCATTTACCTAATTTGTGTAGCTACAAGAAGTAAAAAAAACCCAAGCAATCCAAAACCAACAGCAACAACAAAAAACACGCAAAAAACCCTAACAGCAAACCCAAAACTCTTTTAAATTTCTACTTATGTAACAGATAATATTGTTTTATGTATGTTTAAATATATATGTATATATATTTATATATGAGATTGAAATTCATATTCACTAAATGGCAAAACAAGTGTGGTATCAGTTGAGATTGTGACCTGCTCAGTTGCACAGCTGAATCCATGGTTTGGCACCTCAAAATATTCAAAATTTACCATATATTTTATTGGTATTGATGATGTATCACATATAATGTATGGTATATGATGCATAAAGGTTCTATATTCATATAGAGCAGAGAATAAATAGTGCAAGTACCTCTTTTCTCTCTCTACAATCCAACACTGGGAACGTTATCCCAGATTTGCACCACACAAAAGCAGAATGAAATGGAATTGTGTGAGCCAAAATCCTTACTGAGTAGCAATTTCCACTTACCACTTGCAAATATTGATCCAAGATTAAATTACTTTTCCACCTTCATTGTGTGGAGATCTTCAGAAGGTGTTTGCTCTGTTTTGTTACTTTGAGAGAGCATAAAACCTTGAAATGAAGACTTCCAAAGCTCAGAGTCTGTTTGAAAATGGTCTGTGCTCAGAGGAAATGTCCTGTACCATGCCCTGGATGGTGATTCTTGAGATATTCTATTTCTTGTAAGGGAGCAACGCTGTGACTCAAGGTTCCATGCACTTTGGCAAGCAAAAGGGTGAGGAATAAATGTGTTCATGTGTTGGAACCCTGGTTACTGAGAATTTTAGACTCTCTGTGCTGATCCGCAAGAGAATTTGACCTGAGGCCATGGAGTAGGCTTCCAAAATTGGATAGAACTGGGATTATGGGTGTGGAGTTTGAATAGAAGTGTGTAATATCCCATAAAAACTTAGAGTTTGGGGTTTTAGGATATAGTAATATATATAAAGCAAGATGGAGGATTTAGAGTGAAGGCTGGTCCTTCTTCTTCACCTTCTTCTTCACCTTCTTCTCCATGGGTTTGGGTGGTTTTGTGTAATTGGATAAAAATGTCCACACTGAGGGCCATGGATGATTGATTATTGGGTTAAAAGTAAAAATAATTTAGGTGTCATTTCTTAATTGGACAGTTTAAAAGGCCTTGTAGAGGGAGTGATAGGGCTCCATTTTTAGTTTGTTAGAAAGGAGTGATGCAGAACTCATGGTTTGTGAGACTGTAACATAGATAAGAACTAATAAACATCTGAGTCCAAACAAGAAATACCATTTCATGCATTTAATACCCTGGCAAAAAAGAAGTTAAGACTCAACATCCTTGCCTGTTCAGGTATTTGTAATCCCTCAGAAGGCAGAATGAATTCTTGTCTGTGTTTCTTTTGCAAGTGTGTCCCAATCCTTCTGGAGCACACCTCACAGCAATTCCAGCGTTCCCTGGCTCTGTGTGGGGACAATCCTGGAGAAACAAAATCACTGGGGAGAGCCTGGCACTGGAGGTTTTGTAGGAACTGTACAGAAGGCTACAAAAAAGGCCAAGAAAAGCCAAACTCTCCCCATGAAGATCAGAGGGATCCCCCCCCCCCAATCCTTGAAATAAATTGAAATAAACGAAAACCCCACTGTATTCACATTTCTCATGGTTTAGAGAAGGCATTTTGTGTTTGCTGACATAGAGAGGGTATGGGAAAAAAAAGGAAATGCTGAAAACAAGGATTGAGGTGGACAAGTGAGGAAACTGGAGTGTGAAAGCTGGGTGGTGTGTGAGCAGGAAAGCACCTTCAGAGGTCATCCAGTGCCACCCCTGCCATGGGCAGGGACACCTTCCACTATCCCAGGTTGCTCCAGGCTGATCTGGAAGAGTTTTAGAAGCAGCCACAGCTTCTCTAGGCACCCTGTGCCAGGGCCTCACAGCAAAAATATCTGTAAAATATTAGGAATTAACACATTTCTAAATTACTCTGTATTTTACTGTGTGTATATAATTAATGGGTCCTTGTTTTCTGAATATTGCTGATCATTTAGCAAACTGAGGGGCTCAGTTTATATAAACAAAATACAATTTCCCCAGTGCTCAGGTAAAGGGCTCTAGAGGTGTCCAGCTCACATAAGAAAGCATTCAGTGTAAGTTCATGTGGTTGTGACATCAATACATAATTCTGCATCTATATGCAGGGCTGGATTTTATGCTGGATTTAAGGGGTTGTGCTAAAAAGCCCAAATCTGAGCCAAAGATTGGTGCTGTTTGTTTTGACACACTGTGCCTGCATAAGAAGCAGCCTGTGTTTGTTTTACAGATGTATTTTCCATAATCACCCCCACCAGAGACAGGGAATGAAAAGCCCCAGAAGTGTTGCTCTTTTATTTATTTTACTGATCCACCTAATTTTCGTGGTGTCTTTTATTAAAGAGAGATTTTAAAACAAAGCAGCATCTCAGCTGCTAAATCAGCTTCAATCCAAACATCTAAATTCTAATTTTCAGCTAAACCTGAAAAAAAACCCCAACAAAACCGCTGCAGTTTTTAATCAAAACCAATGTATTGAGTGCCAGGATCTGATCTCTTTGTGCTTAAATTATCACACTGCATCATTTTCCTCTTATTACTTAGTTCCTGAGGCTGGGGGCAGCTCAGTATTTCTCTCCTATTGGAGCTGGAAGGCAGGAGGAAATAAATAACATCTTTTACAATCCCACGCTGTCGATACAGATGCCAGATTAATGGCTCTGGAGAATGATGAGCTCTGATACAATCGAGGGGGAAAAATTGTGTCTGCAGGAAAAATAATAGGAACAAAGTGCATTATCTGCCTTTCTTCAGTGTTTCTCAACTCCTCCTTGCCTCATTGGCTGGAGAGAGATGGAGCTGGGAGCAGGATGGCAAGGGAGCCATTGTTTGCATAACCTGACATAAACTTTGACAGTGTTCAGCACTTATTTTCTCTTTTCTGTGCTTTTTAAATGCACATAGAAATTATGGGTTCTAGCAGGTGGGTTTGGCTTTGATGTGTCTGTAGGGATAATGGTTGTGCTTCAAGAAAGTAACTTTAAATCAGAACAACAATCCTGGAAAGGGTTTTCTTGGAAAATCACGGCAAAAATTGTCAGGTTTCCATTTTCTTACTTCTATCTCATTGAATGACCCTTTCAGGAGATGGATCGTACTTTTTGTTCTTGAATAATAATTTTCCCTTCTTTTAAATCTTAGGGAGAAGGACACTTCTCAGACTATCCCATCATATCCCAGAGCGTCCCATAACCTGCTGTCACTTTGTGGTTCCTTGTTTTATTGTCCAGGCTGCTCCTTTAGTGTCAGTCTGTCCTTTGTGAATAACAATACTAAATACATGGAATAAAACTGTGGCATCAAAAAAGAAAAAGTCAACTAAAATATCAAAATTTTACAAGGAGGAGAAGAAAGCAGCAAAGGATTTCAATGAAGTCTAACAAACCAAGCTATTATACACTGTTAAAAAAAACCCTTCTGGCTGAAAACCTCAGTGATAGGTAATTATATTTCTAAATGAGGCAATCATTGTTAAGCTATGAAGAATATAATTAATTTTATAACATTCTGTAGTGTTGCAGTCAATACAGATAATAGACTTTTTGAGATATTAGCTGTCCAAACACATCCAAGTCATTTAAAGAATCTCATTGTGCATTCTCTTACCCGAAGTCAACAGTAATAAAGCTCTTTTCTGTCACTCAGATAAACCCAGACAGGGGCTGAAATGAATTACTGAATTTAAAGAAATGGGTGCAGCTCCACTTCACAGATATTCCACCAGCTTCCAGCTTTATTTCAGAAGTCTTTTGGTTTGCAAACACAGCACACTTTAGTTTGCAGTGGGCCAGATTTGTCTGTTATATAATCACACTGATTCGAGCTAAAGATTTATAGGAGAAGGGGAAAAAAAAAGAACTAAGCAAACCAAAAATCTAGGAAACAATTATTCTTTCAGATTAGGGACCATCAGAGTCACTTCTGCGGATCTTATCAGGGACAACAGAGAATCCACCAGAGGAAAACTCATGACGTGAATTGCAAATGCTAAAAAAAATTTAAAAGTAGGAATTACTCTTTAGACCTCAGTGAGCAAAGCTCTAAGATCCTAGAACAAAAGCTTTGACATGTAAAAATCTTCTTCTGCTTGCAAAAAAAAGATTGATTTTGGTGCCAAGATCAGTCCACAGCTACAATCTCTGAAGAATATAAAGAGGATCACAGCTCAAACAAGAGGCCAGCAGTTCACATCTTAGAGAGCAAAGCTGAGGTCTGCAGAGGCTTGTGGAAACAGAGCTCTTTGGAAGCAAGAGATGCTTGGAGTGAGACCAAGGAGGAGCAGATTGCAGTGTCCCAGTCCACAGCTCACACTCCAGAGAGCATCACTCCCTCTGTTTCTAACCCCACTGAAAAGCAGCACTGCCCCACACCTGAGTGTTTTGGGGTGGTCAGGGTGATGGTCAGAGAGATAAAGCAAGTGCTAGTGTGGCACCCAGCTGCTCAGGAGAGGAGTTGGACCTGCAGCAGAACGGTTGGATTGCCCTGTGCAGGGCCAGGAGCTGGACTTGGAATGTCCCTGTGACCTTGTTGGTGGGATGAGATCCCTCAGGCAGGGGGTGACCTCTGGGTGTTTCCCTGACACAATAGGACACACTCCACTGGAGGGGGTGAGCTGGGATACTGGCTCTGTGTGGGAGCACAGGGGTGACTTCAGGGCAGAACCAGGTGGGGGGAACCAAAATGTTGAATCAACACTGTTGATTCCCAGAGAGGCTTTTTGGTGCCAGGAAAAATGCCACCTCTTTGCATTCAACAGCAACGTCTGTGACAAGGTCTGTGGGTAGAATAGCACAGGATTTTACCAGCCTGTGCTATGCTGAAGGCAGAAAAGTAAATACCATGGCATCATGGAATATCCTGAGCTGGAAGGGACCCACAGGAGCATCCAGTTCAACCCTGTCCCTGCCCAGACACCCCAACACTCCCACCCTGTGCATCCCTTGGAGCATTGTCCAAACCCTCCTGGAGCTCTGGCAGCCTTGGGGCTGTGCCCATTCCCTGGGGAGCCTGGGCAGTGCCAGCACCCTCTGGGGAAGAGCCTTTCCCTGAGCTCCAGCCTGACCCTGCCCTGACACAGCTTCAAATGTTCCCTGGGTCCTGCCCCAGGTTAAAGAGAAAAAAGTGGAAAGAAACAAGTTGTTTATGTTTTCCTTCCTTTCTCTGCTCCCCAAAGTTAATTTAGGCTCTGAGCACCCTGACCTAGTGCAATGTGTCCCTGCATTTGGCAGGGATTTGGAACAAGGTGAAATTTAATGTCCATTCCAATGCAAACCATTCCATGATTGTATGAACTTGTGCAGATACAATATTCAGAAAATGCCAACAGGTAAGTTTTGCGGGACAGAAGAGAAAAGAATTGTGGCAAAGAGCTTGTCTGCCATTCCCACACTTCTGTTTCTTGTGGATTAAAATGGCAGATTGACATAAATCAATCAAATACTCATTGTGTGCTTACAACTTGTGGAAAGTAACTGAAACCAAGATCTCTTTGTAGTTCCCCCCCCCCCCCCCTCCCCACTTCAATGACAGTAATTGGCAGGACATTGAAGGACAATGAGCTGTTCTGTGCAGTATTTTGGCTCAGCAGTGCTGGGCTTCCCTAAGGAAGTCAGATACCCCCAGAGCACACACCCGTTTTGGAATTCAGAGCAGGGATCAGTGCTATTGCTGCTGCTGCCCTTCACACTGCATGTCCATCCTGGCTGATGTCAGGGGCAAAACATAAGGTGCTTTCCAAGATGATGGGAAAAATAGTGTGGAAATGGCTCTGCATCCAATTACCCAGTGTGAGGGGAGACTGTGAATGCAGAAAAGAGTGCAGGTCTCTCTGCCACTGCACAGCTCATTCCTGAACACAGGGCTCATTTGCAGAAATGATACAATTTATTGCACAGAATATTTTAGTCACCACAGGAGCAATGTGAACTTCAAACATGTGCAGGTTCCTTGTGAACAGACCTAGAGAAATGCTGCAATTACAGACTGCATTACAGTCACGGGTATTACAGTGAAACAAGGCTTAATTTATTTAGTTATTTCATCCTTAGCTAAACTGTGTTTAAAAAAAAAAAAAGTGATTTTATATTCATAGCAACTATCCTTGTCACAGGAAAGTCTTAGAAGTGAACAAGAACCATGCCTTTATCCCACATAACCCTCTTGCTCTGCTTCTTTCCTTCAGGAGGAGAGGAAAAAAGGGAAAAATGAAATTAAAAAAAAAAACAAAAACAAAACATAATGCTAAAAGCAAGGGAAAATTCACAATTCCTGGACAGGGAACACTGAGAGGGAGAAGCTTTTCAGAGGAGTGCAGGCTTGTAACCATTAGTTACAACAGCATCTGAAAAGCCTGGTGACACAGTTGTGCTTAAAATGAAAATGTTAAGCACAGAGCTTTGTCTTTTTGGCTTTAGCAGTTTGTCTGTGTCAGCTGCAGTCCAGGCTGGGCTGGACTCAGGAACTCCATCCTTGTTTTCCTATGCAGCCCCAGGGGATTCCAACACCAGCAGTGCATCCCAGGTCCCTGGTTACCTTCCTTCCCATTATTTAATAATCCTTGCAATTTGAGCCTTTCCAGCTCTTCCCTCCCTTACAGAGGACAACTTGCGACAGGTACCCCATGATATGTATGTTCCCTCCACCAGCTTTTCCTTCTCCTTCCCTGCAAATGCTTTGCTCTTTTTTTTAAAACCTTCTCCTTGCCTCTTTTAATTGCACAAGTTCTGAGTGGAACAACAGAATGCAATTTAATAAAGCAAATAGATTAATAGAGAGAAAAACAAGAGACATTAAATAATAGTCTCAGCAATTAGATGAGGAAAGGAATTAAATCACTTAATTTGAGGGCCTTAGCATTATTCACTGTAGAACTTAATTGGAATTAATATGCAGTATACACACATTAATAAATGTCATATATGGGTGGCTCTTTAACAAGGAATATTGAAAGTAATAGCAAAAAGGATTAATCTTTATATTCTCAGTAAAAGTGCTTATTTAAGGTCTGCCAAACTCCTGTTGTAATGAGGAAGTTATAATGTAGAAATAGAGTGCTGTGAATGAGGTGAGGTTCAGCTGTTGGAAGAGCTCTCAGGTTCAAAGTGAAATAAATGTGTTTTTTTATTGTTTTTTTGCTGTTATTTTCCTGTCATCTGGGCCAGCCTTCTGCTGCAGAGGCTGTTCTGAGCACACGAGTGGAACTGGAACTCTGGGGGATGTCAGGCTTTTCCACAAGCTGTTCTGCTCACTTCAGTGCTGCATTTTTCAAGGGTTAGCCTGGCTGGGGCTGGGGAAATTGCAAGGTCATTGTGTTGTATTTCTCCTGCTTTCTGGAAAAAAAAGAAAAGTTTTTTACTCTTTGACTCAGTTTCAGAAGTTCTGAAGCAAATGGTCAAGGTTTATGAGAGAAGTGGGTGTGGGCCATAGCAAAGAAAGTGGAATTTTCTCTGTTGGCTGGAGCCAAGAGGCTCATTTGATAACAAATGATCATTTTTAGGCAGCTTCTGGAGGCAGATCCTGAAGCTGTCCAATTAAAATGTATTTATTTTATCAGCCAATCCCTCTAACAAGGACTATGATTGTAAATCATGGACTACACCACCCAAAGGAATACCCATTGTCTCCCTCTTTTCCCAAGGAAAGGAAAGACAGATTTCATGAAATGAGATTAAATGAGGGGCTGGAATTGTCCTTCAAATTCCATATTCTGACCTTGAGTCACTTCTTGAGTCAGTGAAAGAATTTGAGACAGTATTTGCAATCTCTCTTTATTGCTGAGAATCTGTGAAATTACCTAATGGTTTGTTTTATAATTTCACCTCTTCTGGTTAAACTCTCTTGCTCTGTGTGCAGTGGGATTTTTTTTAATGTTCTGGTGGATACTCCAACCAAACACCAGTGATAGCAAAGAACCAAATCCAGAAACTGAATGTTGCTCATTCATTAAAAGTCCTAACATGATTTACTGGCCTTGTTACAACAGCATTTTCACAACTTAAAATTTTATTTCTACAAGTGCTCAGTCAATGAAGTAAACATTCCAGCTTTTTAATAGCATCTCCCCAACAGATATATTTAATTGATATTCCACAGCATAAAAAGGGACTTCACACTGGCATAATTTAAACCACTACACATGAATATCAGTATTTTTTCCTTGAAATTCCAGAAATTATATAATTGCTGCTCTTCTAATTGGATATGAGTGTCATCACCTACCACAGGGCAACTGATTGCAGGAATAGCTTAAATATTCTGCCCTGTTAAAACCCTTTAATGGCAAAGCCTCCATGAGCACAGGAAAACCAGAGTTAGCAGAACTCTTATGCTTTTAACAGCTTGTCAGATTTTATTAGACTTTTTGAGATTCTGTATTTGCTTTTTATATCTAAACCACTGAGTTCTTATGAGGACTGACATGTTTTGTAACAAAACAAGTAACTTGCAGTGCTGTAGTGGAAAGGAGGGAAAACTGCAAATGTATTCATGTGAAATAAGTTATTATACAGAGATTTGTAGAGGGAATTAATGTGATGTGTATTTACACAAGTACCTGTTTTTTTCTCTGTTTCAGGCTTTGGCAGAGAACCAAGGAATTGTTGTTTACTGAACACATGGCTGTGCTTCCACATGGAACTAAAATCGTGCTATTCCACCCTGTTTACATGGTGAAAAATAAATCCTGGGCCTATTTTTAAAATATCTCAGTTCTGCCCAAAGTGGTACAGCAGAGCAGACCTCTTTCATAAAATTTAAATATTCAGGATGAGCCTGTTCAAGCTCTGGGATATTCCCAGTCAGGATGTTATTAATCCTGAGAGAATCTGGGATCATATTTTCCAAACTCTTCCTTGCAGGAGTTAATTAGGTGCTCCAGGGTCTGCGTGTCAGAAAAATGGAAGGTGGAAGTTAGTGAGAAAGTTCTCATGGGACAGCAGAGAGGAAATATTGCAAGCATTGCAGTTCATATATATTGTATATATATAAGTATGTATATATTTATAAGTATGTCTATATATATGTATATATATATGTAAAAAAGTACATATAAAACTATATATATCTATATAGACATACATATATATGTATAACCCTAACACCCTAACCCTAAACCTAAACCTGACCCAAACTCTAACCATATATATATAAAAATCTATATTTATATATATTAGATATATAGTATATAATATACAAAATGCATTAGAATATATGTGACATATAATATAATTATAAATATACAAATAATATATAGATATAATAAAACATAAATATGAATATATATAGTATATAAAATATATAATATATATAATGTATTATATGCTTTATATTGTATGTTTATATATTTTATATATAAAATATAGAAATAAATTAGAAATTAAATAAATAAAAATATATAATATATAAATATATATATAATACATCTGTAAATACATATAATTATATATTATAAATATTATATTATATATTACATCATATATAATATAATGTAATATATTATATTATATTATATTATATTATATTATATTATATTATATTATATTATATTATATTATATTATATTATATTATATTATATTATATTATATTATATTATATTATATTATATTATATTATATTATATTATATTATATTATATTATATTATATTATATTATATTATATTATATTATATTATATTATATTATATTCACACACACATGTTCACTGCTGCATAGAAAAATGTGCTGATGCTTAATGTCCATGCCTGCCTGAAGAATTCCCCAGGTTCCCAAGCTTTTATTCCATAAAATACCATTGGGAATGTTTCAAGCAGCTTATATCTCTCCAGTGAGGAGTCCAGCCACAACTAGATGTATCAGACAACAGCATTTAGCTAAATGTGTTCCAGTAACAAATTTAAGCTCAGTAGGTTGACTTTATTTTCCTTTTATAACTGGGAGGACAACCCCAAGGAAATATTTGCCACAGTAGTCCAGGAAGAAGGAACTTGTTTGGGTTTTGACATCATCCAGAGGAATGGTGGGGCTAAAATGGGGGAAATACAAGTGAAGGGTCACATCAAAATCTGGATAAATGTTAATGCTGCACATTCCACAGCTGGAGCTGTGCCAGGGCAGGGTCAGGCTGGAGCTCAGGGAAAGGTTCTTCCCCAGAGGGTGCTGGCACTGCCCAGGCTCCCCAGGGAATGGGCACAGCCCCAAGGCTGCCAGAGCTCCAGGAGGGTTTGGACAATGCTCCCAGGGATGCACAGGGTGGGATTGTTGGGGTGTCTGGGCAGGGACAGGAGATGGATCCAAGATCCATGTGGGTCCCTTCCAGCTCAGGATATTTTTCATTATTCTGTGATTTAATCAGACTGAGGTAAAGAGCAAATTCCTGGTAAGTCAAAGGTCTCTGCCTACTGTGCATGGCTCCTACACACATAGGTTTTTTATGGATAATTTTATCTTGGCACATTTTCCACATGCCTAAATATGAGTACATTGCACTCAGGATGTCTCCAATAAAAATAGGATAATAACTTTAGATTCTATTAAAAGAGAATCCACAGGCTGCTTAAGAACCAGACTTTCTTTGATTTTCAGGAGAATATTTCTGGGAAAAATGCAATATTCCACCCTGAGCTCAACTGAAAGAAAGGATTGGGGGTGGGAAGACTTCTTTAATTTTCTTTTGTTACTTTGCTCCCACGCAGACATGCAAAAATAGTGTTTAAAAGCCATTTAATCCCAGCATGCAGGAACAAAGGAGTGCATTTTTGCTGTTTATATCAATCTAAGAAGAGAGCAGGTATTCCAGACTTATTGTTGTCCTTATTGGAGTACTTAGGCGTATATTAAAGCAGACAACAGCCATTTGTCCCAATAAAGCAGCACAAGTATTTGCCAATTTATGTACTCCAGCAGCATTTGATATCAAAGCCAAGGAAAATCTTTATCCTCTTCCCATATTTTAGCCTTCTTGGCAATTTTCAGGCAATCTCCCACTTGTTCCCAGCAAAGGAGCAGTCACCCCAGGATTGTGCTGGATAATTTGGGAGCACAGGTGGAGGAGAACACAAGGTGTGCCAAGAACATCCCAGATTTTTCTGCAGACAGAAAAGCACCCTCTGAAATCCCTTCCAGCTCTCTCAGCTGTGTTTACACATTTCTGCTTCCATCCTGCAAACATTTCTGTGCTGGAGGCACACAAAGATCTTCTTGGGAATGGCATCTCCTTTCAATTCCCAAAGTGGTTTCTGTCACACACTTCTTATGGCATCCAGAGAGGCTTTGGTTACAAGGGAAGTCAGACCTGCTGGGTTCCACATGGCACAGACAAGGTGAAAATACACTCGTGGTCTCTATGAGCATGTGGGATTATCTGCAGCTGGTGGTTTTAGCAGGAGGTCTTAAATCCAAGCCTTTATTTTTATGTAGTATAAAAAATGCAGAGATTTTGGCAATGAAAGTTTTTTGACACAAATTCAGGAAAATATTTAAAATAAAAATCAGTCCATCTTCAAAATACCAAAGCCAGTGAGATTCGCAGTCTTGATTTTAATCTGCAGTGCTACAACTTTGCTCCCACTGCTTTGAAAAATACAAAAATGCTTTTAAATTTTTTTTTCAATGCTGCTGAAATTTCAGAGTTACTGACACAAAAATATGAAAAAGGAACACATCCCTTTAATATTAATTTTAACTGTTATTCTCCACCAAATTACATTGCATTTTAGTGTCACTCTTTAGGGACACTCTGTAATTCCTTGTGAGATGAACGATGGCTTGATATTATTTAAATGAAGGACAAAATAATTGTTTTCTCCACTCTCTAAAAGCCATTTTGTCTGTGAAACTTTGCTGTGCATGGAAGGAAGACAAGTTCAGGAAAATGAGGGATGTTTCCTCACTTTAGCACTTCCAGAGGATGGAAGTGCTGACTATTTAAGCACACATGTGAGAATAATTTAAGGAGTAGTGTGTTTAATCCACCTCCTCATGCATTTGTCTTACTAGGAAAGCCCTTCACAGGGAAAAAATATGATTGATGGGCAAGTTAGGTAGGGATGAGACACCTGGAATTTAGTGCTTACATGGTTTTAAAAAGTCATGGATGATGTGTTAATTCTGCTTGTGCTTATCCTACAAGCATAGGCTTGAATATAGAAATACAAGATCAGACTACACTAAAGGAAAGAGGATGATGGCCTCTTTTCTATACTCTGTGATCAATGTATTATTTTCTCCAGTCATCTATTATTGCCATATCAGGACAACAGAATCAATCTTGGCCTCAAAATAAATTGGACAATTCCTTCCATACTGTTTTTATTGTGTAAACCATTAAAAAACAGGCTTTCAGTTATCACTCCCCAAATTCCCATGGGGTATTTTCCTCACCAAACTTTCAGGTGAAGTTTATTTATACTGCTCTTCTGTGGGTCAGTAAAATAGTTAGGAGATACAAGAAAGGGAAAATCTGGAAATGTGGGAAGGGCCTCACCTCTTCTCTGTCTTATCCATCATTAAAAAAAAAAAGTGAAATAAAATTATTTTATCATCCTTTTGGTAATGGCATTGTAGCAGAAAACTGCAAGGCTGTGTCCTGAGCATGGCAACAGTTCCCAGGAAAGATTGTATGTTGGGAATCAGGCTGTCAGCTTCTAAAAGTCTCAGGAAATACTTCAGGGAAGTGTAAAACTGGTTGAAAACTTCTTCAGCTTCCCACTGTGTGCAAGTTCTGCTTCTCTGGATGTGCCCATCATGCGTGTGACAGTGGATTCCTGGCCAGAAGGCTCTGGCTGAGTGAGCCCAGGATCAGAACCTGCGGCCTGGGAACACCAGAGCTCTGCAAGGATGCACTGAACCATCCCAGCCCACTGTGGGCCTCATAAACCTGTGCTTAGAAAAGGGATAAAAAGCTTGGGAAAAACCTTTGGGGAAAGCCCCCATCCATCCCTGGGGTGGGGAATGGCCATTTTGTGTGTAGAAGTAAATTGTTACAACACTTAAAGTCAGCAGTAAATCATAGTAAATCATAGAGAAGTCACAGAACCATGGAATGGTTTGGGTGGGAGGGACCTTAAAGCTCATCCAGGGAGCAGGGACATCTTCCACTGTCCCAGGTTGCTCCCAGCCCTGTCCAGCCTGGCCTTGGACACTGCCAGGGATCCAGGGGCAGCCACAGCTTCTCTGGGCACCCTGTGCCAGGGCCTGCCCACCCTCACAGGGAACAGTTCCCTCACAATATCCCATCTAAACTATACTCTCTGTCACCCCTGGGCATTTCTTCTCCAGGCTGCACAATCCCAGCTCTCCCAGCCTTTCCTCCCAGCAGAGCTGCTCCATCCCTCTGACCGTCCTGGGGCCTCCTCTGGACATGGTCCAGCAGCTCCAGCACCTTCCTGTGCTGGGATCCCCAGGCTGGATCAGTATCAATAATTAATAAACTTAACAGACATAAAAGAAACCAAGGCCTGTTCCATCACAGAGTGTTGCACACACATTGATGCAACATGGCAAAACAGTTTAAAAATGCCTGTTAACTTGGAGTTTGGATCATTTCTGTCAGGTTTAAAGGGACTAATTCACTGCCAACTCCCCATTAGGTGAAGATTCAGAGTTTATGGAGCTTCCTGAAACAGTGTCATTAGAAATGCCAGATGTGTAGCTCCAACATGCTATAGACTTAGACTCTAATCCAAACATGTCAACAGCTTTCAAGGTGTTTGTGCAGATCAAGGGAGAGGAGCTTTTCACTTCAGCTTTTCCCTTCTGTTCTGCTAATGGGGTTAACACATGTTTTCCAAGGACAGGGAACAGGATCCTAGTGCAGACAGTTGCTTAGAAGAGTAAAAGACAGATTGAAGTTGGCAGGATATTAAATAAAGTTAGGCACTTTCAGGTTCCTAATCAAGCTTACAGAAAGTTTACAAAATATTTATGAACTTACCTTTCCTTTGAAAAAGCTTTTTGTTGTTGTTGCTGTTGCTCCAAATATAGAACTGATTTTTCAATTGAATTTTTTTTCTTTGTTCCAAAGGCTCTGACCTCTCTCATCAAGGCATGACTTTGCTTTACTTGTTATGCAAGAGCTCTGAGTCATATAAGAAAGGAGAAAAGGCAGCAGACTCTCTCTCTTTTTTTTTCTGTTCTTGCAGGAGTCTGACAAGATACAGCTTAACAACAGCTTATTCTTCTGTCTAATTGGGATGCACAGTGGACAAAGTCAGAGATATTTTAAATCAGAAAGTAAGAGAAGTTATAAACTTCTCCCAGGCAGGAGAATACAGGACAAGGACAGTTTGAGGAGACATTCTATCATCAAATTTTCTCTTTGGCAAAACATTTTAGGCACTTTATTTTTTTTTTTTTACCTCCTACACGTCAAGGGTACTCAGACAAGCAGAAATAATGGCCTGTGGCTAATGATTGAAAGGGAATGTCAGAGAACTGCTAACCCAGACACATGTGCTTTATAACAAATTTCCCTCTTCCTCTTGCTTTCCCACTCCATCCAGGACAAGCAGCAGCACTGGATATGCTGCCACATCTTGGAGACAGAGAATAACATCACAGGATGGGAAAGACCTCCAGAGGTCACTGAGTCCAGTGTCAGGCAGCACAGGCACAGTTACAGGAGGTCACTAAGAGCCTTTCCAAGCTCCAGGATTTGCTGTCTCCAAGCATGAAAATTTCACAGTGTCCCTGGGAAATCTGGGCAAAAATCTGACCACACCGCTGGCAGCAATTTTTCCTTCTATCTAAACAGAATTTTCGATGTTTTGGCTTGATTTTGTTGCCTCTTTGTCCGCTGGAGCATGGCTCTGAGAAGAGTCTGCTCTGTCTCATCTCCACGCTCCCATTAGGCCACTGTGGAGAGCAATATTTCCAGTTTATCACAGCTGGAGGTGTTTGTCCTGGGCTCTGGCCCTTTCTCCCGGGATCACAGCCCTCCCCATCCAGATTGCATCCAAGTCTGACCCTGTCTGCAGACCTGCTGAGGATGTTCCCTGTCCTGTCCATCCCAGCATCAGTACCAGCCCCTGGGGCTCCTCAATAGGATTTGCTACCCACTGGCTGGACTTTGTACCACCAGTCACCTCAGAGCAGTTTTCCAGCCCATTTTCTGCCCACCTCATGCCCTTATCAATCCCACAACTCTCCACTTAGGTTAGATGACTTTTATGGAAGGCTCTGTCTATGACCTCACTTTAAAGAAAGTAAAGAACACCCACTGTCCTTCCCAGGTCCACATGGCCCCTTGTTTCACTGTGGAAAGTGATCAGGTCTGGTCTGCTTTTCCTTTGGAAGACTCTTGATGGATTTTATTGGTCTCAAACTGTTCTGCATGGGTCTGAATTCTTAACAAGATGAGGAAGCTTGAGGGAATGTGGTGAAGCTGACAGGTCTGGGCTTTTTAATCTCCCTTGTCCTTCCAGCAGGTGTGTGGGATGTGACTTTCTCCTGTCAGTTTGCTGCATCTCCTGGCACCTCAGAAGTGGTGGAGATGGTAATGGTGTCCCAACCTTTCCTTGGGACAGCTCCTGGGAAGCAGCTCCCACTTTTATTTTAGTGATGAGAAGAAACATTTTGGAAATATCCTTGACTGACCTGGAAATATCAGAGGAACATAAGCTGCTGCAGGAAAAATCTCAAATGAAAGCAGAAAGCTGGTTTTGAAGCAGATTGACTGCTTCATCTGCTACATAGATACATAGATGATAGATAGATAGATAGATAGATAGATAGATAGATAGATAGATAGATAGATAGATAGATAGATAGATAGATAGATGAGAAATTAAAATATGATGGACCACTGTTTCTTGGCTGTCTGATTTCTCTGTCTTCATAGGAACCCATTTGGTTTGCAGAGAAGAATATCTGACTGTTCTCTGGAAAAACAGACTTCTGAGAAACAACACATAAAATTATGCTAGAAACAAATATTATCTTATTCCTATATATGATGTATTAATTATGCATATAAGGAGATGGCCCATCGCTTTCTCTGAATCAGACATGCTTCAAATTGTGATCATCCATTATGTAACCTGCAGAGATAAAATAAGCTTTAAAAATTTGTTGGTTTTATAGCCAGGATAGCCAACACCTCCTGGATTTGTCATGATTTGTCCTTGGTGAGAAGGGCTCTTCTTTTCCCTGCATCTTATAAGTGCTTTTGATATGCTTGCAATTTTCATTAAATATGATTAGTAGAGGAGTGTAGGTCAACAAGATTGACCAGGGATGATCTTGATTTAACTTAAGCTGAGAAGAAAGTCAGCAAGGCAAATACTGGGAGACGACAGAGGCAGATCAATTGGATTATGATTTTCGGTGCTCTTGGCTGAGTGATTAAAATGACCTGGAGAAGAACTTCCCTCAGCACTGATTCCATTTAAAAGGTGAGGGGAAGGGCTCCCATCATGTGTCAGGAGTTGGTTTGTGGCTCTGATGGGCACTCTCTGTATGTGTCAGGTTATAAGATTAGAGACCCTGCAGGCACCTGTGCTTTAACCGGATTTGGGAAGACATGAAGAACCTGACTCTTCCTTTTTCCCCTAGATCAGAAAGGATGTTTAACCAGCAGCTGTATTTGTTTTGAAAGATGCAATTGGATTTAGCCTAATCCCAGAGACAGGGAGAGAGAGCCTGGGTTTATTAGCTGCTCTGAAGGGAGGCACCTGCCTGAATCCAGGAGCACTTGGAGGAGCCAGAAAGCTCCGACAGAGTCGTGCTGTTTATTCTGTAACAATATGTTCTGATAGATTTCCAAATTGATGATCCGAGGAGCCAGGCACAAATTGTGATTTACAGCACTGTAATGTTGCTATCCATTTCCTCTCAATCAGCAAGGAAATCTAGCACAAAGTGCTTGCTTGTATACCAGGGAGAAGCTTATTTACATCTACCTCGAAACCCACCCAGTTGTAAACACATTGTGGCTGAACACAGGGAAATGAAAAGCACTCCAACATTTTCTCTCAGCAATTTGTGCCTCAGCACAGGGCAGAGCCTGTGGTGCAGCGTAATAGGTTGTTGAGAATTAGCACATTGTGGGGAAAGGTCTCTGTGCCTGCATAAATGAACAGCCTGGAACTGGGTTTCAGCAGAGAAATGGGAGACAAGCTTTAAATAAATGAGGTTGGGGGGTGCTTTTTGCACTGCTTGAAATATTTTACTCTTGCAAGATTAGTGTGAGGAGAAGAGTGTTTGGTCTTTCCAGGGACAGGAAGAAGGAGGTCTCAGCTCACATTGAATTTCTATCCTTAGCTGTACAAATGCTTCCCAGCTCATACATGAATCAGGGGTGACCAGGGATGTTCCAGAAACTCAGCCCTTCTCAAATTGTTTTGAGCTTTTCCCATCGGAGGAGACAACAACAGTGTCAAAGTTTAAATGTTCAAAGTTGAAAAAAAATTGGAATAAACTGAAACCCCACCATATTTACATTTCTTGCAGTTTAGAGAAGGCATTTTGTGTTGGAAAAAAAGGGAATGGAAAAAAGGAAAAGCTGAAAACAAGGACTGAAATGGACAAGTGAGGATTGGAGTGTGAGCAGGAGGGTCATGTGTGAAAGATGGGTGGTGTGGAAAGGAAAGGATCTTTAGAGCTCATTCGGTCCCACATCCCTGGGACACCTTCCATTATCTCTGGTTGCTCCAAGCCCCATCCAACCTGGCCTTGGGCACTGTCAGGGATCCAGGGGCAGCCGCAGCTTCTCTGGGCACCCTGGGCCAGGGCCTGCCCACCCTCACAGGGAACAATTCCTTCCCAATAGCCCATCTGACCCTGCCCTCTGGCAGTGGGAATCCATTACCCCCCTTGTCCTGTCCCTCCATTCCTTGCAAACAGCCTCTCTCCATCTTTCCTGTTGGCTCCTTCAGGTCCTGGAAGGCCACAGTGAGGTCAGCCTGAAGCCTCCTCTTCTCCAGGTGAACAATCCCAGCTCTCCCAGCCTTTCCTCATTCAGAGCTGTGCCCAGAGACAGTAATGGCCTTAGTAATCCACAATATTTCCTTTGGTCAAGTTTAGTAAAGAATCTTAAATTTAATATTTAATCTTAAATTAAATCTTAAATTAAATCTTTAATTCCTAAAGAATCTTAAAGTGCAAAGAAATGCACTTTACGATGCATTTTTAGATCAACTCTCCAGGTTTCTCCTAAATTTTGGAATATTTCTAACATGAACTGTTGGAGAATTTACAACATGGCTCAAGGAGAGGTTCAGTTTCTATCTGACGTGCATCTTTTAAAATTCTGGAATGATTTAGCTCTCAGTTTTTAACTAAGGGAGTTATTGACAAGGGAATGGCAGATAATTCAGTGCAGCCACTCCAGAATCAGAGATGATATGAACATGGGAGATTCAGACAATATTTCCACTTTCACTTCTTTTGGTAATTTATTTCCAAGATGTTTTTCCTAGCCCTGACTTTCCTGGGTGTTTATTCTTCCCTTCTTTATCATCCTTGACTCCAGCTATCATAGTGGATGGCACATTTTTTCCCCAGCAGCAGCTGCATTTTGGGGACTGGGAGATGATTTTCCAAATATATTCACTGCTAATCCCACCAAATTCAATACCTATAAAACATCAAAAATATTACAATAAAAAAAAAAGCATACAGCAGCAAGGTTTTTATGATGACAGCATCACAAAGAAGAGAAAAATAAACCAAAACATTTATTTTATGACATCCAGCACATCTTATTGTTTCCACAGCTCAAGGAAAGATTAGTGAGCACTGTCTGGAAAACCAGAAAATGTGATTATTTTAATGGACACCACATTCTGCACACACATACTGTGGCTGAGGAATGGTAAAATAAATCAGGGAAATATTTCTATCAGTATCATCTTGAAAGTCCAACTTTTTATCTTTTATATCAGGTGGGAATACCTCAGGAAGTAAATATTTTCTTTATCTCTCATTTCACTTTTAACAGCATTCTGTGTTTATCTTCTCTCTGTTTTGCCTGAGATTATTTCTTTTGAAGAGAGAAGATGGAAAACAAAACCACACATTTTATTTTGTGACTTTCATCTTTTATGGCCTTATTATCTGGATGGCTACATCTGCTTGTGTACTGTGCATACATGAGAGGTAAAGTAATTAAAGATTTTAAACAAACTGTGATTTTAACAAAGAAAGTTACACACACACAGAAGGATGAGCTTTATTTCTTATTTTAAGGTCTCTCTTATTTCCTGAAGAATTAAAATGATTCTGCTGTTGATTCCTAGGAGGACACAGGGTGTTTTTGAGGTAACACATGAAGTGAACAACAGAAGAAATCATAATGTGGAGATAAAAGTTGAATTTCTGGAAGTGCCACTGAATGCGCAGCAGTAAAAGTTTCAGTCTTATTCAAGCACAAAGAAGCCAATGGACCAAACAACCCAAACTCCACAAGACTAAGGCCTGGTTTTAAGCTTTTTGAATTCTCCTGAATTCAACCCAGTTCAACTCCGTTCATACTGAAACTAATGGCATGTTAGAAGAATCTGAGCATCATCTCATTCAAGGAGCAAAAAACATACATTATTTTTTAGCAACTCATATACATTGAAGGTCTAAGGTACCAGCAACTTTTCTCAATGGCCTTTTGTAATAACCTGAAAACAAATTTCCAGCTCCCCATGAGAAATTTCCCAGTTTATTGGTAAAAGGTTGCTTTATGATACATTTGGAGTGCATATATAATGAATCCTGTTCTGGTGTATCCTTGTTTTATATAAGTTCTTTACACAGTGAGGGAAATATTTTAACATGCAATTTTTATTCTATAATGGCTGCTCTAATTCTCCCTGATAAATTTGACTTTGCCTTTGCAGCTCTGCATGGTGCCTTTTTTGGTGTTTGGAATCTTGTTAACATTCTTAATAGAGTATCACCCCATGAAATTATAGACCTTAGGGGATAAATTAAGGTAAAATAGCAAGTAAAAGGATCACTGAGGTGTCATTGAAATTGGAACAAAACTTTTAAAGGAAAAACAATGTTTTACTGTATCCACAAAGAATGTTGCTGTGGATTTGACCCCCTGAGTTTTCTCAAGTCCTGTTCTCTCTCAGTACTGGTTTACACAAAATCACTCAAATAGGATGAAAACAATCTCTGCTTACAAACAAACTTAAATAAGAGCTGTGGGGAGAAGGAGAGGAGGAAGCACGGAAGGAAAGCAGAGGATGTGTTTTCCCTATTTGTGACTCCTTATTGTTCTGAATCAGCCATCTTACTAAATGTGGATTTTTTTTCTGCAAAAACTACCAGAAAGAGCATGCACCTCATAAGAATAAATCACTGTGATCAGCCTAGCTCAGAATTCAGAGCCAATGGGATTTAAATACATCAAATATTCAAAAAAGAGAATATGTGGCACTTAACAATGGAAAGATATTGGTCACAGGTTGGACTTGATGATCCTGGTGGTCTTTCCAACTTTCATGATTTTATGGAAACGTAAATGCTTTCACAAATCTGTTCTGTCCATTTAAAATTCTGATAAAATTTTATTAAATAATATAATTTTTCTCCCATTTCTAATATTCCGGTTTAAATTTTCAATGTTTAACACAAATAGCTGACAAATCTCAAATCAGGTATTTGTGTTCTGCTAGGACTAAACAATTTCAAAAGCAGTTTAATGACTAAATGTTTAACATGAATAAAACTAACTTGATTTGCACTATAATGCACCCAGAAGTTGGAAGATAAAGGGCAACTTTAGAATGAAAAGTAACAAAGAGATTTTGTCAGTCTCTGGTCTTTATTCCAACCTTGTTAGTAGTAATACCCCATTTTTTGGTTGGTGTCTCTGCTCCAGGTGCAACATTAAGTACCTGCCATCCTGTCACTGAAATAGATCACAAACTAAAGGGCCATATGGTAAAATTATTCTTCATTTTCTGCCCCTGTCCTTTCTGCAGCCCATGTTCCCCAGCCAAGGATGGGTGAGATACCTGCTGCCCATGTGCGCTGTAACAGAGCTGAGCACTGGTGCTCCCATTAATTTTGATTATTTGGGACATGAACCTCCTTTCCCAGGAAATGTGCCAGTGGCAGTGGTGACAAAACTGTTGCTCTCTTCTCTCTCGCCCTCAAGCTGCACTGTCAAGAAAGGCTCATTCCTTGTGCCAGCCTCTGCAGGTTTTGGGTGTGGCATTTGTTCTTTGGTCTCTGAAGTGTGGTGTGGAACCCAGGGCAGCTGCCAGGGAAACAAAAAGAAGGTGTTTCTCCAGTGCAGAGATGCTGACTGCAGGCAATCTGCCAGGCAGGGATTGTTTTCTCCCCTAATAACTCTGAACACTCAGAGGCTTCTCCCTCCTGCTCTGAGCTGTTGAAGCAGGTAACTCATGGCAGCCCAGAAAGCACATTTGAAACATCTAAACTCTGGGCTGGCAAAGCAAGCCTGAAGAAGAGTTTGCTCTATCTGCTCATCACAAAATGATCTTTAGTGCTCCTCCAGCCTTTGGGGTTCCCCAGAACACCTCTCATCTCATCACACCTGGGGACTCAGGAGGGACCTTTCTGCTCTGCCAGGGGAAAATCAGAGTTCTGGTGTTTGGCATGACTCATTAACATCTCCTCTTGCTGCATGGCAGTGTTTAACAGCCATTCCCCCCCAGATCCTTCCTCTCATTTGTGGTGGTATTCACAGGGGTCCCCAGGATGAGGGAAGAGATGAGAATCCTGACTCCATGTTTCAGAAGGCTGATTTATTATTTTATGATATATATTATATGAAAAGAAAATGATCTATTAAAACTATACTAAAATAATAGAAGAAATGATTTAATCAGAAGCTAGCAAGGAATAGAAAAGAAATTATAATAAAATCTTGTGACTGACCAGAGAGTCTGAGACAGCTGGACTGGAATTGGCCATTAGTTAGAAACAACCACATGAGACCAATCAAAGCTGCACCTGTTGCATTCCACGGCAGCAGATAATTATTGTTTTCCTTTTCCTCCGAGGCTTCTCAGCTTCTCAGGAGAAAAATCCTGGCAAAGGCATTTTTCAGAAATGACACTCATTGACCCTCTCTGTCCCATCACCATTTGGAAAAGGTTCCACATCCTGCCTCAGCCCCTGGTGGTGTCTAACAAATCTCGTTTCCAAAGGGCTGATCTGTGCCCTTTTACACCTGGCTCCACATCTGAAGGAGCTGACAGCTTGTCCTTAGGAAAGATTCCTGAGCTGAAAATAAGGATTTTGTGTGATTACAGCTCCCTTTGCCTGTTTTGGGGTGGTTTTTTTTTTTGCTGTTAAACACCTCTGCCAATGGCTTTGTTATTGCTAAGGCACAGGGAAGCTGAAGCTGTCAAATGCAGCAACATGAATTGAAAAATATCACTCTCTCTAAATCAGGATCACAATTGTGACCAATTCTTTTTGCCCCAGAGATCTGTGGTGGTGGTGTTTGCAGGGGTCTTAGGATGAGGGAAGAGACAAAGATCTGACTCCATGTTTCAGAAAGCTTGATTTATTATTTTATGATATATATATTATATTAAAACTATGCTAAAAGACTAGAAGAAAGGATTTCTTCAGAAGGCTAGCAAGCAAAGAAAAGAAATGGAATGATAATAAAATCTTGTGACTGACTACACAGTCTGAGCCAGCTGACTATGATTGGCCATTAATTAGAAACAACCACATGAAACCAATCAAAGATCCACCTGTTGCATTCCACAGCAGCAGATAACCATTGTTTACATTTTGTTCTTGAGGCCTCTCAGCTTCTCAGGAGAAAAAAACCTAGGGAAAGGATTTTTCATAAAATGTGCCTGTGACAGAGATCATCTCCTGTTATCTGAAGCAGAGATATTAGAGCAAGAAAGAACTGCTGATATTTGTGGATGAATTCTGACCAAAAAAAATGGTTAATAAAATCACCTGGTTAGCAGTGCCATATTTACATATTTTAGAAAAAGGCTAATTAAAATGGGGTGCATTTAATTACCATATAAATTCCAAGTTGTCCCAATTGAGAGTGGGAGGAACATGAGAGAACTATACCATTAAGCACTTGAGTAGGTGCAATGATGTCCATAAAATGCTTGTTTAATCAGTGTGGGTACAAACTGGTGAGAGCCTGCTGGTGTTTTACAGTGTTTCCACAGTCAGGCTGACTGGTTTGGTTTTTTTTTTTTTAATTTTCTGTAGGTTTTTTATTTTCCCTTTGAATTAGAACTGCCTGCATCAGCCACAACGTGGGATATCTCTGTGCAGCAGTCTGACCTTATCTCCTGCAGCAGCACAATGCTGTGAATAACTCTGGTAATTGTAGGGCCAGTGACAAAGAGTGGATGGAGCAGGGCAGGGATTAGAAAGCACCAATGGAGAGGAAGAATCACATCATTGTGGTGTTAGTGATGCTTCCCAGCCTGGAGCCAGCTGCCACAGCAGTGTGGGAAGCACAGCTGGCTCAGGAGCTGGGTGAAATCACTGCTCCATGCTGCTGCATCCCTACTAAATCAGTGAGGGCTCCTGGAGAAAGATTATGGGAATAAATGAACACCTGCATGGGTCTAGGAGCAGAATCCATAGCTTTGCTCCCACTTGGAGGCAACTGCATTAGGAGATGTAAGGATAAGTTATGTCCTGTCTGTCTGAAAAAGTCTGTGCTTCAAGTGCCTGAGACATTCTGGCATCCTTGGGTACCTCACTGAATGTCTCTGTGCTCTCCCAGGCACCTCAGACAGCTGTTCCTCATTCATCAGGAAATATGGGGCAGATTTTGCTTTGCATATTGGTAACAGAAAGCCATCAGCAGAATTTACACTGCAAATAATGGTGTAAAGGAGAACAAACTATTACAGCAATTCCCAGCAGCAGAGGCACACAGAGAGACAAGAGATGCCTCAGGCAGAGTGCCTGGGTGTTTGTGGCTGTTAATGTGCATCGTGGATCATGGAGAGGGTGGGGAGAAGGAACATTAGAGCAGGGACACCTCCCACTAGCCCAGGTTGCTCCAAGCCCTGTCCAGCCTGGTCTTGGACACTGCCAGGGATCCAGGGGCAGCCACAGCTTCTCTGGGCACCCTGTGCCAGGGCCTCACCACCCTCACAGGGAACAATTCCTTCCCAATATCTGATCAAAACCCACTCTCTGATCATGGGAAGCCATTCCCTGTGTCCTGTCACTCCATCCCTTGGAAATTGTCTCTCTCCATGTTCCCTGTCAGCTCCTTCAGGCGCTGCAAGGCCCCAGTGAGGTCACCGCAAAGCTCCTCCTCTCCAGGCTGCACAATCCCAGCTCTCCCATCCTTCCCTGCCAGCAGAGCTGCTCCATCCCTCTGCCCATCCTGGTGCCTGCCCTGGGCTCTCTGCAGCAGCTCCAGCTCCTCCCTGTGCTGGGGCAGCTCTGCAGGTGGGGTCTCACCATGCTCAGGGGCACAGGGGCACGATCCCAATCCCTCCCCTGCTGCCCAGGCTGGGGCTCAGCCCAGGGCAGGGGTTCAGGGCTGGGGCAGCTCCAGCTCTCACCCCCAGCACCCCCAAACCCTTCTCCCAGCGCTGTTCCATCTGCTCCTCCCAGCCTGGACTGACCCCAGGGGCTGCCCTGAGCAGCCCTGGTTGAACCTCCCGGGGTTCCCATGGGCCGCTCCTGGAGCTTGTCCAGGGCCCTCTGGATGTCACCCTGTGCTTCAGGGCTGTCACTGCACCCTGTGCTTGTACAGAACTGCTGATGTTGAGAATTAGATTAGACCATTTAAAAAGAGGAAATATGTAACAAATCCCCTTTTCAAAGACTATTACACATTGAGATGACCTTTTGTGAGAGGGGCTGTGTAATTGTTAATTGTGACTGGCAGCTCCTTCCCACAGCTGGGAATCTGGTGCACACACCATTGCCTCCCCTTCTCATCACAGTACAGGCTACTTTTTAAATATTTATCTATAATTATAGATACATATCATATTAATATATATAATATATATTAATATTATATATATAAATAAATACAGATAAACATTTAAAATATTAAAAATTATAATTATATATTGTAATTAATATAATATATAATTATTACACAATTATATATTGTATTAATTACAATGTATAAGTGTGCATATAATATAATATAATGTAATATAATATAATATAGTATAATATAATATAGTATAATATAATATAGTATAATATAATATAATATAATATAATATAATATAATATAATATAATATAATATAATATAAATAATTAAATACAATATATTAAATAATATAATTTTATTAATTATAAATAGTTATTATATTAATATATAATAATATATGTAATATATATTTATCTATAATAATATTTATATAATGATGCTGAGATGTCTCATGCATTTGATTATTTTAGAAAAGTTGGCCCCAAATTTTTTTATCGATTGCTTCCATTTCCCAAGCTGCTGTTGTCAAACCAGTCTTTCTGCATCATTATACAAAGATCCAACAAAGATGTTTATGAGATTTCTCTTCCTTCCCATTAAGATTTTGTTATCTCAACTTCATCCTCCAGCTCAAGTAATTGAACTGTGTCCTTACTTCTTACCTGGCTTCATTACTCAAAATAGAAGAGGATAATGAAATAATTGTGAAAACATCAGTGTTAGAAAAGGGTAGGAGACACAAAGAGAAAGAGAGTCTGCATCCTTCAGTGAAAGAATGTGGTGTCCAACCCCTCTCTGCTGGATAGAACTTAATGATGCTCCCCCTAAATTAGTGCTAGATGTGAGGATCTTTAGGAAGGCTATAAGTTTCTAGGCTTTGAAAAGGAAATGGTTTTCTATTTGTGCAGTTCTTCCTCGGTACTGTCATCAGTTGATTTCTATTTGTGCAATTCTATCTTGCTGTTGCTATCACTTGTCTGTGTTTGGAAGTGCCCAAGGCTGGTTTGGAGCAACCTGGGACAGTGGAAGGTGTCCCTGTCCACGGCAAGGGGTGGCACTGGGTCAGCTTTAAGGTCTCTTCCAACCCAAACTAGTCTGGGATTTTTTATTTAATAAGCACAGAACCTCTGGAAGCTCATGGCAATTGGAAAGGGATGTCTGGGAAAAGCAAACATCACTTTATCTTCCTGAAGGGCAAGTAGGAGGATTTGAGCAAGCTTAGGCTGGTTTGCCCCATATCAAACCCTGGGAAGGTGACAGCAAATAATCTTGGCACCATTTCCCAACACAAGAAAGACAAATCCAGGAGTCAGCAGGGATTTATGAAGGGAATATTGTGTTTAATTAACCTGGCAGCCTCCATGGTGGATCAGGCAGAGCAGTGGATGCTCCAGGCTACATCAAGACCAAGTGTGAGCTCCATGGAGACCTATTACAGCGACCTGAGTGGGTCGCTGAGGGTGAGAGAGAGACGGTGAATCTTATTTCTTGATCAGAAGGCTGGATTTATTGATATATCATATATAATACGTGATGACTATACTAAATAGAATAAAGAGAGAGGTTTGCAGATGCTGCTAGCTAAGATAAGAATAGAAAGAAAGAATCTAAAACAAAGTTGTGTCCAGGGACTCAGTCCCCTAGCTTGCACTGGTGATTGGCCCTTAATTATAAACATAGAAAATGAGCCAATCAAGGTGCATCCCATTGCATTCCACAGCAGCTGATAACAATTGTTTACATTATCTTCTGAGGCCTCTGCCCTCCAGAAGACGCAGAAATCTGAAAGAAAGGATTTCTGTGAAAAAATGTCTGCGACAGAGACCCAGGGACACAACCAGGTCTGTCCAGGGCCCTTGGACACCCCTCTGTGCCCCCAGGCCCTGGTCTGGCCCTGCTGCCCCCCAGAGCTGGGGAGCCTTTGTTTGTGCAGTCCCATCTCCTGTGCACACCTGACACATCTTTGCTGTCACCTCCTCCCACCTGGGGTTGCTGTTGGGTGCACACAGAGGTCTGGGATGTGAGGCACAGCAATGGGAATGCAGCTGGAATTAGGGTATAATGTGATCAAAGGGGCCCATGGCTCAGCCAAGTGGCACCTGCTTACACAAAACTTATCCCTCTTATCCCTCCCTTTTCCCTTTATTTTCCCATATTTACCCTCTCCAATCCATTTTGTTATCTCCACTCCATTTTGTTTCCCCTGCCTTTGGTCCTTCCCTAAGCATCCCTTATGTTGTCTCACACATCTCCATCCTGCTCTTAAAACAAGCCATAATAAATTTTATGGGGTCTCCAAATGCCCATCTGTGGCACCCCATAAGTTCTATCCTCCTGTAGGCTGTAACTCCCTTTATTTTTCATGCCTTCCTGGGGACAAAATTTATTTCCTTGACTTCATCTCACATCAGGAGCACAGGGCACCTCCTTGGTTATCCCAGCAGGTGCTTTAAGCTCTCCCTGGTTGCTGTCTGCTGCCTTTTCCTTGTGTTTAATGAGATTTACCATTTGTCACATAGCCTGGCTCCAAGTCCTGGGAACCAAGCAACATTTCAACCTAAAATTCACTTTTCACAAGACTCTAATTTTCACAGAAAACTATTCTTCTATCTATAATTAGGAAAATAAAAATTATCCCTTTTGCTTTGAAGCTGGCTCATCCTTCATAGAAGCACTGGTGAGGCCTTTTGGTTACTCAAACTGACCCCAACACCTTGACAGGTTTAATTCCAGCTGCCTCAGCCCCTCCTGGTGCTCCAGACCCTTCCCCAGCTCTGTTCCCTTCCCTGGACATGTGTGAGATGTACAAGGAAGGGAATGAAAGCAGAGCAAAATTAAATACTTAAGAGAAGATATGCTTAACAAAATATTTAGACTAGTCAGTCATTATCTCATAATTAAAAAAGAAAGTCCAAAGGAAAGCAAATGAAAAGTTGTCTTTCAAATAGGTATTAAAATGCTAATGTTTCATGCTTTTAATGAAGGTTCTAATAAGAGTGGAAGATGAGAGTGATTGTAATGGGTGAAATAGCAGTTTCCACTTTAGCTGTCATTTTAACAACATCATTTTGTGGTTCTGTCAGCTTGTTGGAGCTCTGTTGATCCCAATGAATATCATTTCCTCACTGAGTGTCTGCCTGTGTGAGGCAATATTGTTCCAGTGTGAAGTGTCTTCCTCTCTGTGCAAGTGCTTGAATTGATCTTTAATCTTTTCTACAAATGAATTTTTCAAAATTATTTTTGAATGAACTTTTAGTGCCCATGAAAGGTGTGAGATGTATTTATTCACATTTTTCCTCTTTTTTTTTCCTCTCTGAGTCATGACATGAGATGCATATCTCATTCCAAATAACAACTTCCTAGATAAAAAAAAGTCTCTCCAATTGTATCTGAGGCTGCAGCATTGCAGATTTGCCCATATTAACTGTTATAAGTTAAGGCTATTAAACAACTCAGCACCTCACAGCTGTAATGTTTCCTGTGAGCTAAATAACTTTGCAAATGACTTTGCACATTCATGAGAATTTCAGACCAACCTTCTTCCATGGTGTCATATTCAGCTTTAAATTCAATTTCTTTTGCATTCCTTCTCCCTTCTAACTGGCACTGATTTCAGTAGTTATTCAGGAAAGTGAGAATATGAAGAAAATGAATATGAAGTAAAATTTCTATATTGTTTCAAAAGGGCAACAGGAGAAGTCCAGGGAGTTTAAGGCCGTCACAGTAGAGTTTGGTTTTAACTGGTAAATAATGTATTCCATATGGACACTCTCCTGTTTGGCTGTTCCAGAGGGGACAAAAACCACAAAGAATCCCCAAAACGCACAGAAAATCAGTATTTATTTATTTATTCATAGCAGAATTTTCAGTTAGTTCAGAACTGAAGTTTAAAACAAAATAATTTCAAAAAAGGACATCAAGCTGCCAGTGGCCAAGGAAATATAAAGGTGCTAATGGATTCTACCAGGATTGCAGTTTGAGAAGACTGAAATGTTATCCTTTCCTGACAATTTCCTGTGACTGCCACAACACGTCCCTGCTGCAGTTGTACTTTAATTTTTTTTTCAGTAAACAGTTCTATCTTATGCAGGAACCATCTATCCACATTCACAGAACAAAGAGGGGAAATTTCTATTAGTCAGGAGGGTGAAAAACTACAGATCTAAGTAATGGAGTTCCAGAACCCCAGAGTGGTTTGGGGTGGAAAAAACCTTAAAGCCCATCCAGTGCTTTACTAATTGGTTGCTTTCAATTTATTGATTTAAAACACAATTTAACTTTTGAATTGTGAAGTGCTCACCTGAAAACTTGGTCTTTCTTAACAGATATTGAGAGAAAATATTCACTTCTACATAAAACTTTAAATTCAGATATATATTCTAAAAATATAGTGATAAAATTATAAGAACAAACAGAAATTTTAAGTTACTTATTGTAATAATTTACATTTTTACTTTACATCAGCAGTGCTTTTTCACTGCAATTCTTACAAAGCAAATAAAAGTTAAATGCACTGAAAATGCACAATATTTTTTGAATCTTTTGAGTAATTTCAATTCATTATAAAATGTATTCAGTAAAACTTGCAGACAAACCTAATCTGTGAGGTTTCAAAGAGAGGGGTCCAAACCCCATTATTTATAAGATTAGATATAAGAGTGCTTTCAGGGCTTTTTATGAGGTCTTCATGTGCCTTTCAGTGCCATGCTGTAGCCACACTATTTAAACTCCATTCTCCAGTACAATCCCTGTTCATCCCCTGCCTCTGCCTCTGCATCAGTGCCTTGGTCTGCCCCTTCAGTAATTTTAGGCAAAGGCAGCCAGACTTGCCTCATTTAATTTAATTTAATTTAATTTCCCCCTTGAAGGCCGTGCCCCTGGCTGTGCCTTGTGCTGCTCCTTCTCACTTTGTGCCTTTCATGCTCACATTTCCCCCAGCACCTGGGTTATTTCCACAGCCACTAAATACGCTTCACTCTGCTCAGGGACCAGCCTGAAAGGAAACTCTCTTTCAGATCACTTTCAATGGGTGCAGAAATTTATTTTCCCAAGTAATTCAGGTGACATTTTAAGCTCATTTTAGCAATCTCCAGTCACACATGTGATTAAGAAGTGAAGCACATATTTTAGCTCAGTTTCATGTTCAACCTTTGGGGGATTTCTATACATTTTTCTAAATATGCATATAAGGAATATCACAGAGGATGCTGACTAAACAGAAGTAGTTTAAAATTTCTTCTACTTCATCAATTATGGTGCTTCAGTGGTTGTGGCTTTTGAGCTGCAACTAACACTGGCTGCTGCAGTGGATCACGAAATACTTTGATTTAGTCTTATGAAATGAGTAGTCTTTAGAGGGAAACTAAACTTAGATTATTGCTCAAGCAAAGAAAAATTAAAAAAGCAAATTAAAAATATAACACAACAAAAACTGACCCAAAACAGTAACGAAATATTTCTATTAGTATGTGAAAAATGTTCTATTTACTGGAGGAATTCCCATATGAGGAAAGTCTGAGGGATGTGGGAATGCTCAGTTTGGAGAAGAGGAGGCTCCATGGGATCTTATCAATAATTATCAATATCTGATGTGGAGGAGCAGTGAAGAAGATGCTGCCAGAGGTATCCCTGTCAGAGTACAAGGTAAAGGGCACAAATAGATATAAAAAAACCCAACTTTGGACATAAGAATACTCTTTTGCCTTGAGGGTGGTCAAACACTGACAATTTTCACCCCCAGATTTCAATGACTTTGAACACAGGGGCAATCAGTGAAGGGATCCTGATATCTGATTCCTTTATCTCACTTCTGCAGACAATGCCTTCTGCATGGTCACAAGGGTCTGCAATTTAAAGTCTGATTTAAGTTGCACTAAATAATTTGAAAAATGTGAAATTAAATGCATGTTCCTTTATCTCTTAATGATGTTGCAGAAGTGCTATAATACATTTTAAAAGTACAGGGGCAGCTACTCCCTGAGGCTTTCAATTCCACTTGGAATCACATAAAAAGAGATGATAAAAGGCACATTTAAAAAAAAATTACACAAAACTTGTTTGTTATTACTTGGGAAAAGATAAAATACACCTTAGCTGCTTCTCATTTGAATGTGTTATATTCATTTTTGTTTTCCCTCTGTAAAACATTTTTATTTTCTTTTTTTACTTCAGACCATGGATAGACAAATATTTTTCACTAGGCTACAATAAACAATATAAAAAGATTGGGTGCATTGCTTTGATAGTCTGCAATATAAATGTATTTCCAGGGTAGCACAGGGAAAATGGAGTGAACAGGGGTCTCTCAGCTCTTTTTGAGCCGGAAGGTCAAAATAATGAGCAGTGAAAGGATACTTGGATATAAATTTGGACAATGACCTTAAAGAGTTTCAGGTGCAATGAATTGCAAGGGGCAGTGGAACACAGTTTAGGAATTTGAGACTCTTTCCCTGGAAACTCTATAGGGTTTCCAGGCAGGCAGTAAAAGCTGTGAGTCTTTGAGAACCCAAAAATGACCTCAGATGTGTGCAGTCCCCAAAATATTCATGAACATATCAGAGAACCTATGAGAAGCCAAATATTCACCAAAGTAACAGGTGAATTTTCATTGCTATTTTCATTGCTGCTGAAAAGAGCAACACATGTAAAAAAAAATAGTCTCTTAGCATATATCCTGCAATATTTCAACACAGAATGCAAACCTGAAGCCAAAATGTACTTAAAGGAATGTGTAACTCCAGCCAAGTGCTCCTGCAGTGCCCTTGATCATGTTAACTACTTGCTGGTTGGATTTTGAGACAATGAGAGGTCAAATGGCTAAAAGAAGTAACAGAATGAGTATATAAATTCAAATGAGCTGATTTGGGGAGAGTTTGGAGTCCGGAGTCACAGAAAACACTGAAAAAGTTGGAGTTTTTGTACAAAATCTATAGGCAGTACTCATTGTAATGCACAGTAGCTTTGCTGAATCTTTAATTTAGTGCAAAACACAAACACCTCCACTTCACTTGACAAAATGGTACAAGGTGGTAGATTTAGTGCACACCTGTGTGGCAAAAGACTGTGCAAGAGTGTGTATTTGCAAATAATTAAAACATAATTTTGGAAAAGCTTCCCATTAAAACACCTTTCCAATTCATTTACTTTCACCATCTTTTATTCCAAGATCAATTATTCCACAATAATGTCGTGCATGGTTTTACGAGCCCAGAGCTGAATGGAGATTTAAAGGTGGGTGTTGGAGAGTTTCAGGATTATCTGTTATTCCTCAGGCTGCAGCACTGCAGGGAAGATAAATTAAAGAAGCAGAGGCAGAAAAGGAAGCAGTGTTTCAAAGGAATAACCACCTTTATGAGGAAACCACTCAAACATCTGGAGGCAGGACTTGGTGACTTCTTTATATCCCTGCTCCCATTATCTGCATCCTGCAAGTGCTCCAGGATCATCAGTTCATAGGATCAGGCAGAGAAATAAACCTTCTCTGCAGACAGAGAGGATGTGCTGTATATATATAGAGAGAGAAATAAGTGGGTAAAACAATTTTATTTTTGAAATCTCAGAGCAGATTGTGATCCTCATTCCATGCAGAAGCAAAGACATTGCAGATATTCATTCCATCCTCACACCAATTCTCTCTGCAACAACAACAAAAAAACAAAACAAAACCCCAAACAAACCCCCAAACATGGCCTGTTTAGAATAGAAATTTATTGCAAATTGTTGTAGCAGTGTTGCCTCTAGTTACCAGCTCTAAGAATAATCATCTTATTGTAGAGAAAATTAATTTAGATTCTTAGTCTTTCATCTCACTCCTTCTTCCTACACAGGGCCAGCCCCCTTTTTCTCCCAATCTCTTCAACTCAGCTGGAGAGCAGCTCTGATTTTTTTTCCTAAAATCAGGAACATATCAAAACTGCCATAAACCCTCTGGGTCAGAGCAGAGATCTCCCTGGCTCAGTATCTCAGAATCACAGAGGATCCCAGAGTGGGTGAGGCTGGCAGGGCCCCAGTGGCTCCTCCCTGCTCCAGCAGGGCCATCCCAGAGCTCAGGGCACAGCAGTGTCCGTGTGGCTCTGGAACATCCACAGGGAGAAGTCTCCAGAGCCTCTCTGGGCTCTTTGACTGTAAGAGCCTGAATGAGGGATGTGGGACTCCAGGCTGCTCTCCAAAATGCAGTTTATTCCATCCAAGAGGTTACAGCAGCCCAGGGTTGTGGGTGACAGAGCTGTGCCTACAGCTCTCAGCTCCAGCTGCAGGCAGGCCTGCAGACCCTTAGTTTTGGTTACAATGCATTATATACTTTTCTTTTGGCTACATTGCATTATATACTTTTCTTTGCTGAGCATCTTAATACAGAAGAATCAATCTGTACCTTAACTTTTATCTATAGCCTATCATAACTACTATAATTACCATGTTCATGTTACTGTTCTCCAATCACTAAAAGTCAGTACATTACAGATTAAGCTAGAAGTTGTTTTCAGTTTTCTTGCAGTGGAAAATTCTGAGACTTTTTTTCTACTTGCAGCTTTGCTGACTTGTTTGCCTGTGCTCTCTTTCTGCTTGGTAAAAACATCATCTTGGTTGGGATAAATCCCCCTTTTCCTCCTTGGTTATCCAGTAAGACTGGCTCAGCAATTGTTTTCTTCTATATCAAAACTTGCTTCCATTTCTATTTCATCAGATTGTACATTTAAAAATATTTCTGCTAAGCATACATATCTGTGAGACTTTCTTGTCAAACTTTCATCCTTCCCAACATTTGACAACACATCTTTAATTTTGATGTCTCACACCAGGACTCAAAGGGTTTCTTCTACTGGAGACATCCCTGGGATTAGCTTTAAGCAGGTTGTGAACAAAATACACTCAGGATCCAATGGCTGCACCCTCCAAGGCCTGCAAAATGAGGAGGTGAGCAGAGCCCCCCAAAAACATGTTCCTTTTTGTTACCCTTCAGTGATGGGGAAAGGTTTCCAGTAGTTTAACTGGAAAAGTGAAGCCTCAGGAGCCCAGGTTGCTGCAGAGGCAGAAGGAGGGTTAGTTTCTGCAGAGGCTTTATATTCTCTACTTGCTCTCCAGTTACAGCATAGATTAGGTTACAGCTGGGTTTGGGAAATTAAAGCTCCAAGAACTCAGTTTTTTACTTGATTTCCTACTTCCCACCCCCTGACTTAGATGGAGAGCTTATGCTGGGAACGTTGGGCTGAAGCCTTTGGGAAATAAGCTTAAAGAAGTGAAATTGTTCAATTTTGTTCAATTCAATTTTGTATCATTGCCAGAGACAGGAAGAGGCTGATTAGAGCTGGAGGTTTGGAGTGGTGGAAAGCCTTATGGTGCCTTTCTGTGTTACAGCCAAGGTGATGATTTTAATTAAGGTTTAGGGCTTGGAAATCTGGAAGTGGCTGTTCTATAGGGCCACAGGAAAAAGGAAGAGGGACAATAACAGCACGTCCTTTTTGTGCTCTGTTTGTGGGGTATAATGAAGGTTGCTGTTAGCAGAGTGCTCAGGAGCAGGGCTGGGAGCCTAAAGAACACACAATCACTCTCCTGCTGGATGCTCCAATCCCTCAGGGCTCTGTCAAGAGAGAACAGTTTCACTTTCCTTTACAGCAGGATCAGAACCCTGAATCAGAGCACCTGGAACTGAGATTTAGGAAAGGTTCAGCCCGGGATACTGTTCTATTTTCCTGGGGTGATACTGCAATGTGAGGTCACTTGTGTTTGACCTTCCTACAGATATTTCCCCTTGTTTGTGATGCAATTGGGAATTCAAGGCCTTTTTAACAGCACTTTAATGTGGGTCACCAGTGTAGGAAAAGACTTGCTTTTATTGACTGATGCCTTACATTTGACTTTCTGTAATCCACTGCCCAAGAAATTATGGAATAAGTTTATTCACATTAGAACCGAAGCCAAAAGTTAATTTCCAGCAGTTTCATCATGTGCCATTAGAGTTAAATGACAACCCTACAGCTTTAAATAAATTCTCTTTGAATCTCTAATGTTTCTGTAAAACCCAGGAGATGTAGAAATGTACGGTGAGATTATCCTAACTCACCCCCAGTGCCTCTTTCCCAAATATCAATTAGCACCAGGCATGGTGTGCAGGTAGGGATGAAAGGAAGGTCACAGCCCATTTCCTCACTTTCAGGATCCAACAGCAACTAGTAAAAAAAATAAAAGTGTTTCTGAATATGGATAATCATGTTTTGGCCTGCCATGTTGTTGTAAAGTTCTGATCATATTTAGCAAGTGTCTTTTTTCTGCCTCTGAGGGGTTTGCCACAGCTGACTGCACAATTTTGATTCCAAAACATCAATTCTAACCTTAAATGATCAATAAAATAAAATGTAAGATAAAGTTTTCTCCTAAACCAATACCAGCCAGTCCCATAACCCTCCACTGGGGATTTTAGCCACTTAGCTGTAGTAGAAAAAAATCCCATATTTTGATCTTTAATATCCACCAAGCCATTCCTTATCACCAAAGCCCTTGCAGAAGGCTGCAATAAACCTTTAATCTTTAATTTTCTTTAATCTACTCTTAATGCTGATCAAATTTTAAAGCGTCATTACCTCTCCCCTAATCCTCTTCCTACCCCCAGGAATTTGTAAGCACAGAGGAACAAACTGGGCTACAGAACTTTTGTGTTTCCTGTTTGGTGTCACAGCCCAGATCTGCCTACCTGGACAAGAACTTTCCCCTAAATCCATGCTTGGATTCACTTCAACACTGCAGGCTTCAGAATCCAATGTATAGTGTTGGATCCTTAATCTTTAAGTTCTAAAACCCTTGCCATCAAAAATGTTAAGCTCAAAGCCTTATCAATATACTAAAAATAGGCTTTGATTCATCCAATCACTTGGGAATTCTCATGGTTGTGCTGCAACCAAGGGTGTAAATTTATATTTCTGCATTTGGCTGCTCTGATCTGACCAGAGCCATATCCAAGAGTACACGTTAATTCACTTTTGGACAATTAAAAAAGAGAATTTTTTTTTTCTTTTTAGTTGTTTAAATGCAGTCCAAAGTTATTTGGACCAGCAGTAAATATCCATCCTTAAATCAAAACTGAGTGCTGAGGGGTAAATGGTAAATCTAGGGGACAGATGGAAGAGACAATGGAAATATCAGCAGAGGCAAGGTGGTTTGCAGAGTGCTGAGCCCACAGGCACCCAGCAATGGACACCCAGCACCACCCCCCAAAAATGCCCTTTATTTCTGCCTGACATTATGCACTGGAGGATGTGGCAAGGCTTAGGCCCCAGGAATCCTTTCCTGATTCCAGAGCACCCCGCCACGATCAGGGCACAAAATCAAAGCTGTAATTACAGCTCCGGAGGCAGCACCTACAGCAAAATGCAACTGAAGGCAGCGGCTCCCCGTGATAACCTCTTATCTCTTGGTGCTAGATAAGGGGAGTCCAACAGAAAATGTCTTCTTCACATCCTCTTCCCTCAAATCTTAACCCTAAGCAGGGTCATGACACAGCCTTGAATTACACCAGGGAGCTGATAGCTCCAACAAAACGGGATATTTGATGGAAATCTTTGAGAGCAGCAGCTTTCTTCTGTCTGTGCACACAGTCCTGCATTAACCTCAGGAATTCCAGCCTCTTTGCAGAAGAACTGCCCCCAAAACACCACCTCCACACCCAGCTGATTCCCCACTTTTCCAAAATCTTTTAACAGTTCACCTTTTTGTCTCCTGTGACATAACCTGAAAATAAAAAATAATAAAAAAAAATTGAGCTAATTGTGCTTTCCCATTCCCCCAAAAATGGAAGAAGAACATCTTTGTTAAAAACATAATTAAAAGGTTCTAATCTCTCCAAAACTTCTGTGACTGAGGATAAAATACTCTGAATTTCTTTCAGAGAGCTACATAAAAATATACATTAGCTCAGCTGCAAGAAATTGATGAAATACACTCCTGACTCACTTGTCAGTTCTTTCCCTAGAAATAAAACCTGGAATTTCCAGCCAGGCCTTGTTGAAGCTCAGCACTGAAAGGACCAGCAATATCAGCCTACTAAACACTTGCTTTTTATAAAGATTTTCTCAGTTCCCAGAGGGGAAAAAAAAAATCCCTCAACCAGTGACTGTAATCTGTTCTGCAGAGGGGAATCAATAATTGGCAGGAAACAAAATAATAAATAAAACTGTCCTGCTGGACGAGGAGAAATGGAAATAAGAGTTCTGGTGCAAATGAGGAATGACAGAAACAAGGGAGGAGAAAACGAAACCTGCCATGTAACTCCATTTGCAAGAAAATGGGGTTTGCCTGCAATTTCATTGTGAGAGAACAAAAACGTGACCAAAACACCTCTGTGAGATGCCCAGAATGGAGTGGGTTTTCCTTAACATAGAAACACAAATATTCAGTAAACAGTTTTTATTCCAGTGTCAGAACCTGGGCAGGCTTTAGTGTTATTTGTTGGGCTGCAATAAATTGTCTCATTGGCAGCTGCATGGCAAAATTCAGAGCTGCAGTACCAGAGCCCTGATGAAAAGAGTTATTTGGCCTCAAAAATTGTAATATTTTGTAAGATTGACCCAGGAAAGACATTTCTTGTCCCAAAATGGCTCAGTGGTTTCAGCAGTGCAAGGTGAAAGTCACCTTAAAATTCAATCTTGTTCCAAGCTTTTCACTTCCCATCCCTTCTCCTTTCTCTCTTTGTGGCACTGGATGGTGCAGATAACAACATGATAACATTTATTCTAATAAATTAATGCTGATAGAGTGATAATAATGCCAATTACACTTAATTCCCTTGCAAACTGCAGCTATTTCTGTGTCTTGAGCATGGTGCAGGCTGGAAGGTGCTGCTCGGTGGAATAAAATATTCTGATTTTAAATTCAGTAGCCTTGCAGTCATTGTAATTAGGACTCATCATTTCTCACATCTCAGCTTGTTAGTGTGGCACATTTTTATACCCCAGACTCTGAGGGTCTCCAACCTACCAAGGCAACAAAGTTGAACAGATTTGTCCCTTATCTCTTTAATTTGAACTATTTTTTAAAGCAGGCTACTATCAGAAGCTGGGATTGCCAAGGGCAGGTCTTGCTGTGTGTGTCTGATTAAAATCTGCCCGAAATGGGATGTGGGCCATGGGATGGGCACAACAGGCCCAGCATCACCACCAACACAGAATATTGAACTGTTTGCCTTGTAAAATGCCCACATTTTGACTCCCAGCCAGGAACTGGAGCTCACAGAGATGAGAACAGAGCTCAAATCTAATTCCATTGAATGAAGTGAATTCATTTTGAATCGAAGAGCTGAGCTGAAAGCTATGACAATTTATTACTTGCTCCAAATTAATTAAACTTCAGGGAAGAAGAAAAGACCAGCAAATTGCATGTTATTGACATAATTAAAATGCATCATTTGTTCACCTATTTCATTTTTTTGTTTTGCTAGGGAAAAAAAAAAACAACTTGGAAAGAAAGAAGCTTTCTGAGTGAGCAGTTAAAGTAATTAAAAGTAATAAATTCCAGCACGTTGGGATGAAGGTATAGATCACTTGTTAAGGAGGGTACACAGTGTCATTTGCTGACATTAGAGGAGATTTGGAAGCATCACCTGATAAGTGATAGCTGGCAAAAAGCATCAGCCAGCACAGAGATTGATTTCTCAGCAACCTCTTTCAATTTAAACACTGTTCAATACTGCAGCAAAAACCCTGCCTCATCCAGAGCTCTGAGAATGGACAGAGAGCAGGTAAAACATCCCTGGGAAAAAAAATGGTGTTTGGGCAGCAGGCAAGTTTGGAAAACATTAATTTATGTCATAAATATACTGAATTTAAACTACTTGGTAAGAAAAAATAGCAATAAAAATAAAATTGTACAACAGCTCATAAGAAAAGGCGAATGTAGGAAGTCAACTCTTTATTCTTAGTGGTCAATTTAACCACAATGAGCAAGGTGAGGTCATTTAAATAAATAGAAATGCTGTAAAATGGAGGAAAAATGAGAAAATTTAGCACCAAAACCAGCTCAAGGGTTATGGCACAGACATCAGACAAAATGGGATTTACATCTGGCTGTATCCTCCACTTCTCACCCCTTGATGAATTACTTCCTATATTTAAAATGTGCATTATCAAAAATATAGGTGACCTTTATATTTTGGCAGGATTTTCTCTATTTTCAAACAGCTGAGTAAATGCATTTTGAAAGTAGCAGGAATTTGGAGATCACAGAGGCCAAACTTCCTACACTGCTGGTGGTGAGGCATTTCCAGCCAGGTTCCTCAGGAAATCACCAGCGGGTGATACAAATTCAGCAGACAAGAAATCATAAAAACCCCCCAGCTATGAGCAAACCTCTTTTTCCAGGTGATTCAGCCTTAATGATGTTCACACTGTGTCTGCAAGAGGAGTCTCCAGTGCAGGAAAGGCAGCAGGGATGGAAAATCAGGAGGAAAACTCTGCCCCAGCCACGTGAATAAAACCAACCAGATGTTCATGTTTTAGTGATATTAATTTTAGTGAAATAACAGATGAAAGACTGTGATGGGAAGAAGAGGAATGGTTCTGCCAGACACCCACCAACTGCTTTCCCTCCACAGGGTGGGGAAGAAAATTCCATTGGAAAGCCCAAGATGATCAGGGAGATCACTCACCCATCACTGTCATGGGCAAACCAGACAGGACTTGGGTGAACAACTTCATTTATTGCCAAGTATTAACACAGTAAGATAGTGAGGAATTAAGATAAATCTAAAAACAACTTCTCCTTTCTCCCCTTTCTTCCCAGGATTGAAGAACTTCTTCCCTGGGCAGTGACCAAACACTGGAACAGATACCACAGAAGGTGTGGTATCTGTATCCCCCTCCTCACTGGAATATCTCTGGGGATATTCCAGAGCCATTTGGACACAAAACTGTGCTGTGGGATGGCCCTTCTGGAGCAGGGAGGTGGCACCAGATGAGCCTGACCCATCATGGATTCTGGGATTTACTCCCAACTGTTTTATCTCCTCCCATATGGGAAATGAGAGTGGTGTTGTGAAGTCCCCAGGATGAGGTGAGAGATGAGAATTTGACTCCATGTTCTCAGAAGGCTGATTTATATTATCAGATAATTATTGTTTTCATTCTTTTCATTCTTTCCTGAGGCTTCTCAGCTTCTCAGGAGAAAAATCCTGGCAAAGGGATTTTTCAGAAAATATGAAAAACAATGAAACAATTGTTTCATTGTAACAATGAAAAACAAGGGTGGTGGTCAGTCTATAACTCTTCATTTCTGCTGGTTCCTCATCCTTACACTCAAATCCCTTCCCATGGGCTACACTCCTTCAGGAACAGACTTGTCCCCCAAAAAGGTCTTGCCAGAACCACACTTGCTCATTTGAGGGCTCCTCTCTGTGGGACACAGTTCCTGCCAGGACCTGCCCCTGTCCAGGCTCAGGGATGTCAGGACACATCCCTCTGCTCCAGGATGGGCTCCTCCAGGAGCTGCAGGTGGATTTCTGCATTCCTGGGGATCTCCAGGGGCTGCAGGTGGATCTCTGCCTCCTTGGGCTCCTCCAGGGACTGCAGGTGGATCTCTGTACCCCCTCCAGATGCTGCAGGTGGATCTCTGCCTCCCTGGGGATCTCCAGGGGCTGCAGGGACACAGCTTCCCCAAGGAATTTCAGGGCAATCTCAGCTCTGGCACCTGCAGCAGCTCCTGCCCCTCCTCCTGCCTTGCCCTGGCTGTCTGCAGAGCTCCCTCTTTCACATTTCTTTATTTACACCTCAAGGAAGTCATCCCAGAGATGTCCCCAGTGCCACCAGCTTGGCTTTGGACATGGCTGGAATGAGCTGAGTCCATCCCTGATCTCTTCTGCCAGTCCCCAGCTGCACAGACTTTGCCACACCATCCCAAGAAAGTGTCACAGCCCTTCACAAATGCCATCAACACTTGTCAATTTATTCTTAGTCTCAAGACACTTCACATTTTTTAATTGAAACCCAGCCTTGTTGTCTCCATAAAAGAATCCAGACATCATTTTCGTTTAAAATGCACTTCTGTCCCCCAAGGCAGCAGATGAAAGTTGGAAAATGTGAATCTTAACAGATCAAACAGCACAAGTAAATTAAAATGGAATAAGTTGCTGCTTTCTGAGCACATGGCCATAAAGCAAATCTCACAACTAACGGCTGTTTTCCATTAGCCCTAAAGCACCCCAATAGCCAAGATAAAACCCCACAGTGTTATGGCCATGGCATCCTTCAGCAGTTTCACACTCATTAAGTATTTCTGGACAGCGCTATGATTTTATTTCAGGAGCAGGGAAGGACTGATGGAAAAGCAACTCTGATAAACCCCCAAACCCCAAAAACACTCCCCCAAGGCCTATTATATGGAATTTCATTCTGAATTCATCAGCAGCAAGCAATCAGGAATGCTGGGGGTTATTATGCTGTGTTAACTCTTACAGAATGCATTTGAATCTCTACATCAGACTTTGCAGGGGCTAAACTAAAACAATTTGTGGAAGGACAACCCCTAAGGTTTGAAAGTGTAACAACAGAATTCTCCCTGCATAAGATTTCTGCCCCAGTTGTGTTCCCCACTGCTGTGTCTCCCACACATCTCCACGTGTGACACTGATTTTTATGATCAACACCCTCTGGCTGTGGCATTTATTAAGGTTATGTCACACCTTGCAGGTGGCTGAATATTCATTTTATATTCATATATATATATATATATATATATATATATATATATATATATTTCAAATAAATTAAAATATCTATATATTATAAAGAAATATATTCTATAAATTATCATATAAACAACAAATAATAAATATATATGGATTAATTCAATATCAATCAATCTATATTATTAATAATATACAATAATAACTATATTGTATAAATTATAAATACATAAAATTAATATATTTATTCATATTTATGAAGAAATGATAAAGCTCTTTTGGCTTGAGTAAATGACAGAGGTTCAAGGTAATTATTAGTAGACACTGGGTGAGAAAAATCAAAGATTGCCATGAGACCATGTTAGTTTCCTACAGACTTAGCTGGGAATAGCCAAGAGCTCAACTGCAAAAATGCAAAATGGATAATAATAGAAATTATTTAAAAAAATAAAACATTGAAAAATATATCAAAAATTCACTTGCTGAAAGGTTTAGTGATTCAGTTGTGAGTCTAATTGTGCATCTCTGCCCTTTTGCACTCTGTAAATACCTGTGTTTCTTGAGGGAAATCCTCATTCTGCAGAACTTTGGGATCTGATAAAAACCCAGGTACTGTGGAACTGGATGAGCTTGTTTTTGCATAATTGCAACTGTGAGCGTTATGTTACAACAGCAATTCCAGCTGATGGCTCCAATTTTGTGTTTTATAAGTTTAAGCCAATTATCTTTGAATTTCACACTCAGAAAAGGAGAAAATTGAGGCTGCAATAATTCTCAGGTCCTTAAGATTCCCCAAGTTGTGTTTTATACCATGCCGGTTGCATGGCATTTTTATTCCTAGGAAAGGAAGTTTTATCAGAGGTTGATTTAGCTGTGAACCTCAGGATGTACTTTTTGGGAGGTGAATTAATTTTGAATAACTACCCCTTACCCCAGGGTTGTTAAATCTGGATGTGATTGAGGCCTCTCTTTGTTCCTCTTCTGTTCCATGAAGTTTTGTGCACTGAAGGACTGAGATGGTCAGAGTCTGGCACATTTTCCTTAAAGAACAATGTGCGGTTTATTCACAGTCTCTCACCTTTCAACAAGTCCATCTAAATTGGTTTATTTTTGTGAAAGACAGAAAGAACACCTTAAATTGAAAAAAAAATCCATGGAAAGGAGGACTTAGAAAGTTATTGCAATTCCTCACTGAATAATGTGCTATATCAGGAATAATAAATAATAAATACAGACCAACTGAACAGGATATTCATGGAATTGCTGCATTCCAGCAGCTCCTCTCCAGGATCCCAGAGAGGGAACTGAGGTGGTTTTTTTGTTTTTGTTTTTGTTTTCTTTAATCTAATAACTGAAATTAAGAAAGAATAATTTGATTTGAAGGCTTTTCTTGTGTCCTAGGCTCCAGTCAAGGTGATTGGCACTGAAAAGCAAACACCTTCTGTCCCACCAACAGAGAGGCATTTCAGAGCAGCAAGACAATAAAAGAGGCAACTGGCCAAGCTGGAAATTGAGAAAGTCCAATCATATGGGGAGAAGATCATTACCAAACTCCAGGTGCTTCTGTGGAGATACCCAAAGTCAACTGGACAAGGCCAACCAGCCCCTGGAGCTCCCTCCAAACTTAATTTCTTGGTCTAAATGATCTTTGTGAACTCATGAAAAGCAATCCTATCCTGTAAAGGCACCACAGACATTTCTTTTCACCAAAGCTAAAGTACAAGGAGAGAAAATGGAATCCATTTTCTGGCTGAAGATTTCATCTCAGTTTCTCAGAGCAAGGATGGAGGAATCAGATCTTCCCTCTGCCTCTGGAATGTCTGCCTGGGGAAGGAACAGAGAACAGGACAGGGAGAATAGAAATCAGAGACTAATCCCAAAAATAAAATATTCATCCAGCAATGCAGGTTTAAACCTTATTAGCATGCCCTAACCTGGCATTTGACACTCCATAACTAAAGTTATTCCTTGGTGCTAATTTTATTTATGGTCTCACTCAGAGGCCCCCCTCGTTCTGTGCAGCACCTGCTTTATAACTCAGCTCCTCACTCTCAGAGAAAAGAGAGAGGATGAGTCTTAAAAGCCAAATCTTAAATGCCAAAAAAAATTAACATACAAATGGGAGCAGATGTTGCTTTCATAAAGGTTTGCAGCACCCACACAAAAAATTCCATGCTGATCACTGCAGAGGGTTTAATCTCTCTGCTGTTACTTCCATCTCTCTTTTTTCAAATTTGAAAGTAATTTTAAATACATTTCAGGATAGATGGCAATTAGTTTGGTAGTCTGAGTCTGGTTTTCGTTTGTTTGGTTTTTTGTTTGTTTTTTTTCTTTTTTGTTGTTTTTTTGTTGGTTTTTTTTTTTTTTTTTTTTTTCTTTCAATATTTTTACTCCCAAAGAACAAACTCAATTCCCACCTAGGGCATGTTCTAGTCCAGGATCATGGAACAGGTTATTCCTAGGGACTGCAATGAGTTTTCAGCTTAATCACATGCACTATGGCAACATTCTTGTCTCACAATATTTAAGTCCAAATAACAAAGTGGGAAGATTTTAAGAGAAGTGTCAGCTGATCCAGTATGTCTGGTCCCCAAATTTTAACCTAAACTGAAGCATTTTTCCTTTACCTATAAACAGATTGGAGAAGGCATCACTTCCCTTCCCTAAACGATGGATGATTGGATTTTCTAGCTCCTGCTGACATGGCATCTCCACAAAGCAGTCTCACATCTCTGTAGGATTTCCTGTGGAAATCAGCAGATAAATAATTTAGGGTGTTTGCATAGTGAAAGTTAATGAAAGCAAATCAGGAAGCGTTCCTGAGCACAGAACTGGGGCAGGATTTTGTCTTTTAATCATTGTGAACAGAAAAGAAACAGAGGGAAAGGCACCAGAGAAAGAGCTGAAAGTTAATTAAAATGTACAACCTTCTGGTGTTTCCAAATTATAGATTGACCTGGGGCAAATTTCCTGTTCCATTCACCAGGATGTTCTGTAAACACAGACTTACAGAGGGTTTGTTCCTTTTAAATCATATGGAAAGGCTTCTTTATTTTTCCTTCTTCTTTTCTTTTTTTTTTTTTTTTTATGGCCAGCTGAGTAATTTGAACAGGTAGGATTCTGTTATTTACCAAACTCATTTGTAATCTTCTCTCATCAATTAGTTTAGAAATTGTTGGGTTTTTTCTTTTCTTCTCCAGCAAATTAATCAGTTTCTAAACTTCTCACGTAAAAGAAAGTGGCTTTGGAACCCATAAAACCACAGTTACATGTGACAGGCTTCTCTGTAGCTCTAAGGTAAGTCATATTTCCCACTTAAAAGTTCTTTATCACTTTACACTCCAGATTTCTGAACTTTCACTGTGACATTTCCTAAAGACCACGTTACTCAAACCCTTCTGCCATCAATCACCTCCAAAATCAGCTGTTAGAAATTCCCTAAGTGGAATTTATGTTTTGTCTGGGAGATGCATCTCAGGGAAGTTGTGTTCACCAGGCTCTGGGGTTTGAAGATCTCCTCTCCTGGGTTCTGCCTGAGCCAGGTTTCTCTACTTCCAGACTGAAATTTCCTTGTTTGCTGTCCAATTGGGATTTTCTGTAATTCCAAATATCCATAAAACTACCCAGGAACAATACATGTAAATTCACAGAAGTTATTTTCTTTGGATGGAAATAGCTCTATCAAAAGGAAGAAATATTGTTGTATGGAACTGGAACGGTGACTTGGTTTGCTTCTGGCATGAAAAGAGACAGTAACAAACAGCAAATTAATCTCAGAATCATGGAATATTCTGAGTTGGAAGGGGCCCACAATGATCACTGAGTCCAACTCTTCAGGGAATGGCCCATTCTTGCTTTCACCTCAGTTATCTTCCCATTTTTTCCTTTTCCACGTGCTGGATGTGGAGCCTAAGCCCTGAACTACACAGGTATTAAACACAGAAAGCCTGCAGGCATCTTTTCCTTTTCTCTGCCAACTACCTGCCTTCAAAAGGGATAAATACTTAAAATTTTTAGGGCTCTCCATTGAATAAACTAGGTAAATCAATCTGTATTTCGAGGAATATTTATTAGTCCTGTTTAATAGAGGTTAGGATTATTTTTGTTCCAATTTGGCTGAACTAAAGAGCAGAATAATACTGATAATATCTGCAGATAGACTATGCCTGTAGTGCTTCAAACAGTGCTCCCTTATTTAGAGATTAAGGAAGTGATTGGATTCCACCCAGACTAATTAATGGTAATCTACAAAATCATTCAAAGGCTTTAGTCTGGTTTAAAAAGTGCTGGCACTAATTCGTTTAAAACTCCTTCAAACTCAAACCACAAAGCCAAGAGAAGTTGAAAACCTGAGGAATGATGGCATTGCTAAAATCAAAACAAACAAAATTCCCAAATGCAGTTTACTTGCTTTAAAATGTAGTTTTTTAGGTGGAACATGATGAGTTGGTGATTAACAGCAGAGCCAAGTTAGCAAGACTAGCTTCAACCCCCTGGAATACAATATGAAATGAAATGAAATGAAATGAAATCAAATCAAATCAAATCAATTCAAATCAAATAATAAAATAAAATGTAAATAAAGCACCTTGCAGTTGAAATGCTAAAATACAGGAAGGGAAAAAAGATATTAAGAATGTATTATTTGTTCAGGTTTCTTGAATAAAGGGTTTCATATCAGTGAAATCCCCCACAAAAGTCTAAAATATCTGTGCCTGTTATATAATTATATGCTTGTAGGATTACAAACATGTGCAGAGAAATATATTCAGAGAGACATAGAGGCTTAACTGCTTTAGTTTTATCTCTCTGGAAACACGTTTTGGATGAAATTCCCAATTTTCCTCATCTAAGTAAACCAGCAAGTTTAGAGCACTCAGTTCCTGTAGTTTTTATTTTATGGGGCCAGGTTTGGTATCACAGGCAGGAGCAGAATTCCGAGGATGTTGCACCTGTGATCACGAGAAACCTAAAGTGTAGCAGATGGAAGATAATCCATGAAAAGTGGTTTTTTTCCGGAAATGGGGTGATCCCAGGAGTAGCATTGGGCAGAAAAGCAGCAGGACCTGCCTGACATGTGTCTCTTCCTAGGACTCCACATTCTGGAATTCCTGTAATTCAATATTCTGATCTGGCTTCTGACTTGGAGAAGAGAAAAAAAAAAAAACAAAACAAAACAAAACAAAAAAACCCAAAAACCCTCTGGCACAGATTTGGGAGGAAGGCAGGCAATATTTTGGGGAAATTAACATTTTCCTGTAGTTGGTTCCCCTCTAATTGTGTTGTAATTGCTCTGGGCCAGCTTTAAAAAAGAGGCTGTCCCAGAGGGAGGAGGCGGCGGAGAGACAGAGAGGGATAATGGAGAAAATGTATCAGAGCTGTGTAAATGAATGTTCCTGAAAATTAATAAAGGAAGTAGGGGAGGATGGATGTCAGGGTCTCAAAAATGCTGCAATGGAAAAATACAATAAAAAGGGAATTATTACCTTGGGAGTGACTAAAAACAATATAAGATTCTTTAAATATATAAAGGGGAAGAGATAAAGGGCTGAAAAGTGAAATAATTAGCCCACTAAGGGATTAGGGAGAAACTTAATATAAAGTGAACAGGATAAAGTGGGAAAATTAAACGAGTTTTGCACTTCTTAGTATTCATGAGGGAAATCTGAGCTGAAAGAGGATAAATAAAGGAACCCTGTGTTCCAGCTGCTGGATGGTGCAAGGTAAAGGATGTCACTTGGATAAGTCAAAAATCACTAAAAGCAGGTACAGCTTGAAGGAAAGGGGAGGAAAAAAAGGGAATAAGAGACTGAGGAGTTTCTTTGGAGAGAAAGAGGGTACAGAAGAAATAGAGAAATAGAGAGGGACTTATTCAGATCCACAATTCCAGTTGTGATGATGCACAATGGAGAACTGCAATGTGAAAAAGTTAAATGTATTTATTTTATCACGATGTGATTGACTTTAAGGGAGTGATTACTTAAAGGCCTGTGTACCAAATATACTCCTCACAACAGCATGATTATTGAAAAATTACATATATTAACTTACTAGGAAAAAACAGTAGAAGAAGATTAGAGAGAAGAAAATTAAAGGCAAGAATTGCCATTTTTGTTAATGATGAATCTAAACATCAGAAGTTATAACAACCCATTCAGACTTTTGCAGCAGTTTCAGTCCTAATTACATGCAATTATTACATTGCATGAAAAGAAATAATCTCCAAATTACCCTCTTTTGTATTGCCAGTGTTGCAGTCTACAGCAATTTTTGTGTATTACTGATAAATAACAGAATTAAAAGAATAACAGTACATAATTCCTGGACAAAATTCCCTAGGAATTAAAGAACAAAATGAGTATTCTATCAAAAGAAAACTCAAAAAAATGGGGTAATATTTCTGCAGTCACTCCACCGGTTATACTGGTACCAAGCTAGAACCTCAACCACAGGGATAATTAATCTTCAGAAAATTATCTGTAATCAAAGGATAGGATTTATTTCAATGCCATTGAGGACAAATTCTTGCCTTTCCCTTTAATTACTAATTTAATAATATTTATTAAAATGCACACACTTATTCAAGTGTCCAAAATTAAATAATTTAGCACAAAGGTGCTGCAATTTCAGTCCTAAAATTGATTGTATAACTTGTTACCTATAAACTTCAGGAGTTACCTGTGTAAATCCAGTTCATTTTAGTGCTTTAAGGGAATATTCACTATACAAAAGCACTATACAAAAGTGCTTTTGTAAAGCAAAGGTTCCTATTCCATTTGTTCAGTACAGAATGCTGTGCTTAACTACTTTGGATTTGAAATTGGGAATAATTAACCTCTCCAAAACTGGTTTTGGGTTCTGGGAGATACACAGGGAAACTGCTGGGGAACAGGAGGGAAATTAATTCACAATCACAGAATCCCAGACTGATTTGGGTTGAAAGGGACTGAAATTTCATCCAGTTCCCCACCAGCAATGGGCAGGGACACCTTCCACTAGCCTAGGATGCTCCAATCTCTGTCCAAGCTGGCCTGGGACACTTCCAGGGATCCAGGAGCAGCCACAGCTTCTCTGGGCACCCTGATAATGTGGCAGAATTATGTAATTATCATTACTTATAAGCAGTCTTAGCAGACATATAATTAAATATATATAGATATATAAATATGTACATTCTGCTAATTACAACAAAAACAAACCCCAGCAGCAACACCCAGAAATGGTTCAGATTTTGGCACCTAAAATCCAAGAGATCTACCTAAGATCCCAGCCTCCTTAGTTCATAAATTGAATTTCAACTATGAAGTGGAAATTGTTTTTTTAAACATAATCTGTTTCCATCAGTTTAGTTGATACCTGCCTCCTTTACCCTTGAGGAATCACATGGGGACAGGATCTCCTTCCTTAAGAGGTGACATCTCCAATTGTTCCTTTGCTGTGTCTTATTTAGTGACAAGAAATGTACCTTCAGAAAATCCCACCTGCAAACCAAGCTTTTTTTCCACTTTTATTTCCTTTCCTTTAGTATGGATTTGTCTGAATGCAAGAGAAGGAAGGTCCAAGCACTTTCCCTTAGGAATGGCTTTCAAGGAGAGGGTCAAGCTCCACAAGCTCCTGCTCTGCCCTCCTAGAACTGGGATCCAAACCTCCAAAACTGCAGAACTTTTACTGCCCGCACTTATTTTTGGAGCACCTCTTATTTATCTTATTGCTGAAATATTTGGGTAATTGAAGCATGCAGGTCTCTGTTTCAGCGAGCACAAATTAATGACCTTTGCTCCAAATATTTTATGAATCCTTTCAGTCAATTAATTTTTATTATTTCCATACCTGTGGACATTATGGACTGGTTCTCAGGTAATTAATTTTAATGGCACCATGCATAAATGGCAAGTCCACCTTCCAAAAGGGGGAATTTGGCCCTTTTTAAATTCAGATTTAACTGCATGAGAAGCTCTCATGCCTCAGGAGTTGCCAGGGATATTAGGAATGATAAATCCTATGGACTTCCTGGCTATACCTCAGGGGTCACCCATGTTTTTGGGGGAATAGTCACAAATGGGAAGCACAAAGATGTGTCTATCCTGCATTTTTACTTCTCCACACACACAAACACAAAACCACACACACATGAGCGCACACACAGAATTCCAAGAGGAGTTCATGGAGGAATAAATTTTACTCTTTCTTACCATGAAAACAGAAATTGTTCCATTTATTAAAGAAAATTAACCAAACCCGTTTCTTATGAATTGAAGGGGTTTGATTGCTGATGAATAAAAAGGCTAAACATGACATTTTTAGCTGTCAGAAGGTGCTGCCAGCCTGACAGACCTCCCTCAGAGGAGGGTGTGTGAAACCTGGTTCTGCAACACCAAAACTCTGAGGGAGTCGGAGATTAGTGTTAACTCGGGGTTAGATGGAGTTTATAAATAATCCTGTGAAATGCTGTGAATTAAGGCCTTCTCACTTTTATTTTTCCTTCCTTACATCACCTTTTCACTAATCTTAACTCTTACCCTGTGCCAGTTATCTCTCAGGGTCTGAGCTTCTGTCTCTGTGCTGGGTGTGACAAGTGTCATCCCCATCAGACAGAATTACTGCAGTTAAGGAGAATCCCACTTTTACAGAGAATTAAAGTGTTTTATTTAATGCCCTGACTTCTGTCCCTGCCCAAAGTGCTGGGGCAGAAATGTCCAGCTCCTCCAAGCAGGAGGGAACAAATTCTCTTGGAATGGGCCCTGAGCATTCCTCCCCAAACCCCGTGAGTTAGAGGCTGCTTATGCCCTGAAGGTTGAACCTTTATTTTCCTTTCCAAGACACGTATTTTGTTTATTTATTGAGGAAGAGGAAATACTCTTTGTTTAGTCTTTGCTATGAGGACTCATGGATCACTGTAATGATCCAATTGATTTTTAAATCCTGCAGAGCTCTTGGCCTGGCTGATCTCTGGCAGTTTTGAAAGGAGCACTGAGTTATAATGAGCAATATCTTTACTTTTTTATGTAACATTTCTCAAGAATTCCACGGCAAGCGCTGACTTCCCTCTCTGCTCTGTCCTTGAGAACAAGGTTAAGTAGATAACCCACTGGTTTTAAGCACTTTTAGGAGTTTCCTGGGGGAAATGAACACCTGCGGCTGCCAAATTTATCTCCTTGGCCATGTCCTGTGAAGCTGTTCCATGTTGTCATGTTTGAGCCGTCACACAGGATTTAGGAAGCTGTGCTGCTGCACGTGCATTAATCCAGGCTTCTGATGGTTTCTCTTTGTCTTTTTACACTTTTCTCTACAGAAATTCTGTGAATTTGCCTCTGCACAGTCTTTTCTGTTTCTGACACTGTTTCCCCTCATGAATTTTAAATTCTGCCAAGAGAATGTCCACCAGTTCCATTAAATGCCACAAAGTTTATTATAACTAAACTGTGAAACACTCTGTGTGCCTCCATGGAACTTCCTTGCTACCAAAGAGGGTGCATTTTGTCCTTTTATATAGAAATAACATCAAGAAGATCCATTCTGCCAGCAAAGATTAAGCTGTAAAAAAGAACAATTTATTTCTTATTTTGAAAGAGCTCTGACACTTTCTTTTCTCCTGGGATCAATTTTTAGTGCTGGGATTTCAAAGCCATCTAAACTATTTTATGTATCTGTTTATTGATATGTTTCAGTTCTGCAGAAATGCCCACAAATTAAAGTATAAGAATAATCAATAATGACTAATTAGGGTCAGATTCAGTCACTTCAGTGATCTGTACAGTGTTCACCTATTGCCTTTTTTCTAAATTAATTCTAATTTTATAATTATGAGTAGAAACCTCCATTATATTAGTTTGTAATGATTACTGGGAGCTCTTCTACGGCCAAACACATGGCAAAATCAAGGACGAGCCCCATAACCTGCATTTAACCTAAAAAAATTAATATTTTTGCAGCAATCCTTGCAATTTCTTGTACCTTTTTTACATAGTCATCATTTTAATAATTGAAACTTTGGGGCTCATGCAGCTGCCTGAGTTAATTTAATTTATGCATGCAAATATGCAAAGGAAGAGTTCCTGAAGGCCAACATTTGTCTGATGAGTCTTATCTCCCATTCTTCCCTCTGCAGTAATGGAGAGGATTAATCAGGCTCATCACTCTCTTGATTGCTGGAACTTAGTTTCTTTTCTGGGTTAATCTCTGCACTGACCAGAGAGGAAGCCTTGGAAGAGAAGGTTATTTAAAGTTGCTCAATATCCCATGTAATGTATGAATTAAAGCCTTTTTCCCAGCCCTGTTTCTACGTTAAGTCCAAGGCCACTAAGAGGGATATTTAATTTTTGGGAATACGAGTGTTCATCTACAAACATGCGGTTTGAAATTCCTATCCCAAATTATGTGGCAGCAGTGAATTAAGGAGGGGAGGGATGGTGGAGGTTAAAACAGCTGCATTCTGGAACATCAGATTCCAATGGAAATAAAACAGCAGTTGGCGACAAATACTCTTGTTTCCTGCTAAAACATATTAGTTTGGCTTCTCCTCCCTCTGATAAAAATCCTTCTGACTTACCTCCATAAGAATTACAGAGTTCCAGAATGGTTTGGGTTGGAAGGGACATTAAAGCCCACTTAACAATTTTTCTGTCCTGGCTCCATGGGGCCTGAGGGAAGCAAGAGGTCAGACTTGTTGGTCTTGGAGGTCTTTTCCAATCTAAATGATTCTATGATGGTAAAAGGGTGATTATTTAATATTATTGATAATTATTTGGACTTTCCTACCCTTTCATTCATTTGCAGGGCAGCAAAACCTGTACATTTCAACTCTGCTGCTTTCTAACAATGTAGGAAACATAAAAAGCTTTGCTTCAGGTCATCAGTCCTCTGTTAGAGAATCATGATTACAGGTTTTAATCTAAAATATTAGGCAGTAATAGGCCCCCTTTTAAAAGCCATGTCAGGCATCCAGAACAGCCCCTCTGTGCCCCTGATTTAGCAGGAATATGGAGCCCATCATTTTTTCCCTGGCTTCCAGGGATGGAGGTCACCCACCCCTGGATTTTGTGAGTGAGGTTGTGCATCTCCAGCCAGCAGTGCAGGCATGGACATCAGCCCACTCTTCCCCAGCGATGAGAGGGGACAGGGCCCAGGTTCTGCAGGAGAAGTCCCTCAATTTCCTTGATTGAGTGTCTTTGCCATGAGTATTTTAAACTGTCCTTAATTTAGTTTTTCCCTTTATTGATTATCTGACTTCCCAATTAATGCATCCACTGAGAAGCTCCTATGTTTAGCTTTCAATCTCTTTTCATATGAGGCCGCAGAACACATATTTCAATTATAATGGACTAGCTAAGTAATTAAGGAATAATAAATGAATAAAAATCCCATCATAGTAGTCTATTTAAAATGTCTAATTAAAACTACAGCACACATATAGAATCAGGGAGCCATTAAGGTTGGAAAAGGCCTCCAAGATCATTGAGTCCCACCATTAACCCAGCACTAAACCATGTCCACAAGTAGCACATCCACATTTTTTGAACACTTCCAGGGGTGGTGGTGTGGCCCTTTCCCATGTCTGACCAGCCTTTCCTGTACAAGCAATTAGAAACACACACATCAAGAATTTTGCCTTATCTACATTTTCAGTTCCTTCAGGAAATTCAGGGTGAAAAGGGAATGCTGAGTTGTGGTTAACCAGCTCCCAGATGGCTCAGAAAACTCACAGTTAGTGGTGTCCATTTTTCCGGAGTTTTAAGATCAGGAAAAGGGAACCCCTGAATTGTGGCTCAGTTTTTATTTGTCCCAGGAGCCAGAGAGACATCTCTGTGTCAGCAAAACACAGGGCCTTGGAGAGTACCAAACAGCCAAGATTTCCAATTATTTCAATGTTCAGAAGGCACATTTTTCCAAATGGGCTCACAAAGGGAAAATTATTTCTCCAATAACTGTTTATTAGGTGAAGAGTGTAAAATAAATCTTACCTTAGAAGCATAGGCTGAAGTTCTCAAATAAGAGGATAAAACCCCCATCCTCTTCCCCTTTCCTAGCGCTTCCTGAGTTGCATCCCTGCAATTAGAATGATAGTGATAATGAGAATGCTTGAACAGAAAGATCTTAATCAGAATTATTTAATACATAGTACAGGCAGCTATAACTGATGTGGTGCACTATTTATTAGAGCAATGATATTAAAGCAAGAAAAACAGTAATTAAGTAGAGATTGATGTCACTCACCTATCCCAGTGACTGAATCTCTCTCCAGGAGTGACCCTGAGGGGTCCCCACTCCAGGGAGGAATCTCCACACAGTTCCAGGAGGAGGGAGGTGTTAGAAGATCCTCCCATTAAAAAGTGGGGCTGGGCTTTTATTGGCACAAAGTGACTGATGCCAGATGTCCCCAGGGTGGGTTAGACCAGGGGTCAGCACTGTCACCTGTTGGTTCCTCTGTCAGGATCTCAGGAGATATTGCTCTTGCCCAGAATGCTGAATTTTGGGATGGGTGAGTCAGGCTGCTCTCAGCATCCTTCAGCCCCAGTCATCCCCATCTCCATCCCACTGATCCCTTGGCAAACAGGGAATTGTCTGAGCTGTGTTTCCCCCACTTAGGCAGAGCTCACAAGAGGAAATCTCTGCAGGATAAGCTCAGGATTTTAAGGAGAGGTTCCTCCTGGGAGTGCAGTCACAGGCAGGCATTCACCAACACTCTCCTGCCATGGTAAAATCTATAAAAGCTGAAGAAAATGTTGATTTGCAGACCTAAAAATCTCCCACCTAAAAGCTTTTGTCTTTCCATTTCAAAAAATAAGGGAATTATGGATGCTCTTACACTGATTTTTCAACTTCAGATCACTCCTGACCTTTTTGATTGTTTCCTTTCCCAGGAATTTTTGCACACTTAGCAGTTTTTCAAATGGAAGGTGGAGGGGAAACCTTGATCAGATGCTTCTCTGAAAGACTTTTCACAGCAATTCATCTGTCATGTGTGGAAGACAGGTGAGAGAGAAAATTGCTTATATTTTATGAAAGGTTTCTTATTTTAAAGGAGAAAAAGGCAGTTATGAGTCACCTCCAGTGCAGACAATTATCTTTCATGGAGACTGGGCAGCAGTTTTTCAACCTTTCCCATCATGTGTGTCCCTAAAAGGTTCCCAGAGACTCCAGCTGGGTCAAATTAGGCACACTGAGCTTCACAGAAGTTTGAAGCTCACATGTCAACAACCCTTTGTGTCCTTTGACTCCAAACTTTTTCCATTGGTGGGCTGTGACCTGAAGTTTGCTTGGCTTCACAGTAATTGTATTATCTGGTTGAATTTCCTGGCCACACTGGAATGAGGTAATTTGCACCTGAGTGGGGACATCCCCACAGGCAATTCCATCCACAGTCTCAGCAGAATGGCAGAAGAGAAAAAAAGGCTCTGCAAGGAGCAGTTTTCCATGTCTGGAGAGGACCACGGTGGTGCTGCAGGCAGGAGTTATCCATATCAACAATATCTGGTCCTCACCTTTTATGTACCATAGCTAGAAATTCATTTTTCATTTCCTTTCATACACCTCCCACCCAGTATCAGAAAAATGCACTTGGATGGTGCCTTCCCATTTAATGCTTTGATGTCTGTTTAGCAGTTTGAAAGAGTGAGGAAAAACAGAAAAACAAAAGACCCTATAAATCTTTAGAAATCCCTAAGTTTTGGGTTTTTTTCTTTTGCTACAAAGAACATTTATAATGTAACAGTTTAAAATGCCTTTAAAGCTTTGTGCTTTTGCCTAAGTTGAATAAAACAAAGTCACTGAATATCTTTAAAAGACTGTAAAGAAGGATGCTGTCTTGTGTCACTCCATGATAAACTATTTATTTAAATGCTTAAAAGGAAATAGCCTGAAACCCATGGAAGCACTTCAGTGTGAAACAAAGGGAGCTGAATGTTCAGAATTAAACTCACTTTGTGAGCAAATTCCCCAGGAGCTCACTTTGGTCCACACTTCATGTGAGACCAAGGGTCTTCTGCAGGGACAGGTATGGGGATTTTTTTACTTCAGGTGAAGTTTATTGTGGGTTGGTAAAAAAGGTTTGCCCTTAAGGCATCTATGCACGAGTAGGATTGCAGGAAATACAGCCCCAAAATGGGTAATTGGAAGGAAATGCAGATGTTTTGTTCAGCTGCAAATACTGGCTGTGCTGCCTGGAGGAGCTGCTGACAGGATTTAATTCTTTTGTGACTGCAAAGCAGTGGTGGAGTGAGCAGGCACTGACAGAGGTCTGGAAATAAAGGAGAGACTGTGCACAAAATGTATTCCAGTGTCAATTCCAACATTTCACCTCCTCGAGCTGGAATTTGCATGACAATGGAGAGCAAGAAACCTTTCAGCAGCAGAGAAATAAGTGCTCCCTCCAAAACCCCAGCCTGCCCACACACAGGCTTTGCTGTGCTTGCTGAGAAACGTTTCTCCAGTCTGATCCCACTTTATGGTTCACCATGGCTCTCTGTAACCTGCTCATTTCTTCTTTGGAGCTGGAAAACAAAGCAGGGCAGCTTTAATATCACAGGATGGGTTGGGTTAGAAGGGATCTTAGAGGTCACTTTGTCGCATACCCTGCCATGGGCAGGGACACCTTCCACTATCCCAGGTTGCTCCAAGCCCTGTCCAGCATGGCCTTGAATAATTCCAGGGCTGATCTTGGAGTTCTTTTCCAATATCAATGATTCTATAACTCTGATTTGTTGAAAACTGCTGATGGATTAACTTTTAGCCAGCAGATTCGCTGACAGATCAAATCCCACCAGCCCTGTGCAGCTGGCACAAAGCCATTTGAGAGCACAAACCCAAAACAAACTCTCTCTTGGATGATGTGGCTCATTCAACACAAAGGCACTTTGATCCCAATCCACATTTGTGCCCAGGGTGACTTGGAAATGCAACAGATTCCATATTAATCAAGGAACTCCAGCTTGTCTTCCTGCATTTAAAAAAACAAACCAAACAACACCAAAACACCCAACAAAGGAACTAGATAAAATCCTTTCATGTCCTACAAGAAAAATGATATGCTGCCTCTACCTGGTCCTGGCTGGCAGCTCCTTGGGATCCCATTCCCAAACAACAGCAGCTGGACCAGGTTTGTTGGGATCCCATTCCCAAACAACAGCAGCTGGGCTGGGCTCGTTAGGATCCCATTCTCAAAAAACAGCAGCCGTGCAGGGATGCCCAGTGCTGGGTTGCCCCAGTTGCAGGATGTGATTGATGCCCACTCAACTTTGTGGAAGCAACTTATTCACAAATTAGTTCCTCCTTTCAGCACATTTAGCCCAGACAGGTGAGATGAGCTTCTTGGGAATAAGTTTCAATGGATTGTCTACAATTATTCATCACTTGGAGTGGATTGAAGGAGATTTCCTTTCTGGTAGTGCCTCCCACCTAAGGCTGGATGCTGACTTGTCTTTAATTTCTCTTTGCTGAGACACTCACAATTAATATATTGTTATTTGTAGTTTCCATGAATTATTTATTAGATCAGAGATAAATCAGAGGCTCCACAAGTATGGCAGGGGAGCTTATTTTGCCAAGGGTTGGATGGAATTCTAGAATGGGACTTTAAAATTAATTTCATTCCATCCCATGCCATGGGCAGGGACACCTTCCACTTTCCCAAGTTGCTCCAAGCCCTGTCCAGCCTGGTCTTGGACACTTCCAGGGACAGAGCAGCTTCAATCTTGCCAGGCAAAGCAAAAGTAAGGACAGCCAGTGCCCACTAGACAGTGGAAATGGAGGAGTCATTTGTCTCTGCCACATCCCAGTCTCCAGACTGGAAGGATCAGATCAGACTGACACACTCATCTGTCATGTGAACGCACCCGTGCTGGAAGAAATAACCTCAGCTGATGATAATGAGACAGAAAATCAGGAGGATTAGCACATGTGGGCTGCTCCAGGAGTGCAAGGTGAGCAGAGCTGGTTCAAAGCCAAAAAAAATTACAGGAGTGCTTTTGATAAAAGACGAGTTGTGGCACAAAGCTGGAATGAGGCAAGAGAACAGCTGAGGAGACAGAAGCTTCCTGCACAAAGCAGGAGATTGTGAGCACACCCTGATGGAACAGGTACTGGGGGCTCCCTTGAGAAAGGTGCATGGAAAGAGGAGCACAGACTGACAAAACTGTCCATTATAAACAATAAAAAAAACTAGAATGTTTCAATTATGTCACTTCAAAAGATATGCCTAGTTCTTCATTATTAACTTCTGTCTAATTGTTTAATTGCCTGTTAATTGTCAGAAGGTATGCCTTGGTGGGCAATCAGGATCAAACAGCTTTGGCACATTTGGAGTGCAAGGTTGTATATGAGGTATCAATAAACCCCTGAAAGAAAGCTAAATAATAATAATTATGCCTTTCTTAAAAGAGAACAACTGAACACATTTTTTTTCTTGTTTTGCTGGTTTTATTATCTGAGTATTTTGACTCTTATTTTCAAAGCAGCGTGAATACAAAATTAACATCTGCTTTCAGAGCTGCCTTAAGTTTATTGAAAATGCTCATTTATCCAAATCTGGTGACAAGTGGTGATGACTAAATTAATAGGCAACTTGGCAAGTGGAATATTTGATAAAATGCTTGGAGAAGTGTGAAATACCTTTCTCCAGCTGTGGAGAAAACTTTAACTGAATACATATCTGAATAAAAAAATGTGATTAAATAGAGGAATATCTAAAGCTTCTGGGGGTATGATTGAACACAGGAATTTTCTGAGGTAACAATGGCCTCATATATGCTGTCATTAGTAATAAATGGTATATAAAATAAAAACACTGGTCCAATAATAACAACCTGCTAGAAAAAAAGTGTGAAGCATGAATGGTTTTGACGATAAAGTAACTGTTTAGCCTAAAAATTTAGAAGGAAATACTTGTAAAGCATTACAGTTTCCTACCTTTGCCGTCAAACATGATAACCCTATGGGATACTAATTATTTGAAAATAGTTATTAATAAAACCATTAGAATCTTATTTAATAGAACAAGATTTTCTTTGCATAGATCATTTTATTTCCCTAGGTAAAGTGTCCTGATGTTTTTAAGTGGGAAATCATTCCTTCACCTTCAAGATAATTAAAGGTTAAAAGTCAAAAGAAAAAACAGGCAAGAATGAAGCATAAAAATCTGTGTTAAATGTTCATGTGGGGAAATTAGTTTGTTTGGTATTAGGATGGGATATTACTAAGGGACAGGATTTGAAGCTTTTAGGAAAATTTCTTCATGGAATAGATGATCATGCCTTGACACAGGCAGTGGTGGCCTCCACATCCCTGGAAGTGTCCAAGAAATGACTGGGTGTGGAACTCCAAGGTGTGATTTAGTGACATGGTAGGGTTCAGTGGAAGGTTGGACTTGATGATCTTGGAAGTCTTTTCCAATCCTAATTATTCCATGATTCTGTGGAAAAGTTGTATTAGACTTTATACGGAATTTTCCAAAGAAAACCAATAAAGTCCAACCAAATAAACAAAAAACCCAACCACCATCACCACTCCTAGCTCAAAAAGAAAAAAAAAAAACAAAATAAAAACCCAAAGAAACAAACCAAAAGAAACCAACCAACCAAAAAATCCCCACAAAATTTTGCATTTGAATTCTGAGGCAGAATTTGTTGGATTCAGAGGGGACTTTCTCCAGATCATGGCAGAGGCTGATTTCTGCCCTGGATCTTAGCTTGAAGGCAGAGACCTGAGGAATCTGCCCAGTGAAGGTGGAAAATCCTCCACATTCTGAATGTCACAAACCATGGCTTCCAAAGGATCCATTCCAGCAAGCACTGGAAGCTTCTAAATAAACTGGAGGGAAAAAAAAATCTTGCTTTCAGTTTTGACAAGACAAATTTTCAAAATTGAATTTTCAGTGATTCAGTTTCAATATTTCTACCTTGCTAAAGACATCACAGCCCTCCTTTCTTTCCCACACTTCTGATGAGGATTAATTTGCCATAGTTCTCCACCAGAATAGGTTTGGAATTGTGAGCACTCAAATATTTATGAAGGTGGTCATGAGACTGGCACAGAGAAGCTGTGGCTGCCCCTGGATCCCTGGCAGTGTCCCAGGCCAGGTTGGATGGGGTTTGGAGCAACCTGGGATAGTGAAAGGTGTCCCTGTCCATGTCAAGGGTAGCACTGGATGGGCTTTAAGGTCCCTTCCAACCCAAACCATGCCATGATTCTGTGATTCCATGATTTTTACACCATGTTCAGATGATCACTTCCCTACCAGTACTTTTACAGCTGTAAACCCAGCATTTTCCAAGGCTCACAACAGCTCCTGGGGTTTCCTATACTAATTCCTTAAATCTGCAGCAGAAAATGAACCTTTTATGTGGTGAAGGAAAAGATTAGAGCCTGTCCCAGTTTTGGGCAGACGTGCATATCATTTACCCTGTTTTGCTGCGTTACTCTATAAAAGTTTATGACCCTCCAAGTTTTATTTTTTTCAGAGCCCCAATTAAAGGGCTGGGATATTCTGCTGGTTTGATCCAGAGAATAGACAGTCTCTGCTGCTGACAGCTAGCAAATGATCCACCAGACACTTGGAACTGCAGCTCAGGAGCCCAGCCATGGGCTTAACGTGAAGAATTAAAATCTCTTCCCTTCAGCAGTGCTGAAATGCCTCATTAGTGCTCTAAAGGAAGAATTGAGGGTGCAGCACTGCTATAAATAGGATTCTCTCACTAGCTGAAGTCATTATTAGCCTTGAGAAGGAAGGAATTTCCAGGCTGATGGATGTGGGGTTTATGTCCACACGACTTGGGCATGTGGGTTGTTTGCCAGTGTTCTCCCCACTCTTCATCTGGACTCATGTACTTCTAAACTCCCCTACCAAAAGCCAAAAAAGGCCACGTTTAAAAAGTTCATCAATTCCTGGTTTAAAAAAAACCCCACAAGATTCTTGAAGAGAACAAAATCAGCAGTTCCCATGGTTATATTTTGCTTCACTTACCTACGCAACTCTTCTATTCTGGTGGTATTTGTCCCCAAATGGCATAACTTCCCAGATTTCCTCTCCCAAACCTTAAGCTAAAATTGCCTTGACAAACACTGAGCCTAAATTTCAGGAAGACTATTATCTTTTGAAAATAAAGTCTTAATTCTCAGTGCAATTGCCTTATTTGGGTCCCTAACAGAGTCATTTCTCCCTTTCAGAGACAACTGTGGTGGATCACAGAATATCCTGAGCTGGATAGGGACCCCCAGGGATCATCAGCTCCATGGAATGCTTGATTTTAATGCCAGTGCTTCTACACTTTTTAATATCCTACACCAGGACACTCCTTTTCAAGGACAATTACAGCAATAAATTCTACTTGCTTATTTAATTGAGGGTAATAATTTTTAATATATCCTAGCTGAAAAGCAGCATTCTGAGTTTATTTGCCAGAGTGCTGTTCAAGTCCTCCCAAAGTGTGTATTTTTATGCATGACATGTACTTCTCATCTACAAAAAGGTGTAGCTACAATTTGAATCATTATATAAGATGATGTTGCCTGTGCTCCAGAAAGACCTTGTTTTCCCAAGTTTTCTTCTTCAAAGCTGTCTGAAAGGAATTAAAAATCTCAAAGACATTTTTAAAGTCTTCCCACATTAAATTTTTCACTTCACTGTGAGTTTGAATGCAATGTGGAATTAGAAAGCAAACAATATATCTTTTATCTCCAAGCATACATCTCCAATTGAGCATCATAAACTGAGCCTGTTGCACCCAAAGCTGACTAAATCAGGAAGGAAATGGATACAGTTGTGGAAGTCTTGAATAAGAAGTTTATTTTATGCCACCAAGGTCCTTTTCTGTGGGAGGAATTGTCTCAGCCTTGTGTATCTAAAGTGTGATGTGGACTTTTGTTGTTAATTATAATAATCCACAGATTTCTGAGATGTCGCTTTGTTTATGAAGTCTCTTATTAGGCAAAAAGTTAATGAAGATATGACTCACTGCAAGCTCCTTGGGAAAAGATCAGTTTAAGCACTTCAAAGGTGAGAATCTAATTTCTTATATCAACAGAAATATTTCAGTAATGTGTCCATCAGCTGTTCTATGGGCTGGGTGCAAATAAAAAACCAAATCCCAGGAGAAAAGTCCTCAATCAGCAGATGCACATGTCCTTTGCTGAATGATGATATTCCAATGGTTTTTCAGTTCCAATAATTTCCATTCCAATTTGAAATATTAATATTAATTCCAGTCTTACCTAAAGTCAGGGGGAGTTTGGCCAGGCTACCAGTGGATCTGAGATAATGAAGGACCTTGGGATTTGACCTGTGATTCCATGGATCAAGACCCTGAAAGGAGAAATCCCCCACTCAGCTCTTTTTGAGTCTGCATTATGAGGTTTGGCCCATGGTAATGTCAAAGCAGGCTTGAGTCTGGAGAAATCCAGAAAGATGAAAGTAGAGACTGAAGTGTTTTCCACTGGACTTCAGTGAACCTGGGACAGCAAGATGTTACAAGACCTTATTTCATGTGTATTCACATATTACTGCCTTCCCAGAGTTAATAGTACACCTGACTATAAGAAAACTTAAGGCTCTTTATTCCCAAAGGAATATTTTTTTTTTCTCTTTTATCAACCTCATTAACATAGAAAGTCAGAAAGTCAGTAAAGAAATTTTTAATGTGAGAGAAAGACAAAAATGCTTAATTTCTTTATCAGCAAATATTGAAACCTGCATATCAGGTTATTATTACCAATTATTATTACCAATTTTTGTCACTGTAAATTTGTTGACTGAGCAGCACCTCCACCAGCTTCCAACAGGGTAATGAGTAGAGAGTGGGACATGGATATTTCTGATTTATTTTTCTTTCTTACTCAACTATTCCATGCATGATTTGCATCACAATTTCCAAGGTTATCAGAAGATAAAACAAATAAGAAAACTCAGCTGCAAAAGCTGATAATCTATATGCAGTATAATAAAAACCCCTTTGCATCAAGGCCGTTGCAGAAAGCCTGAATTCCAAGAAGATTGCCTGAAAAGCAGGGAAGCAAAATTCCAACTGCTGTGCAAGGTAGATGAAGAGGAGCCTACTGGAACAGTGACTGAGAGAAGCAAAACAACCCCACAGACGAGACTGAGGCTGTGTTAAATAAACCCCTCATGCAGCCTCACACTGCAAGACTGTCTGAAAGTGCATCTGAACTAAACCCACAGATAGATCTGGCTTAAGTCTCTGCCAATAATCACTGGTGGATAGGTTGGAATGTCGGAACAAATTAAGTGGGTAGTGATTCTTCCCTCTTATAGCTTCATTACTATCAGAAATCTACTATTACTTCATTAGTCCACAGTAATGCTTCACTCATTGTAGGCTTAGGACTTCCTACATCAGCTCTGCTTTTCAGTGTTTTAATTCTGTCACTTTGTCCTATTTCTCTTTCAGAGTCTGTAAATTCATTAAATCCTGTATGAAGAGCTACTTCTTCTGCCTAATTTTAAAGCTGCTGTTTTCCAACTTCCTTTGAAGTCCCCTAGATCTGGTCAGAGGTGACCTGGAGGGCTGCTCCAAATGGATCCTAGACCCTGAGAGTGATGGATCTATCAGGACAGCCCTGGGAGGGACCAGACAAGGTTCCTTGGTTCCAAAGTTCTTTGGGAGCCCTGGTTTTGGAGCTCCAACACCCCTGTACATCCTGAGCTGTGTTGGATGGATGGACCTGTGATGTCCTGGTGGCCCCTGGGCCAGGCCTTAGGGGGACTTGGGTTCCTCCTCCTGTTTTTCCCTCCTGGAGCTCCTTGGAGACTCCATTCCAGGTTCCTTCCAGCCCAAACCATCCTGTGGTTCTGTGAACGCCTCTCTTTGTTGAGAGAACTCCCTGGCATGTCTTGGAGAAGAGATCAGAACTCCAGGCACAGCATTCCCAAGGAGCTGGGTCCGTCTTGGATGTTTTTTTTAAGCAGCCTTATGATGTTTTGATCCTCACTCCTCTACAAGTTACTCTTAATATTTCAACTATTTTTTTCTGACAGTGATTGAGCACTGAGCCTTTTCTTGGAAGTATCCACTGATACTTTTCTTGGAATTACCCAGTATAACCTAAGAACTCATTCCAGAGTAGTGATAGAAAGATTTCAGTCCCTCATTTGGAAGTTAAACTCTTTCTCTCAATGTGTTTTATTTTCCTTTTTCTTACAATGAATCTCACCTGCAGCTGAATGATCCTGTCATTCCCTCTTAGCAATCCCTGCTGCAATCTAACCATGGTTTTTACTTCTCAATTATTTCATGGGATCTGTAAATTATGCTGTGCTCAAACATCGCAATTGCATAAAGAGGTATCAGAAATTTAACAGGTGAAATATCAAGGGCCAAGTTTGATTCAGGTTTCAGAGACCAATTCTAAACAGATACAGAATGTTTCCTGCTTTCCTATTTTTCTCCAAGAAAAGACAAATTTTATTTAAAATTTGGACATAATTCAATTATGGGATGTTTAGTAATAATTTGTTCCTTCGACAAAAAGAACAGCAATCTTTTATAGCATTTTTATGAATTAACAAGCATTTAGGAGAGTGTAAAAAAATTGAATTTGAAAACAAGTTGTATTGACAGCTCCTAAAATAACAATTACTCATGGAGAACCATTTCAAATCAGTTTCTAATGGCACAATTCAGCTCAAGATTTGGTGTAGGCTGAAAGTTGCACTTCTCTGAGACAAATATATTTTATCCATTGATGGGGAACAGTTTTGATAGAAAAGTAATTCCAGTTTGCAGGTTGCAATATCTATAGAATTAGAGAAATGTGCTTGCCTAGAAAAAGACAAAGAAAACAAGTGCACGGCCATATCAGCATAAATGTAGGTTTAAGGCTGCAATAAGGATTATCTCAATTTTTGTTGGAATTGTATTTATTTGTTTTATTCAATGGCAGTCACTTGGATCTGACAGTATCTGGAGATGCAATCTAGTAATGGAAAATTAAAATGTGCAGTTTCAGCTACAGGGGTTTATCTTTGATAATGGAACTATCCAAGCAAAACTTGCCTTTATTGAGAGTTTCACCAGCAGATGGTCTCTGTCCGAAATGGAAACCCACTGAAGGAAGAACATTTTTTGCTGTTAATCAGCACAAAAGTTTTCTGGTTTTTATGTCCCACCTTCAAGTCTCATTAAATTTCTGGAAGTCCTTTTTCCTATCCATTCACCCCGAAAGACAAGGAATATCGAGCGGACATTTGCATTAGTGCTTGACAATATTTTATACCAATTTTTTCATGCTCTTTGCCTGACTATGAAGCAACAGCACAGATTATACATAGATTAAAACAATCAGGTTTAATTAGACTGCTGATTAAAGCAAATATTTTCCTATGCTTAAATAAACAGGGCCATTAACACAAAACTTTCTGCTTGAAGGTGATGACTTGGTTTCAGTCACAGAGTGTTTGGAATAAAGTGTGATTGAGCTTTTGGAAAGGACAATGATTTCCTGAGAAGGTGACGGGAAAATTTCCCCTGTTACATGTATAAAATGCCAAGATGTGAAGCCAACGGACCAATGATTTGAAAGGCTGGAGCAGCAAGCAGAGCAACACTGAGAAATACTCGTGACATTGGCATTTTTCCCCTGATTTTTTTTTTAAATGTTATAATAAACAACATTCATGCTGTAAACTGATAAATGAGTGCAGGCTTGTCTTTTTCAGTTGTTCACAGTTAGTATTGGAATAAACCCTGCTCCTGCTTCCATGCCATCCATATTAAACGGGAGTAGAGGAGCACAGGCAGACAGCAATCACACCCACACACCCATGTTAAATTTCAGGTTATGCTCATTCCTAAAGGAGTAGCACCAGGTCAAATGAAAATCTTTCATGTGCCATTTACTGGTGTTTTTCTCAGAGAAAGAGCATTTATTTACACGAAGGTAATTTACTGTAGATGGAAATTCAGTAGCAGCACTTGAGGCTAAACAGAGACGTGAAGCTGGTAATAAAACTTGGAGTAAAACTCTGTAATTAAAGCTCCACTAAGAACATGAAACAAATCCATGCATCTATCTCCACGTATATGATTACATATGTCCAGTGTTACCTTGTAGACAGATGAGCCACCAAAATGAAATATCAGCGCTGCCTCGCTGAGTGAGGCAGAGAATTAAACCTTCATAGCTGGATTTGCCAGAGAAGCATTGAAATAAATCTCTTTAAAAGACATTTTAAGGACATAAACAAGTGTTGTATATACCCACAGCAAAATTAAATGTAAAAATGTATTGCCTCTGAGGCAGAACAAAATAGTTGCTTGCAGTGAACAATATTGCACAGTCGCAGCATGGGCTTGGAATTCTATTTCAGGGAAGAAGCTCTGAAAAAGAAAAACACATTAATAATAAGCTTCTGCCTGTGATAATGGAAGTTTTGAAATCCTTGATTTTAGTGAGCTATGTGAGGGAAATATTTATGGGTCTTTTTTCCCTCCTTTTCCTTTTCTTCTTTTATTTCACTTAGTGCACAGCCCCCCTTAAAAAAAAAAATAGGAGTTTGTTTCTTGGGAAGAGTTTCTCTCTCCCTCTCTTCTCCTTTTCCTCCGTGAGCTGATTCCTCACATGCACAGGCAATACATAACTCCTCTGAAGCAAATGGAGGAGCAGCAATTCTTTCTAATGATTCCCATATGGACAGTAGGGGATCTGTGTCAGATGAAAGCATCATAAACAATATGACAGCACAGAAGCACAGCAGATTTCCATAAAACCTGGTAATCATTTGCCTTTTATTTTATATTTGCTAAGCATGCCCGGTGTAACTCCTCCCTCTTGCACTGCCAGTGCATGATTCCAGCATTGGAAAAAGAATTTCCTCCCTCAGACTTGGATGAACTCATAGGTAGCTGAATTTTTTGGGAACAAACACAAATTTAAACCCCTCAAATATTCAGTCATCTTGCAACAGGCCGTGGAAAACAGTCAAATGAGAATTCTTCCCATTTCTCTCAACAGGACAAGAGGAAATGGCCTCAGGTTACACCAGGGGAGGTTCAGGTTGGACACCAGGAAGAATTTCTTGATGGAAAGGTCTTGGGTTCTGAGTTGTTGAAATTGTTCCCAAGGTATTAAAAAGTCTTTTTTCCCTGGCCCATGCTGGAGGAAGAAGTTGAGATTTGTCGGTTCTGCTTTTCAAGGTTGTTTATTTTCTTTTATCTATGACATTCTCTTTCTGATCTGCTGAGATCTGTCCAACAGGTCGGGTTGTGGCACAGTGACTGCCCTTGGGGTGGTGTTAGCTTTTTATACTAAGAACTACATGTACTTTATTTACAATAATTTTCCAATAGCTATCACCTATGTTAGACAGTCTGTCTCTATTTTAAACCTATGCAAAAGTGTCACCATCACAGCAGAAGATGGAGGACAAGAAGGACAGGACATGCCTAAATTCCTCTATCTTGCCCCTATTCTAAATCCTCAACATTCTACTTTTTCACCCTGTGATAAATTCACTATCATTCTACTCAAATTCTTGTGGCTTGTAAATCTTCACACAAAGTTGGTAATTGTTTCCATGGGCTAAAATCGAAGGCACAGGTGCTTGTGACTCCATGCCAAGGTCTCTGAGCCCCTTGCCAGGGTGCCGAGTCCTCCAGGGCAGTCAGAGCAATGTCCTGGGTTCTGACAGAAAGGGTTATTCAATATTGTCAGGGGTTGCCCAGGGAGGTGTTGGAATCCCCATCCCTGGAGGTGTCCCAGGAACACCTGGATGTGGCACTCAGAGCTCTGGGCTGGTGACAAGGTGGGGATTTCACTCCATGGTCTGGGAGGGCTTTCCCAACCTCAGTGATCCTGGGATATCATTCTATATTCCTAGGGTCCTTTATTGTACCACCAGGACTGATGGACTGAGTAAAGTATTGATTTTGCTCATTTCCTAATGGCAGATTTTCTGGTGTGTAAGATAATGAAGGGGAGGAATTGGAATGTGCAGAAGAAGAGCTAAATGTACATAATCATCCTGGAGCTTCCCACTGTGACAGATTATCCTGATGCTCTGGAGCAGATGTACTATATTTATTTAATATCTCCAAACCAGCATGGATACAGCCTTGTGCATTCTGCACTCCCCATAGGAAATCATTATAATTTTCCATAATGTTTTCATCTTTAAAATCTTGGAAGACTCTCACTTTTATATCCACTTCTCCACCACATCAACTTCTTCCTTTTTTAGAGTAACTCCTTTGAGAAGTGTCATATTCAGTGTTCTTCCACTGATGAGAACTTGAATTTTGATTTTAATGGAGACTTCTCTGGTGGATGCAACAAGAATAATAATTATTGTGTGAATAAGCTTGCTTTGCACCCAGACAAAAATAAATTTCCAAGGTCTTAATTGACACTTTTTTGTTTGTTCATTTATTCTTTTTTTTTTTTTTTTTTTTAATACAGCTTGTCTTTTCCATAAGTTTGAGTCTTATTTTTTTCAATTTGGGTGGATTAAATGCTTTTAATCCACACACACACACTCCTTCATGCTGTACGTATTTCCCTGAGGAATACTAATATCTGCCAGTGGGAAATAACTGCTGAACAGCAGCTTCCTTTGTGCTGAGCTAATTTAGGAAAGTATTCACCTTGCCCTCCACGGTGTTAAACCAACTGGTGGTTGGAAGGTTTGACCTTTTATTTCTAAATATAAAAATAAAAATGCCAAGGCAGCAGTAGGGAAGCAATTAGAAAATTGCCCTTCCTGGGAGACAAGAGAGAATAACCAAGACCTAAATAGAGAAAATGCAAATTAATTGTCCCCTTTCCTTCCTCTGCCTGTCAATAGCTGGGTAAGAGAGAATTCCAGACCTATTCCATTGTCTGGTGTTTAGTGCTCATATGGAAGAACACAGCCAAATTCTTACATAAGATGATCTCAAAGCATTGCCAATTGTACAAGTTAATTAAATCCCATCAGGTCCCTGAGGAATCAGCCTCTGGGACTCCTGAGGCACTTTGGCTCCATTCCCTACCTCAGTTTTATTTGGGAAATGGTGCAAAGTCATGCTGAATTAGAAGGGTGAGGCATCAACACAAGGCTGGAAACAGCTCTTGTAACAAAGATTTAACAGACAAGGAATGAGCAGGAGTTTTCCTTGTAGAACCAGTGTGGGAAAGCCAATGGACATGACTGGGAAGGAACTTGAACTGTGGACTTGAAGAGAGCTGTCAGAGTGCACTGAAATGGCAGAAATCCCAAATCATTAAACCTGAGTTCTTTCTCTTGGGAGAGGTGAAATATGTACTACAAACAACAAGTGGTGGCTGATTGTTGTCATGGAATGAGTGATTTTCTGAGGTGAGCCTCAGAAATTACAGAAAGATTCCACACACTGTCAACATAATAATCTGAACATTAATATTTTACATTTGCATCTTTTCTGTGCACCCTTTTTATCATTATATGGTCCAGGTAGGTCCCCTCAATCTGGTGAGTCTGTGACTTCAGCCTAATCTAAAATGAGAATGAATTTTACATACTATATTTAAAGCTGGTGCTTCCACTGCCATTCTTTTATGTTCTAAATATAGGAATTTCACATTTTTAAAGTTGTGGTTTTATTCAGTGAATACATTTGCTTAGGACACTGCTTGGTGAAATATTGGATGAAGACTCCTTGCAACCAAGATGAATTAATTAAAGAAGAAGACCTGGCATCATTTATGGCAGCTTGTGAAGGACCACTTTTCCCTATGAAAATCCTGACATTTTAAAGACCAGAAGGCACCATATTTTTTTCCACAAGACAAAGAACTCTTGATCAGTTGACTTCCTCATTTATCTATGTGCTTTTCCTCAGCCATCTGCAAAACAAGCAGGAGGCAAGAGCCCCCTGACATTCCATAATAAACTACTTGTATCCCAGAACATGTTGTGTCAGAAACTCCTGTGCAAACTTTCTGCTATCTCCTCAGAAGTGTTTTGCTCCATAAGTGCATCTGGAAGTTCAGCTGTTTCCAGGTTTTTTTGCTGCTTTTTTTTTTTTTTTTTTTTTTTCTGAGCTTGCATTCATTGCCACTATAATGAAAACTTTCATGGTTCATTACCCCTGAGTGATAAATTTAGGCAGAGAGTTCATTTGTCTAGACAGGAATATCTGAAATAGATGAACCGAGACCCAATTTTACTGTAGTTCATGAGATGAGGGCTGTGCACACCAACAGGCACTCAATAATCAAAAAGAAATATTTTATATGTACCAATGATACAAATAGGCTGAAGATTTGAGACAATATCAATAGATCATACCCAAGCATGAGTGGCTTGGACACTTATAGATTTTCCAGTTCAATACTCTGTTGCCCAACAGGAGAAGCATTTTAAACACTTTACAAGGGCTCTTTAATAAAATGCTTTATTATTAGAGAGGAAAGCTGACACCATTCTCTGCAACACCTTCAAAACTGAGTTGTTTTTTCTTGAATTTATTAATTCTTCATTCTTTCAAAGCCATTTGCTCCACTTAGACCCTCAATATTCCTTCTGTGTAAAAGCCACATGCCCTGGGCGCTCACCATTTGCAGTAACCTCTGAAACTGCAAATATGAGCAAAAGCCCCCCCAAAAAATAATCTTTTAGGATGTTCTGTGGATTATGTTTCTTCATTGCTTCCTTAACCAAATCTTGCCTTGGTTTGGTCCTTGGTCTCAGATTAGGAGTGGGGAGTCAGCTGCTCATGGGAATTTTGGGACCACAAAAACCACACTGGAAGATTATTCTTGTGTACACAAAATGCCCTTCAAGGCTGTGTCTATTTAATCTCATGGTTTTGCACAGATTGAGGCCATCCTGCAGACATACCAGGGGGTAAATACACAACAAATTTGTCCCTTTGGTTTTTTTCAAGCAGTCTCCAAATCCTAAAAGGCTGAAACACCCAGGTAAATCCCTCAGATTCCCTACAAGAGTAAAGAATATACTGCTGAGGAGAGGCTGTCTGGGGGAAAAAAGGAAGGAAAGATTTATTTCTGCATGAGCAGGAGAAGCACTGAGCAGGGATAGAAATACTGCTGCAGTCTGAGATATGGGATGCTTCTCCAGTCAGGGAATTCTCAGCTGCCCAGCTGAGTAGAAATCTACCTGCCCAGCCAGGTAGATATAAAGCTTTCCCTTGCCTTAATGGTCCCTTGTCTTGTTCAGGTGGACAGTTAAGAAGGTGTTATTTTATGTGTTTGCTTTAATTTTCTTTTTTTGAGGGTTTTTGGTTTTGTTATTGTTGTTGTTGTTGGGGTTTTTGTGGGTTTTTTGTGCTTTTTTTTTTTTGTTTGGTTGGTTTTTTTATTTATTGTTTTGGGGTTTTTTGTTTGGTTTTGTGTCGGTTTTTTTGTTTTGGTTTGGTATTTTGGGGGTTTTTTGGGTGGGACTATTGTATAAAAATTTAGAAAAATCCCCAAAAATTAGCCAAGTGCCAGCCCAAAGGAATATTTTAAAATCTCAAAGCCTTTCTGGACACAGGTATTATGTCCCACTCATATTTGCTATTCCTCCATTTCCTCCTGGTTGCCAGCTGATCTCCAGAACAATCACTCACCAAGTGCAGCCACCTCAATTATAATGTGCTATGGACAGAGGCTCTCCTATATGATAATCAGGGTAGAGGCTTAATTAGAGTGTTGATAAAAGAGCTATTTGAACTCTCCTCCCTTCTTAAAATTATTTCTCTTACAGATTTCAGTGGGCTTCAAAAAACCTGTCACAATGTCTGGGGGGGAAAAAAACCCTCATGGTTTTTTATGTGTGGTTTCTATGGCTGAGGGCAGGGAGGAGCAGTTCCTTCTGGGGTGAGCTTTTCCTTGGGGAGATGGAATCATAGAATGGTTTGGGTTGGAAGGGACATTAAAGCCCATCCAGTGCCATGGGGAAGGGACACCTTCCACTATCCCAGGTTGCTCCAAGCCCTGTCCAGCCTGGCCTTGGACACTGACAGGGATCCAGGGGCAGCCACAGCTTCTCTGGGCACCCTGTGCCAGGGCCTGCCCACCTTCACAGGGAACAATTCCTTCCCAATATCCCATCTGACCCTGCCCTCTGGCAGTGGGAAGCCATTCCCTGTGCCCTATCCCTCCATCCCTCCATCCCAAGTCCCTCTCCAGCTCTCCTGGACCCCCTTTAGGCACTGGAAGGGGCTGTAAGGTCTCTCTGGATCCTCCTCTTCTCCAGGTGAGTACCCCCAGCTCTCCCAGGCTGGCTCCCATCTTGGATCAACTCAGTGGCTTCCTTTGGACTTGCTCCAACAGGCCAACATTTCCAAACATTTGAGCTACAAAACTTGACATTAAATTTACTTATTCAGCTGGGTATCCTGCAGCCACACATCCCAGCAGGAATTCCAGCAGGTATTTGAGGTCTCCTGCATGTTTTGTGGTTTTTTTTCACAGGCCAGGTGAATGGATGTTGCTGGGATTTGGTGTGACTGGTTGCTGGAGGGGAAACATCAGGATTCTTCCAGTTTGCTTAGCAACAGCTGTGACAGCTCTCCAAATCAGCACAGTCCCTCTGCCTGGCCAAGTGACTCAGCCAGACCAGTCCCATTGTGTGTATTTATTAAGCTGTGTACATGATAACCAGCCAAAGGCTCTAATAATAAGGAGAAAGTGGATTTCATCCACATGGCATCTCCTCTACACCAGTTACTTCAGGTGGAAGCATTAACAGGAACTCCAGCAAATACAATTACCAACCTTCCTTAATCTAAAGCCTTGATAAGCACAAATTAAGGAATTTTAAACCCTTGGAAAATTGTGTATTCATAGGCCCAGTGAATTAAACCTTTGCAGTGAACCCTCAAAATACTCCTGCTAATTTAAATAGCAAGTCTGCAGAGGATGCCAATCCCAATGGTGCAACATAATTTCATTAAAATCCTGCTTTTGAGGCAGCACACCAATATCCTTTAACCTCCAGGTTCATTAAGTTATGATCTTCTAATAGAACTTCCTATTAAAATTCCAAACAGGTAGAGAAAAACTGGGAGAAGGTGTAAAGAGCTGTGAGTGGCACAAATCAGAGCTGGGGAGTTACAAGATTTGAAACAGAGCATTCAGGGATGATTCTTATAAAAAGCAGAGGTTTACAGTGAGAAATAGAAAGAAGATTTTATTTTAATCACATGGTTTTTACCAAATTTTAGGCAGGTATTTTCTTTTTGATCACTGTGACTGTCACAAGGCAAGTAGATGGAATGGAGTAACTCCACAAGGATGGGATGGAGTAACTCCAGCAGACACAAGAGGAGCTTCTGCTTGTAGCCATAAGATTTCCCAGCAGGATTGTGTGTCCTGCCGTCCAAGGTTTGGGGATCACTCAGTGCCAAGCTGTGCCTTATTTTCAGCTGTGGATCCAGAGGCCTTCTCCACCTCCTGCCTCTCTCTGTTCAGTGCAGGCAGCTCAAAATTGGGTTTTTCACTCTTTGTTTGCCACAATGATTGCAGTGTCATCAAGCTGGCAGTTAGAGAAGGAAGGGTTTCACATGGATAGGACCACCAGTGATGGCAGAATTCACCCTCCTGTTCAGAGGGAGATTTCTCTGTGGCTGCACAATCCCTGGCAAATTTTTCCCCCAACTGATTCCAACAATGCCCCAAGTGCTATTTGGAGGATGTGTGGATGGGAACGTTGGGTGGGAAACACCAACATTCACCACAAGGATCAGTAAGGAAAGAGAAAAGATGGGATTTGGGATGGGATCGTGCCGCTGTGCCCCTGAGCATGGTGAGACCCCACCTGCAGAGCTGCCCCAGCACAGGGAGGAGCTGGAGCTGCTGCAGAGAGCCCAGGGCAGGCACCAGGATGGGCAGAGGGATGGAGCAGCTCTGCTGGCAGGGAAGGCTGGGAGAGCTGGGATTGTGCAGCCTGGAGAGGAGGAGCTTTGGGGTGACAAATTGTGGCTTTGAAGGAGCCAACAGGAATCATGGAGAGAGACAATTTCCAAGGGATGGAGAGGCAAGACAAGGGAGAATGGCTTCCCATGATCAGAGAGTGGGTTTGGATGGGATATTGGGAAGGAATTGTTCCCTGGGAGGGTGGGCAGGACTTGAAACAGGGTGCCCAGAGAAGCTGTGGCTGCCCCTGGATTCCTGGCAGTTGGACAGGCCAGGTTGGACAGGGCTTGGAGCAACCTGGGACAGTGGAAGGTGTCCCTGCCCATGACACTGGATGGGCTGTAAGGTCCCTTCCAACCCTAACCATCCTATGATTTATTTTATAATTATATGAAATCTTGTTAAATTTTGAGGTTACTGATGTTACTGCAGCTCTTTTAAGGGGTCAGAAAGCTCTGAAAGCAAAACCCCTGCACAATGTTCAGTGATGGATCAGGGGAATGTGTGCCAGGGAAGGCCATGAAATATATGTGCATTTTTACTGGAATGTGCTGGGTTTATAGCAGGATTTTGGGTGCCTAATGAGAAAAGCTATGGCTGTGAGATGATCAATAAAAGATGAGAAAGGTTTTAGGATTAGCATCAGAAAACTCTTAAAAGGCAGCAGGAGAGAGAGAGAAAAAATACAACTTTCTTATGAATGTAAAATGGACAATTACACAGAGGAGCTATTGCTCAGGTGTTGCTCTGCCTTCACTTCATGTTTTCTCTCTGCATCTTTTACCCACTGCTCTGAACATTCAGCAGGAAATGAGTTTCCATTTCCTCAACTGCAGAGTCTGGTGGAGACATCAAGACAATTCTTTTTCCTGCCTTCGTGTGGTGGTTGGATAATTCTGTGTCAAAGAACATTACTTGTCATAAATGAATTGTCAAAAAAAAACATGGAGGAGAAGATGAAAAGAACATTTTGACAGGTAAAAAAGTCCATCAGATACCTATTAGTGCCCTCTGGAAAATATTCTGGTTCTAGGAGGGCACTGAAAGCTATGAAATATTGTCAGTGTCACTCTGGAACACCTGAGGATGTCACTTAGCTCTCCATTAACAGAGAAAACTGTGTTGGTCTGTTGTAAAAAAGGGTCAGAAATCAGAACCAGTTTGCTAAATAAAGCCAACTATGTGTATTTATTCTGAGTGTGAATCAATCCTGGTTGTCCATGCTGCAATGCAGCAGTGGGAGGCACATCTTTCAACCCATGAGAAATCATAAATGATTAATGCCTTCTGGTACCAAGCCAGAACTCCTCAAGTTAAATAAATCTTCATTGACTGATATGATCTTAGAATCCAATTTGATTTTCATTGATGTAAATACTAATTAGCACCACAGAAGTCTGTGTTTGCAGCAAACACAATAAAAGGGAAAAAAAGGCTTTTGTTTGAATCCCTCTGTTTCTGTCAGGAATTGTAGCTGCATGTAGCATGTGTCTCAATAAAAGAGCCATCATGTGAAGACAAAAAATGGTGTTTTATTTATCTCCAAGAGTGGTTGAAAATGCTATTGTAATTTTAATTTTTTTTTTTTAGGGTAGAGAGGAAGCCACATACCTTCCCCTGTTAACTTTCAAGGATTTGTTCAGATATAATGAGTGCAAGTCAAAAATTTCTGCCACCTCCAGCACTTCCCTCTAATCCTACCAGAGAGAGAGAGCCTTGCTCCTGCTGCATGAAGGATGCTCAAGAATAAACGAGTTAGAAATAAAGGAGAGAATTTTAAAGAATTTAAAGCATTAATAAATACATTAGGTGGCATTCATTACTATTTCATCCACAAAAAAGGAGACAGGAGATGCTGTTCCTCACTGAATGGGGTTGTCTGTAGTGTTCAGTGTTCTGGCCCTGGATGTGTCTGAAGTCCTCAAGGACTGTCCCCAGCCTTGCCAGGCATGGAGCAGTCAGCACTGGGACCAGTGTCCCACTGACTTTTCAGCTGGATTTGGAGAGCAGCACACAGATTCAGCACAGACACAAAAGATTCTGTGGCTTTAATTCAGGAGATGGACATACTTAATTTACAAGGCTGAATTTAGCTCAAGTGTTTTGGAATGGCTCTGGGTAAAACACACTCTTGGCTCAGCCTGGGGAAGCAACAGGAATGAACTTTGTTATCAGGGGAAATGTCTCTTTTTGAATAAAACCAAAGGATCATCTGGTTAAATACTGAATTAATATTAAACAGCTCTCTTTGGGGGGAGAAATGGAGTATTGATAATGTGTGTCCCAGCTCTCTGTAAAGCTACAATTCACTGCTGGCTTCTGCTCTGAGCAAGTGGCCCTTTAAGCATTAGGCAGCAAAATATTGCAGGTGCCTCAGAGCACATCTGGGAGATGTTGCACTTCGAGCAAGTCAAATATGAAATAAAAGGAAGGTAATAAAAAACCCCAGGAAATAAAGTTATTGGTTGAGCTACACAAATCAGGCTGATTTCTGGGCACCACCCAGATATTCTGTGTGATTTCACTTTGAAAGGTTCAGGGAATGGGCACAGCCCCAAGGCTGCCAGAGCTCCAGGAGGGTTTGGACAATGCTCCCAGGGATGCACAGGGTGGGATTGTTGGGGTGTCTGTGCAGGGACAGGGGCTGGACTGCATGATCCTAGTGGGTCTCACCCAGCTGGGGATGTTCTGTGAGTCCATGACGGAAGTTTACTTGAGCCACCAGCCTTTGGCTCCCAGCTGGATGTGAGCAGATCTCAGGAAGGGTTAGAGACATTAGAAACCTCTGCTGGATTTTAGACGTTCTCCAGGGGTCAACCAGCAAATTTGGGAATGTGACAGTGCAAGGAATGTGATCCCAAAGGATCTCTGAGACTCTTAATGAACTATAAGGTTTTCTTTTTTGCTTTGTTTTTATAAAGGCTGAGAATTAGGCCCAACAGGAAGACATTGGTGGAAGAAAAAAATTCTTTGATATTCACTGTTAGCGCAGCTTCCACTGTGATACTGATGATAAGGGAAATCAAATACTCCATGGAATATTCCACACTCCAATCCCACCCTGTGCATCCCTGGGAGCATTGTCCAAACCCTCCTGGATCTCTGGCAGCCTTGGGGCTGTGCCCATTCCCTGAACCCTTCAAAGTGAAAGCACACAGAATATTTGGGTGGTGCCCAGAAATTGGTAAGTCTCCTAATAGATATATATTTTTTCCTGGCATTTCTTTATTTACAGAAAGCATTTGTTGTATTTTTTTTTTCCACTTCCTCAGCCAAGCCCAATATTGTTTTTCAGAATGAACAAGTATTTAAAAACTGATATCCTCAAATAAGGTCTCATATTTCCATGTGTTAGCTGTCCTGTCATGCTTTAAATGGGTTATTGCACAGTGATTAAAAACTTCTACTTATTCTGAAATAGACATAAAATTGTGCATTTGGGCAACAACTTTCTTTTATGCTGCACACAATGATATTACACAAGAGCCAAAGCTAAACCCACACCAGAGAAATATCACATTATTAAAAGTGGTGCTATGGAACAGCACCATCCTCTCAGCCTTGCCCTAGGTGGAAGTTTTGAGGCTGTTGAATAAAACCACATTTTATATTTCTTGAGCAGCTTTTAACCTGCCTAATAAACTGCTCAAAAAAAAAAAACCAAACCCAAAAACTTTTTGCTAAAACCTGGGGAAGGTGGGGAAGTTTTCCTTCTCTCTCCTGGTGTAACATCACCCCAGCAGCACTGATTATTCTGGAGTGCCTCAATATGGAAAGAGAGAAACCAAAATTAGCTGAAAGGCTTTGAGTGTCCACTGGAGCTATTTAAACCTCACAGCTTTGGGCAGCATCCAAGCTCACTCCAGAGCAAAATCTGCAAAACTAGACAGAGGCTGGTTTCAGAGGTTTTAGGAAGAAAAATGTAGTCCTAGGCAAACCAGGTTTGGAAAGAAATATTTAAGAAAAGAATGTCCCTCAAATCTGATTCAGATGGAACATTTTGTGTTATAAACACATCTAATGTCCTTGTTGAGAGAATCACAGAAAATAAGGCTGACAGGGACTTCACTAGGCTGAAATTCAGTACTTTAAGAGAAATAAACACCACCAAGGATGCTGTCTTCATAATGTCTTCACCAATGATTCCTTGTCCTTTTCCTGACTTATTTATCCCTGGCTGCAGATTAAGCCCATTACTCTTGCCTAATTTATCTCAGAAAATACATTTTTTTTCCTGATTTTTGCAGTTGCATGCTTGCTGGCTGTTCCCACATCTTCCTTTAGTTTTCCCTCGTCTAGACTACCTTGGCTCTTTTAATCTCTCCTTGCAGGTCATGTTTTCTACATGTCTAATTAATTTTTATTACTTATTTTTCTGCTTTTACATTTCATTAAAAATGTGAACACACCTTTCCATCATAAATTCTTTCTACTCTGCTACCAGTTTCCTCCAGGGAGAAGAGCTGGAGTAATTCTTCTCCCACTCTTTCCAATTTCCTTAATATTATCTTACTTGTTTTATTATTTTAGATTTATTTAAACCGCTTTTCTAACCTCTGCTTTCTTTCCCCACCCTCTGTGGATGGCTGGGTGTCTTTGAAAGTTTCCTTTTCTATTAAAGAAACCTGAGGAGTCAGCAGTTCAGTGAGCCTGATATACAGCAGCTTTCAAAACTTGGAAAATAAATTTGAAAGTGTCTTACTATCACTGGGGAAGGAAGAGTAGAGTCAGTCAGAGAAGGCAAAGTTCTAAAGGTTTGTATTTTATCTCATTTCTATCACTTTATTCCTTTTCACACTTAGGATATTGCAATTTAATTGTATTTAGGGTAGCAAATGGAGAGTGAGGCTTAGAGAAAATTGAACTGAAGGCAAATAAAACTCGCATGTGGAGTGAAGAACAAGATGAAAAAGGAGAGAGAGCTGGCAAAGAAAACATTCTCTCCTCAGCAACATTTTGGTATTTGAAGATCTTTCTCATGCTGAATCTGAAAACCTCTCAGAAAAACACCTCTTTCAACACAGCCCTTCCTCCCTACCCCAATAAACTCATAGTTCACTGATCAGGAAGGGGGGCAGGAAATCTGGTTTGCAGAAAAAAGATGGAAAAATACTTTACAGGGTCAGCTCCTGGACTGCTGCTGCCTTGCATGGTGTGGTGTGGGGAACCAGGACATGTCTATCAGGTTTTAAAGCAGAAATTTCAGAAATTTCATTCTTGCCTTAAGGATACTCTTTTATGGCTGAATATTTAGCACCATGTTCAATCCAAACCTCCTTTTTCATTATTAAATGTTGATTCAAAGCTACCTCAGCAGATTCCCCCTGGCCATGAAGAGCAGTTTGATGGAGAGAAGCAAAGGAAATATCTTTGGGGTTTTCAAAGCAATGACTATTCCCTGGGGAGCCTGTTCAGTCCCCTACCACCCTTTGGGGGAAGAACTTTTTCCTGATATCCAGCAAAACCTCCCCTGACAGCTTCATGCCATTACACGTATAGGTAATATAGATATATGTGAAATATTGATATATGTGTAACCCAAACTGAATTAGATGTCTTTTCAGAATTGAGACACATCTTTTATCAAAATTAATAATCTAGTGATCTAAAACATCAGAAAAAATATTTTCTTTGGCTATGAATTATTGAGGCAAATATCAGAGACTTTCTATTTATGAGCTGTGTGAATGACATCATCTTACACTGGTATGAGACTGCATAAAAATGCATTGTGATTAAATAAGCCTTTTTACTCATAAGCTGCAGTCAGATACAAGATCTGAAATAAACACCATGGAAGTCAGGTCTTAAAATTATTATCTGGAGGAAATGTAATATTTTTAGAGACAAAGGATATAACTGAATGGGTTTTGTGGATATTACAGAGGTCTAAAGGGGGGCCACACTGACCTGGCACCACGCTGGCAATGTGTTGTAATTGTACCCTTGTCATTTAGGAGCTGGGTGTCCAAAATGAGAGTGACACTGAAGTACTTCAGCTGCCACTGTGGCTCCCATTAATGCCACATGTGTTCCCAAGTGCTCTGAGAGCTCTCATTAAGGGATGGCAGTGCCAGCACCACTCCCTGCTGTCCCTGCTGATCCCTTTCCTCTCTCACTGCTCCCACAGCCTGTTTTGTGTACCTGTGTCCCTGGCTTTGCCCCAGGTGACAAGGAAAGCTTTGTTTTCCCCATCTCAGTTGTGCTGCACAGGGCAGGGAGTGGTGGCAATGGTGCACAGCAGTAAAGGTGTTCTTGCAGTGTTGGAATTCAGGGCATCCCTCTGGCTGTCCTGTATTGTCAGAACCCCTGCCAGGGGGCTCAGAGACCCTGGCACAGAGCCCAGAACACCTGTGCCTTTGATTTTGACCCATGGAAAAAATTGCCAACTTTATATGAGGATCTGCGAGGCACGAAAATCTAAATAGAATAATAATTAGTTTGTCACGGGGTGAAAAATGGATTTTTTGGGTTTTTAGAATGGGGATTCAGGAGGTAAGATGGAGGAATTTGGGCGTGTCCCGGCTTTCTCCTTCTTCTTCTTGGCCTCCATCTTCTGCTGTGATCTTGGCCCTTTTAGATTGTTTTAAGGTAGAAGCTCACTGTCTAACATAGGTGATAGGTATTGGGAAGTTATGGTAAATATTGTACATGCAGTTTTTAGTATAAAAACATACCACCCTGGAGGTGGCCAGTGTGCCTCTGTCTGACCTGCTGAATGGACCTCAGCAGGCCAAGAGAAAGAATTTTATAGATAAGAAACAATAAACAACCTTGAGAATGAGAACAGAAGAGTTCTGACTCCTTCTTCGACTGCAGGACTGGGAAAAGAGACTTTCTAACATATTTTGGGGTCACTGTGAGCAGCAGAAATCCTGAGATTGCAGCTCCTTGCAGCGTGTCCTGAGCGGGCAGCACAGGCTCCTGAGCCAGCCTGGACATTTGTTTGAGCTTCTTTGGCTGTGACAGCAATCCTGCAACCACCAGGTGAGCACTGCCTGCATTGCCATGATCTGGATTTACTGACTGGTGTGGCATTTGCTGTGTTAATGCAACTGCAGCTATCAAAAACAAGAATTTATTCTGCATAGTCTGAGTCACCTGTGACCCAGAACAGAATCATGGAATCAGTCAGGTGCCAAAAGACTTTTAAGACCATCAACTCATCACTGCTCAAGGCCACCACTAAACCATGTCCCCAAGTGCCACATCCATGTGGCTCTTAAATCCTTTCAGGGGTGGGGACTCCATTCCTGTTAAACACTGAGGCAAAGAAGACATGAAACACTTCAGCCTTTTCCTCACTTTTGGGTCAATGTTCTCCCCACATCCAGGAAAGGATTGAGACTCTTCTTGGCTCTCTTTGTTCATACATTTTTAGAAATATTTAGCATAAAAGACAATGTGTGTGAGGGGCCTGGGAACTCCAGACAAAGGATGAGAGCTGAGGGCAGAAATGAGCAACTCAACAGTCACCAAAGGAGTTGAGCCTTGGGATAAAACTCACTCTGTAGATACAGCTCAAATGCAAGATGGACTTAGACACAGGACAAAGAAGATAGATAAAAGCATGTTGACATGTGCAACAGCAGGTTAGCAACATCCAAATGACTCCATAGCAAAGGGCAAGAAGCTGTGAACAACAGGTTTCCCCTGGTGGAAAGGCCTCAGGGTGACACCACCACTAAAATGTCCTCCAGCCCGAGTCTGAAGCTACTAAGAGCAAGTCCCCTGTGAGTAGTGGAACAATAGGACAGTATCAGAAGATTTTGAAGAAGTCTGTATATGCACATAGGATTTAAAATGCACTTTTAGCATTATTGTAACTTTATTTGTAGTACTGCTCAGATTAAGCTTCTAAGACTTTTTAGTCAAAACTCATAAAATCAAGGAATCATGGAACGGTTTGGGTTGGAAGTGACCTCAAAGCCCATCTAATGCCATCCTCTGCCATGGGCAGGGACACCTTCCACTGTCCCAGGTTGCTCCAAGCCCTGTCCAGCCTGGCCTTGGACACTTCCAGGGATCCAGGGGCAGCCACAGCTTCTCTGGGCACCCTGTGCCAGGGCCTGCCCACCCTCACAGGGAACAATTCCTTCCCAATAGCCCATCCAACCCTGCCCTCGGGCAGTGGGAAGCCATTCCCTGTGTCCTATCCCTCCATCCATTGGAAATCGTCTCTCTCCATGTTCCCTGTCAGCTCCTTCAGGCACTGCAAGGCCCCAGTGGGGTCACCCCAAAGCTGCTCCAGGCTGCACAATCCCAGCTCTCCCAGCCTTCCCTCCCAGCAGAGCTGCTCCATCCCTCTGCCCATCCTGGTGCCTGCCCTGGGCTCTCTCCAGCAGCTCCAGCTCCTCCCTGTGCTGGGGCAGCTCTACAGGTGGGGTCTCACCATGCTCAGGGGCACAGGGGCACGATCCCCATCCCTCCCCTGCTGCCCAGGCTGGGGGACACAATTAATCCTTGCCTTTGTACTCGAGTTGTGTTTCTTTTGTTGTGAGAAGGATTATTAGAGGGAATTCAAGCAGCACAAATTCTGTAAGTTGGATGCAACAAATTGTCAGTGCTGGACCTTCTGAACTGAGGCTCCAAAGCCACCTGCACCTGCTGGGGGGTTCAGACAAGCCAGGTCCATCTCTCTGTGCCTCATTATTTTCCGCCAGCAAAATGAGGGTAGGGAGGCTGACCTGTGCTGACAGAAAGCTCTGGAGAAGAGGAGGAAGGGAGTGTGAATCAGCCTTCAGCCAGCAGGAAACTCAGCGCTGCATTTCAGGACTTGTCTCCCTGGGGAATTTTTGATGCCCAAAAGTTCAGAGGTTATCAGACAATGTGTCTGGAAGTGCTCCAGTTTTAGTCCTGCTGTTGACTCCAATGTAATGGGGGAGAGGAGAAGGGAGAGAGTTGGGTCTGGATCCATTTCTCCAGTGTGGACAATTTGCTGATCTCCTGTAAACTCCTCAGGAAAAGCAACTGCAAGAAAACTTTTCAAGGAAAAAAGTAGGAAAAAACCCCTTATGTAAAACTATGTTTTAACTAATGTTAAACTATGTAAAACTAATATTATTTCCTATTTTAAAAAATAATTTGGGCACCTTGATTATTATTAAAAACTAACCACTAATCGAATCTCTACAATGTACTACATGAGAAACATAAGAAATCTATTTTAGTCCACATGAAATCTGGCAGTCTTTGAGTTCATAAGTTGCATTTATTTCATCTCATCTGTATGTGTTCATTTATAAAAAATAAAATATGACACACAGTGTATCACTTGACTATATTATTAAATCATGTTAATTGACTTTGTAGCATCTAAGCTTTTTACCGCTCTTTTGTCCTGGTAAAAAAAGGACAAAATCTCACTGAAGTATACGAGTTTCTTCCTCAACATCAAGTCACACTAATATTAAAAAAAATTACAAGATTGCAATGCAAAATTTCATCATTTTGATTTCAATTCTTTTGGTGACTGTGCATTGTTCTTTTTTCTAACAAGAAAAATAAAAAATAAAGAAAAAAAAGAAGCTGGTCAGCTATTTTATCAATGATCAGTACCCAAGTAAATTCCGACAGTTTTCTCTCCCCCATTTCTACCTCTAAAAATTTGAGAGAAGAGATAAAGTGAAAGATTAATTTGTCTCCTATTTCAGACAGATGATAACAAATCTGAGTAAAGCTGAATATTTTGGACTTGAAGTTCAGCAGTTCCATTGTAGAGCAAATTGAATTTTCCTGATTAAGACAACAATGCTGACACACCTCTTAAAACCAGGGTCCTAAAAAAGAAGATCAAGCTGTTGAAGTGCAGTGTAAACCAGTCAGAAAACATGGTTTTACTTCTTCTTATATCTCAGGAAATTATCACTGTTTCAAAAGTTCCTCAATGCATTCCTGTATTTCCAGTTAAAAAAAAAGAACACAAAACCCACCAAAAAACCCCCAAAACCCACAAAAACAAAAAAAAAAAAAACCCCAAAACAAAACAAAAAACAAAAAACCAAAGAAATCTCCAACCATTCTTTGTACAAAACAAAATCACAAAGAATGGAGAGAATTATTAAAATGAGAAAGAACATGCCTTTAAATAAAAATAGAAATTAGCATGACATTATTTTGCATTGAAACATTCAGGTCCTGTCATCTTGTCCTCCATTAAGGTGACATGAACTGATAAATACTGATTGAGTTGAACAAAAATGTCATGTTTGAATAATTATTAGGAAAACAAGAATTTAATTTTTAAAGCTATCTTTTCACACAGCCTTCTATATGACCCAATACCTTTAATTTAGTAATGACAGAGTAGAGATGAGTTCTCCTGGATAGTGATGGACTTTGAAGGACAACATTTTTAGAACTGTATTAATTTGTAAATACTGAGTTCTTTTCCAAAAATAAGAGTATCTTACCATAGGCTGGATTACACTGATAGAAAGATCCTGGAAAATTCAGGTTTTTGTACTCTGAGGGAAGAAATAACTTTTGCTTTGACACTTGATTTTTTTTCCGTCAATTACAGCCAGCTTCTCTTTGCTCTACTCCTGCACCTCTGCCTTCTGCTACATAAAGTGGTTTTAAACAATTCCACTTCTTTCACCGCACACAACTTGGAATTCTATTATCCAGATCTAGGTCCTCAGCATTTGACTCTATCCACACTGAACCATTGAAGTTTTCAGATCATTAAGAAGAATTTGAGAGGCTCGGGGTTGCATACTATGCCATGACAGGAAAAATCCCAGCATTATGAGACATATGGAAAATTCAAAAGGGACTGCCTTGAAATTAAATTCAATATTTTTAAGAGTTTTTTAAGAATATATTAGAAGTGAAATGTGTTTGTTGAAACAACTGTATCTCATTGACCCACAGAGTTCTGAAAGAAAACTTCTCTACCTTGAAAGAAAAAAACTTCACTGAAAATGAATTTGTTTTACATTAACACCTCTTCAGTTTGTTCATTTTCTGGCTTTTTTAATGTGCACTGAGGCAAGAAATGTCCCACACACCAATGAAAGATTCAGGACCTACAAAGCAAACTTTCACAAGAATCTCTTCAGAGCCCAATGAATACAAAAATACTTTATAACCATGGAAAATATTTGTTTAGGAATTAATTAATTGTGTCCTGATGCTATAAATGAGAGATGAACTTTCTTGAATGTTTGGGTTCCTCCCTCTGAGAGCTCAACTATCCCTTTCTAATTTCTAAATTATTGTCTTGACTAGTAAGGTTTTCCTTGGATTTAAACAAGTCAAAGCAGAGCTTAATTATTTTTGACTTGTGTACCAAGACTTTGATCACTAATTAGAAATTTATTCCAGTATCAGTAAATCCTTGGAAGAAAACTTCTTTGGAAAAGCCCAGAGAAATTACCTTTCTCTTCTTCCTTAAGATTTATTCTTCCTTATGAGCTCCATTTTTTGGATTTAAAGTGAGGAGAATTCCTGAAAAACTTGGAAGGAAATGAAAGCTCGTCCAAGTGCTAACTTCTGGATAACAGGTACCAAAATATCCTCTGTTCGCACATGATCAGTGCTGTAATTAAACCAGATTTGCCTTGAGGATAAATTCATCAATAGAATAAATTTGTCCACTTAAAAACCCATGAGGGTGATGAGGGTGATCCAAGGCTCAGCTGGAGAATTTAATGGGAGGGAGGGATGTGAGGAGCAGGGAGTCCAGCAGCACTAATGAGGAGGGATGAAGGGCTTCCTCAGCTCTGAAACTTGAAAGCCTCTCTTTCTCTCGGCATGCAGGAAGTTTATTTGAGGCTCTATTAAGGGAAGGCTCAGCTGAGACACTGACAGATCACTTGTGGGGAATAGCAGCCATTTCACAAATACACACTTTTCAAAGAGATTGATTTGGGGAGCTCTCCAAAGGCTGGAAAAACTCCACAGTCAGATGAAAGTTGGTAACAGCAATAAAAAAACAAAGGATCTATAGACATTAGAAGAAATTCTACAACTTTTTATCTTTTTTTCCCCCCCAGCTATGCTCCTTGCTTTTAGGATAGCATCCTTAGCATACTTATTTCTGCCCTTTTGCCTCTAGGCTTGAATTCCTGTGCTTTGTATTTAGGGATGTTTCTTTGAGGTGCTGGAAGCATCAGCATCTTCTTTTCATGGTGTGGGACAAGAGAGGTTTGGAAATACACCAGCACTACCCTTGAAAACTTTCCTATTGCTCTTTTTAGGGAGCATTTCAACAGTTATGAGCCACCCTCTTGCTCCTGATGCGGCAAGGGGCTGGAACCAGGAGCCTGAGAACCAGGTTTTGAGGGGAAACCTCATGCATTGGGCAGATTTTTGAGAAGCCACCTCACTTCTGAGCCCAATCTGGGGCACCCACGGCAAACTTTTGGGAAGGCTGCTGTGAAAACTAAATAATGCAGTTGTGTCCACTTCTAGGATTCTGTGTTTCTTCCAAGGCCGGGTGGCTCCAAAGCCCTCTTCAGCCTGGCCTTGGACATTTTCAGGGATCCAGGGGCAGCCACAACTTCTCTGGACCAAGGTGTCACCATCCTCACAGGGATGAGTTTTTCCCAACATCCCATCTAATTTTCTCCTCTTTTAGTTTGAAGCCATTCCCCCTTGTCCTCTCACTCCAGCCCTTATCCCAAGTCCTTCCCCAGCTCTCCTGGAGCCCCTTTTGGCATTGGGGCTCTGAGGTCTCCCCAGAATCTTCTCCTGGCGTGGAGACAGGGGATGGGATGAGCTTTAACGTCCCTTCCAACTGAAACCATCCCATGATTCTGAAATTCCTCATTTTTCACATAAGCTAATTACAGATAAAAATTTTGTAAGCCTTGATGCATGGATCATTTCTAATTTCTAATGGCAATGTTTGTTACAGTTACAATAATTTGGGATTTTTGAGATGATTCCTCTTCCTGTGATGAAGACCTTCTCCCATGTGTCCTGTGGCAGGTAGCACACCATGGTATATACAATTTCTGCTGAGTATTTGGGGACAGCTTTTGATTCTCCCAAAAATAAAGACTGATTCAGAAAATAACCAGAGTTTCTGAGGGCACAGTTTGTAATAGCAATGAGAAAATTGCACACATTTTTCTAGGACCCACAGATTTTGCACTATTTTACACGGACTTTTTTTTGTCCAAAACATGATTCCTCCCTGTTTTTATTCTTTATTGTTATAACTGGTGGTATTTCATCATTTCAATCAAAATGAGTCCAACTGACAAAACAACCCAAAAAGATTCTTCCTTCTCTCCACTCAAAACCTCAAAACTTTGCAATGAATTGAAGCAAAGGTTGAAATGAAAAACTCGTATGAAGTGAGAGCTAGAGAATTGAAACACTTATCCTTGGTAAAAGAGAACATTGGCATTTTTCTTAGGAGGAATGAGGGCTGACTGGAGAAGGATTGCAATCCTGGGGAAATGCATGCTCCTGTCTTCCCTGGAGGACAGATTTCCCAGGTGGGGACAAGTTGTGAAAAGGAATTGTTCCCTGAACAAATAAATTCATTGCTGAGGGAGCCCTGCCACTTGTCTCCATATACTCCAAGAGAGATTGGTCTGTCAAAAGAAAGCCTTGTTTGAAACTGATGAGGTTCCTCTGTTATTTAAGGAAAGTGGTAAAAAGTAAGGAAAGTGATTAAAGCAAGTGTTGTCAAAAAAGTGACTTCTACCTCTTAGTTAATAAAAATCTTGTTTCTGTTCTTTAACATCAAACCTTAACACTATTTTAGCAAGTAGACTAAATAAATATAGTATAAATATAGTATATATATATATATATATATATATATATAGTATAGCATATAGTATATATAGTATATAGTATATAGTATATCGTATATAGTGTATCATATATTGTATATCGTGTATATATATATATATATAGTACAGCAAGTAGACTAAATAAATATAGTGGACTAATAATATTTAGAATTTTATAAAAAGTAAAAAAAGGAATGTTAATTCTGTTCATTAGACAAGGTTCATTGCAAAACTGCAGTTCTTCTTAATTACTTTTCCTCCAGGAGCAGTTGTTGTGGAATGATCCTGAGCTGAAGGAAATATGAGTTTTAGCTCCTGTCCTAATCACAACACCTTGCTCATATCTTACAAGCCCTTCAGTTAATTATCTCCAAGAAAACCTCGATTAAGGCTTCTCTCTCTTTTTCTTGGTGCTTTGGCTTTGTCAGAGAAGTGCATGTTAATGAAATAACACCCAAATGAAGCCTCCTTTATCAGGAAGCAAAGCTCAGGGATGATTGATGAACACTTCATTACATTTTCTAGCCTTGCTTTCTTTTGACTGAGAGATAAACAGCGTAACAAATTGCAGAACAAAAAAAAATAAATATATATATAAAACCCCACTTATCTTCACTAGCCAATAATTATACACAAAAACCTTTCAAGTGTAATGAGAAATGAGGTGAAGTGAAAAATATTTTGATCTGGTTGGAGCTTAAATAAACAGGGAAAAAAAGAGCAATGCATATTGAGAATCTTTCCTCATCAATCAGAGCCTAATGACAACATTTAAATGACAGAACTGGGTGAACTCCACTGTTACAGCAAGTTTCAGAAGCTGGAACAGAGCTGAGATTGCAAGATTAGGTTATTTCTGAAGCAGTATCCTGACAAGGGAACATTTTGAACTCAATTTATTTCTCACCTAGACCAGACTATTAGAACGATACCAATTTAATACAACTCTCAGGTGCCTCCAAGGACCTGTAGCCTTATTCTCAGGGAGACCATCACTGCCCACAGGCCTAAAGGGCCTGAAAACTCAAATTACACTGACTAAAAGACATAAACCATTCTGTTATAATTGTGTGCTTGGCTAAGAGCAATGCATCTGCATTTATATTTTTACAGAACAGCACCACAACAGCCAGGTCAGGAGGCTTAGAGGGAACTCAGAAGGAAAAGCCATTTTGATTTTAAACCAGAGCTGATTTCACTCAGCAAAGCAAGCCACAAGCAGCAAGGAATGTGGGGCTGAGTGATTTGGGATAAATGCAGGAGCACAGAGGAGAGGAGGTGCTGACTGCAGAACTGGTAACTCCAAGTGGGGATTTGGATGCAGCTTTTTGCATTATTCAGGACTTCATGATGACTCTGATCTGTCCTTTGGTTTAATCTGAGGTTTAATATCTCTCATTTCTGACACCTCCATACCCAGACACTCCCATTCATTCTCCATTCACATGAACCCTGGTGTTTCTTACAAATATCTGTACAAGGGCATCCACACTGGTCATTCACATCCAAAAATAACAGGAAATGTAGAACATTATTTAATAGGGTTTAACAGCAAGGAAGAAACCAGCCTTTGGCAGGTTTTCATGCTATCTATTGTAAAACATCTGTTTTACGTGGTTCTATCCTCTACTGTGGTTATTTCTACAAGGAAAGGAAACATATGTCTGTAGATACCAAACTACCTAATTCAGGATTTTATATTTAAATTGTATGCACATAATTGTTCCCTGTGAGGGTGGGCAGGCCCTGGCACAGGGTGCCCAGAGAAGCTGTGGCTGCCCCTGGATCCCTGGAAGTGTCCAAAGCTAGGCTGGATGGGGCTTGGAACAGCCTGGGACAGTGGAAGTTGTCCCTGCCCGTGGCAGAGGGTGGCACAAGATAGTCTTCAAGGTGTCTTCCAACTCAAAGCAGCCCATGCGTCTGTGAATCAATAGAAAAAAATGTGCATCAATCATCACAAATATGTTCTGTGGTTCCTTTTCCTTTTCCTTTTCCTTTTCCTTTTCCTTTTCCTTTTCCTTTTCCTTTTCCTTTTCCTTTTCCTTTTCCTTTTCCTTTTCCTTTTCCTTTTCCTTTTCCTTTTCCTTTTCCTTTTCCTTTTCCTTTTCCTTTCCCTTTCCCTTTCCCTTTCCCTTTTCCTTCCCTTCTCCCTTCTCCCTTCTCCCTTCTCCCTTCTCCCTTCTCCCTTCTCCCTTCCCTCACTGTGCATGCTGTGATGAAGTTGCGTGTACTGTGACCCATCACAGACATTCCCAAATTTCCAGAGCCTTGGCCTGTGCCAGTTTGTGACACAATCAGAGCTCAAACCTGATGAGTTTGAACACAAACAGCTTCCCCTGCATACTTCACACCCTCAGCCTGAGAAGGACTGAGAAAGCCAGGAGCAACCTGCCATCCAAATTTCCATTTGTTTTCATTTTGGAGTGGAATTCACGATGCTGAACAGAGCTGTTCTGATGGATGATTTTTTTGGAGCATCCAGGTATGACAGGGTTTATTGCTCCAGCCTACTGAGAGGGAGCAGATCGAACTCAGAGCTTGGTTTCTTCTTCCCAGCCAGCCTGAGAAGACAAGACAGCAATTTGCTGAGCACTTGTGTCCTGATCAAAAAGCAGCAGCAGCAGCAGCAGAGTTGGCCACCCATGAATTACGTGTCCAAACTTATCAATATCTCCCCAAAAAAACACCATGTTTCAATTCCCTGTAGAATGGATGGAGGCAGGAAAGTGATAATGAAAAATGATTTGTAAACAATGGCAGGGGGGGTGTTGTGGGAAATTGGACTTACAGGAGGCTCAGTAGCTGATAATTTGCAAAGGATTGCAAAATGTTCTGGGGGCTTTTTAATATCCCTATAATTTTTGAATTGTGAGGGTTTTGTAGCTGAATTCAACAATAATGAAAAGGAATTCTGAGTTTGGCAAAAAATCAAGAAGAGAAAGAGCAATTGAAAGCTATACAATTGTATTATAAGAATACCTCAAGACTATCAATAGTTTTCTGTAGGACAAATATTGATTTAGTCAGGAGATAAATATGCATCCATGGGAAGAACTCTGGAGAGTTCATTCATGCTGGAAATTAGCACATTGATCACAGCCTGAGAGCTTCTATCGGTTTTCTCCTCCATGCAAACACTTGCTGCAGGGATTCCTGGATTCTGAGGGGAGGAAGGGCTTTTTCTATAGCAATTCAGGATTTTTCAGGAATATCTGCCAAGCCCAGGGCAGATACACCAGGAAACACCAGGCAATCATGTATACAAACATATACGCTCATAAGTGTGCTCAGGGAAGTGGCAGTTTACAGAATTTTTTAAAGTAGAATTGCAATAAACCAACAGAGGGGAAAGAAGAACTTTAGTTACATTGAATAAAAGCTGCTCTGAAAACAACACATGATTCATTTTCCCTTCCCTTTGCTTGCCATAAACCAGGAATAAAATCCTGACCCAACACAGACACCAACAAAAGCTGACAGGTAATTAGGAAAGCCCAGAGCTGCAGATAGCCCTGAAAGTGCTGATGAGGTGTTTGCTCCGCAAAAACATTAATTACACTTAACATGCACCAAACATCAGCTCATCCATGGAAAACTGTGGCTGCAAAAGCACCAAAGAAACAGAGAAAGAGACATTTGGTAAGCAAAAGTCCAAATTTTTCTCCATAATTTCTCATCTGCATTTGTTATTTATAGAGTAATACGTGTAGCAGGCCAATAACTTAATTTGAAGTGGGATTTGAGGGGGATTGGAAAGAAACAACAGCATAAAGACAATATTTATTTTCAAGTTGGCTAGACAATCAACAATTGTGTCTTGATCATCAAAAAATGTTAATTTTACCCTAGTCCAGGCAATACAGACAAATACAGAACTTGTCCAAAACTTCATTCAGGGAAAAATCCCCAATGTTATTAAAATTAAATGGAATTGCAATAGAAAGTATTTCAATAAGTGCTTAGTTTGAAATAGCAATTAAACAATATCTGCATATTTATAAGAAAAATATGAGTTAGTTTTAAACATTTGGATATTAAAATAACATGAGGATTTATAGCAAAAATGAATTTTCATTTTTGCTTAATCGCTTTTTTTACAACATGCATCCAATTAATATTTTATTGGTTAATCTAGTACTTCAGATTGTATAAGGCCTGGATTAGGAGAGGAAAGAGTTTCCCACTAAAGTTTATTTCCAGCTAAAGTTTAGAGTGGAATCTCAGAGCAATGAACCCTGAAGTGCATTTTTTAGCTCTGTTTAAATCGGTATTTTATTTCCTTGGCAGAATCCTACAAGCACTGTGCATCGAAGGGATGTGTTAGATGAGATGGATCATGTCTGACATAAAAAAAGGAGAACAAAAAATCACTTGATGGGATCTAAGTGGCTTGGAAATGCTGTAGTTTTCTTACAGAACCCATTTTTATTATTCTTATCGATGTGCTTATGTTTGTTGTGATTTCCACTTGATTTATGCTCGAGCTGCTGGTGAGGCTCTATTTAAGTTTATAACCACATAATAAGAGACATCCATTGCCTCCAAGATAAACAGACAAGGGAAAAGATGGAAAGTAATGATATTACAAGAATTTCAGGGCTAGGAAGCAAAAGCACACAGAGAAGAAATGCCATTTATCAAAATCACAGGGAATTCCTGCAAAAAACCCCCCAAAAGCAAGAAATGGGCTCAGAATACAAAAGCAGCTTGGATTGTCTTTGATCCCAGGGTCAGGCTCTCTTTCTGGGAGTGTCCCTTCAGGATTAAGTGGGAAAGAGAAATCTGGAAAAGTTTTCAGTGTGTCACAAGATGCTCTGATTGAACTTTCTAACAGGTACAGTGCTAAATATTGCTGCTATAAAAATCTGAAATTTCCCAGGAGATGAATTTAGAAGATGGGAAGAAGATTATAATTATGGTGTTGTATCCATAACGCTAAAAGCTTGTAGAAATAGTCATAAAATCTGTTATCAAAGAAATAATTTCTTGTTTTTCTTAACTTGACAATAGTTATTTTCCTAATTATTATTCATAGACTCTGTGGGCTTTCTCAGAGTGGATCGTAAATCTTGAGAACAAAGAACAAACCAGTTCCTGGACTCAAATTCTTCAAGCATTTTTTTTCAGTTCCTTGTTTTTCCTTAATACATTTTCCTTCACAAGTATCCATCTCTTTCAGTTTTGTAGCCTTATTAAAATCTTTTAATGCAGCTTTCCAGAAAATTTCTAGAGAATAACTTCTTCCAAACCAGAAACACATTGATATCCTTCATATTACTGGGAATATGAATGCAATATATAAAAAAGTATATAAATATAGAAATATATTATATATATCTATATCATCTATATCTATATATCTATATCTATATCTATATCTATATCTATATCTACATCTATATCTATATCTATATCTATATCTATTTATATTTTACATATATAAACCATATATAAAATATGTATTATATAAATTTATATTTATACATTATCTTTATTTTTATATTTACTATTTTATTTATTTTATTTTATTTTATTTTATTTTATTATATCATATACTATATATATTTACATTTTTATTTTACTTTTATTTATAAATATATAACACATATTTATTATATACTTTATATATGTATTCTATATTTATTTTCTATATTTGTTTCTATTTCTATTTCTATTTCTATTTCTATTTCTATATAAAAATATATTTACAGAAAAAAATATATAAAAGTACTCATCAATATGAGTACAAAATATATAAAATTCAGAGATCTTCATCATCTTCTTTTGGAGGCAGCTCTCCAGGATGTTCAGGAGTAAATGAAGCATTTCTAATGGGAAGTAATTGCTTTTAAGGTGTGTTTTCTTTGGTGGCATCATTTTGTCTTCATGACCCAAGCAGGAGAAGAGCATCAATCAGCAATGAGTAACAAAAAGCAGTGAATGGAACCCTTGAGGTTAAATTTAAATTGTGGATCACTGCAAATTGCTGCAGCTGGAAACAAATCTTCTCTTCCTGAGGTGTATGAAATAAATGCATAATCATAATTATCAATAGCACCTGGTTTATAAAGCCCTTTTCACTTCAATACCTCAAAGGACTTTATAAACCATGAGGTAATTCTATACTGGGTGTCAGTAAAATAATAAAAGGACCTGGGCAGGTGAGTGGGGAGGTCAGGCAGCTTCACAGAGGTCTGGGCTCTTCAAAAGTGTAGTAGGAGATTGTTGATTTGATTTTTTAAGTTTTTTAAAGTCTTTTGATGTTTACATTCTTGTAACAAACTTTTTCACACACTTTATGTAAGTAACTTAATGTTTTGCACTCTTTTATGGAGGAAGAGAAATTTGATGAAGTGTTAGTTTGTCCAGTGTCGTTGGAGAGGTGGCACTGTCACCCTTCAATCCACTGTCACTTTTGGAAATCTTTAAATGTTGGAGTCAAAAATTAAATAGTCTCTTTTCGCCTTGGAAGTGTCCGCATCATGTTACTTCATGTCCTAAGTGACGAGAGATGCCAAACCGAAGCTCAGTGATGTTCAAACCCAAAACCCCAAAACACAGAGGGAAACCCTAAAACTCTTCTTGACGCAGTTTTCTGTCTTCAGCCAAAATGAAAAACCAACTTTGTTCATTGTTTCAGGTCTAAATCAAGGCAAACATCAGCAGGACTGCTCAGTGTTGTAAGGTAATTTTAATCTCATTCCCATCTTCTAAATTCATCTCCTTGGAAACTTCAGATTTTTATGTCATTAATATTTAGCACTGTACCTGTTGGAAAGTTCAAGAACTGCATCTTGTAACAGAGTGAAAACTTTCCCAGACTTATCTTTGCCACCTAACCTTGAAGGGAAACTCCCAGTGTTTGAAGGTACCTGACAATACCCAGTACTTTAGGACAATGTCTGGAGTGAAACTCTGGAATTTTTTATGGTAATTGCAGCTAATTTTGATGTGGAAAATAAGAAAAAGCCTTACACACCTCTTTTGTTCTATTTTTTAAGTTGACTGTATAATTTACATTTTAAGTGCTCATTAAGGTGAAAAATGTCAGGACTGCAGGAAGAGCAAATAAATTACCTTCATGTCTTTTCCCCCCCCTTTCTTATTATTAATCTGGAGACCACAGAAAGGGTATTCTCAATGAATCTGGGAATGAATTTATAACATGTCAAATCCCATGCTGCTCCAACCCCATTACAGTTCAGTTTAATTAGGCTTTTCTCCCTGCCTGCAGATAGGAGCATTTGTAGTAGGCTTTAAAATACTACCACTACTATTAGATAGTTACCATTGTTTGAAATCAATTATGCTTTATGGAAAGTTATTGCTCACAATTTTATTGCTCATACTGGAAAACCATGAGATTTCCTGTCTCCAAATGCTTTGCTGAAGTGTTTGCATTGTGTTCAGTTCTTGAGATTTCCAACATTCCCAAGGAATATTCACAGCTTCCCAAAGCTCTTTTGGGGTTTTCAGAGGGGGTATGACTGCTCAGAAATTCAAATTCCTGCTGACTAATGAAGGTTGAAAATCTTTTATCGTGAATCAAGAGGTGAAACTAAAAGTGTTTTAGACTTCAAGCTCTGAAATCTTGTGGCACTTTGCTTCAGATTCTTATTTCTGTCTTCCTGCCCAACAAAAAACCCCAAACCAGACAACAAATAACCAAAACCAAATAATCCCCATGAAAACACATCCAAACCATGTCCAAAGAACCTCTTCCAGCAATAGGCATTAAGTAAACAAAAACCCATTTAGGTCAGTGGTATCAAGGTCTTCCAATATTCAGAGTTCCAAGATCCCAAATCCAACATTTTCCTGTCAACCAACTTGTACCTCCTGGATTTAGGATTCAGGATCCAGGATGGAATCTTACCACACACGGCAACTGAGCCATGAAGTTTTTGCACAGCTCACAAAAATTTATTTCCCTGATGTTGTTTCCTAATTATTTAGATTTAAATATTACTCTAATTAAAGAAAATTCCTGCTTAACAAATCTTATCCACCTGAATTTGGGAAGACATTTTTTGTTCCAAGGAATAAACACACAGATAAAGCTCCAAATTCTATAATTTTAAATAATTCAGGGCTGCTTTTATTCCAATTTTTCCTGTTTCCGTTCAGAGCTCACTGCACACATTTTCTGTCCCAGACTTTTGGGTGTAAGATTAAATTTTTTGCATAATTTTGTACAAGCTTGAAAATTTAGTTCAGAGATATTTCAAGGAAAAAACATCAGGTTTCATTCAACTCTTTCCCCTACCAATTATGTTCACAGGGCTCCAAATACACAGACCTTGGGTAACCCCATTTATAAATGTTCTCTTTGAATAAAATATTATAAATTTCCTCAGTTAATTTACATCTGATTTAACTTGCTGAGCGGGTTTTGTCCTTTTCCTGTGCTCAGAAACTGTGTTCAGTTGTTCACAATGAATGCAGATTCTCACCCAGCTGTCTGTATTTTCTACATTTATTTTTTAAAAATTTTAAATAAATTAGAGTTTTATAGGAACATGTGGATAATTATTTTCAGGAGTTTATGGAGAGGAAACTAATCAAGAATTAATTCAAATGAACTTTAACTCTTATTTAGAATTTTTTTCTTCATTTTCACACATTGTCTCTTATAATTTCTGATGGATCCTCTTCCCTGTTGGAGCAGGAAAGGTCTTTCATTAGTGTTAATCACAGTGAGGATTTCACAGCTCATAGAATGTTCAACAAAGAAATGCCCAGTAATTACACCTCCAGCCTGGGAAACATAGCAACTACTTGGGTCCTGTTCCCAGCTGAGGAAGTGTTTCTTGGTGACAGTAAATTGCTTTTATAGCATAAAAATGTATGATGATGCAGCTAGAAAAAATTCCCAGTGTGGGAACAAAGCAATGAATAAACAGTGACACAAGGTGATTCTGCCTCTCTTCACTGTAAAATGTGGTGAGTTACTATTCAATAACCATTCAAAATATTCCAAGAAGATATTTCCAAAGGAAAGTAATTTTTTTTTCTCAAACACTTCTGCTAGCTGCTTTTTATTAAAATTAAAGGATTAAAATGAATGTTCAACCAGCTCATTGCTTAGTTTAAATGACCAAAATAAGTGGAGAAATTCAGTGTATTGCAGTAAATCATTGCAAGGGTGCTGTAAAAGCCCAGGGTCCTCAGTGTTTTGTTCTTTCCCAGCAGTGATGAAATTTCCAGCAAAATTCTGCCATGAGTGTGAAGTCAACTCTGGCAATAATTGTTCATTTTGTTTCAAGCTGAGCCTGGTATTGAAAACTTTTCACAATCAGCCATTTCCCTGAAAAGTTTAAAAATAGTCCCTACGATGAAATATGTTACAGAAAATTTACATGTGGCAAGAAATAATGCAATGCTTGTCTTTCTAGGGCCTGTAAACTTCCAGGGTATGAAAATAACTCCTGATAAGGAAGTGATTTTAATGGGTCAAAATAAGAATGGATGAGGGGCTTTGTGCTTCCCTCACTTCATTTTTTTCCAGTGAGTCTTGAATTATCAGAGGCAAAGGCTGTGACAGCTAATCCAACATTCACCAGCACAGGGAAAACCTCTGAAGGACAGCAGGAAATAGGAACTGTGAGAAATAGAAATAGCTGATTAGTAAGGAGGTACAATCACATCCCTAGGGGGGTACAGTGAATATTTGAGGTGCTTGATTTTCCCACCTGTTTAAGAAAAAGCTCTTTAGAGAAACCCAGGAAAAACAAAACTTCATGAAGCTGCTTTCAAAGCTGATATATTGACGTGAGAGTTTAATGGGATTTTGTCTCTTCTGTTCAGTCTCTTGTTCTTTTATCTGTACTGTGCTATGTGAATAATCTCCCTTCAATCCAAACAAACAATTTATATCCATGGATTAATGGCTGCTATGCTCACCCTGAATTTTCAATGCTCTTCTATCATTACATCTCACAGATACCACGAGCAGGGGACAGCAATTCCACACCCACCTTCCAAGAACTTTAGAGTGGGCATTTGGAATAACAAATGAACATTCCTGGGAAACAAATCCAGCTCTAGAGTAGAAAAAAAAAAGGGGGAATGGTTTCTCACTGTCAGAGGGCAGGGTTAGATGGGATATTGGGAAGGAATTGTTCCTTGTGAAGGTGGGCAGGCCCTGGCACAGGGTGCCCAGAGAAGCTGTGGCTGCCCCTGGATCCCTGACAGTGTCCAAGGAAAGGTTGGATGGGGCTTGGAGCAACCTGGGATAGTGGAAGGTGTCCCTGCCCATGGCAGGGGGTGGGATGAGATGATCTTCAAATTATTTTCTAACCCAAAGCAATCTGGGATTCTAGGATTTATCCCTGTTCTAGAGAAATGGCTGAAAGGGAAGAAGCAGATGGATATTCAGATCTGTCCATGTCCAGAAGAAGCAGATCCTTACATCATTTGCAAAGTGCTCAAGGAGGTTTGTAGAGGCTGGTTTATAGAGGTTGGTTTGTGAAGCTTTCCCAAAGACAGAAACATCTTTTACTCACTTAGCCATTGAAATCAAGTCCTTTATGTTTGTAGATCTTCCATCTTGAAGATGGAGATCTTTCCACAGGCACACCCTTCAATTTAGGACTTAAGGCTGATTTCAGATCCACTTAGACATAGCAAAGGTCTGAACTAACAAACAAAGCAATAAAACAGATTGTGTAGCTGATGTAGCCACTGGCAGGACACAGCTGGAGTTTATTATTCGTGTATTCAGAGAAATGTTGCCCTCAAATCCCCCTGTTTTGATGTAGTGCTTGTGGTTCAGTAGTGTCAGCACTGCTTGAAGGTGATTGACTCCACTCCTGCTGCAGGATATAAAACATATACAAAAAAAATAAAAAATAAGGAAAATCTGCGTCTGAAGAAGCTCAGGCTGGAACAGCACCAGGCACAGTGATTAATAAAGGATAGATTTTGGAGCAACCCTATATATTTCAGAAATTCCCCTGTTCTGCTGTGTAATACACCATCCTCAGCCCTGAGAAGAAGAGAAGTAGAAAACAGCAAACTAAGATATCTGCGCAAAGAGGACATGGCTTTAAGATTTCAAAAAAGCTTGTTTGTTTGACTAGGTGCTTTAGGAAGAGATTTTTTTGGGACAGTAGAAGACTTTCTGAGCTGTTTAACTTGTAAATATTCAGGGAGGAAATATGATGTGTCATCTTAAAAAGTCTATTAGATCTTCTCTGATTTAGAGCAGAAATGCAGTCTGGGAGGAGTTCCTACCTTTTTCAGACAGTAAGGGAGGTTGAGATGGGTCTCTCCAGGGAATTCCTTGGCATCACAAGGAATTTTTTTGTTTTCACTGAGATTTATATTCAACAAAAAGCCACTGTCCATTAGCCAAAGCAGAAACAATGCTGTGCCCAGCCTTTAGCTTAGAAAAGGGGGGGAAAGAGCTCTCAAATGAAGCCATGCTGATTTGAAAATAGAATGTGGAGGGAATCCAAGGAATAAAAATAAATCTTCAGCTGGACACCCAAGTTATGACAATCCTGAAAAGAAATGGCCTGTTTCTTGGGAGAATCCTTCTCCTCAATAGGTACAGCTGTGTGGCTGTTCTCCTGAGGCAGGGGAGTGAAAGGCAGCAGGTGAAACTCCCCTGAATGGGAAGTCAGGGCTTGGAGGCACAAAAAGAAAGGGAACAGCTCCTGCCTAGTGATGTGAGGCTGAGGTTTTGCCATCAGCCAGAGAGAGTGAGCACAGCACTCTCCAAAAAATATTCTCTAGACGCGGGGTTAGTGCAGGTTTAGCTATATCACACATTGTTTCTTTGTTTCAGGCAGGTTTTCTTCATTTCTTTTGTCTGCTCCTGCACGCGTTTGTGTGAAAGTCAGGAGATTTTCTATTCTTAGCCTTGTGGAGAAAACTGCCTTTATTGTGTGAGAGGTGTGAATGAAGGAAGGAAAGTTTTCTGCTGGGGAATATGAAGGGGAAAGGGTGTGGACAGGAATAAAAGGAAAGAATCAGAGAATCATTTAGAATAGAAAAGAACTCCAAGCCCCCCATGCTCACTAAACCCTCTCCCCAAGTCTCTTTCTTTTGAATGCCTCCAAAAGAGATGATTCCACCCCTGCCCTCAGCAGCCTTTTCCAATGAATTACAGCCGTTTCTGTGAAGAAATTTTTCACAATATCCAACCTGAGCCTGCCCTGGCCCAGCCTGAGGCCGTTCCCTCTCCTCCTGTCCCTGTTCCTGGCAGCACAGCCCGACCCCCCCGGCTGTCCCCTCCTGTCAGGAGTTGTGCAGAGCCACAAGGTCCCCCCTGAGCCTCCTTTTCTCCAGACTGAGCCCCTTCCCAGCTCCATCAGCCCCTCCTGGTGCTCCAGACCCTTCCCCAGCTCTGTTCCCTTCCCTGGACATGCTCCAGCCCCTTTATGATAAAAACCAAACAACCCCACTAAAGCCAAAACACCAATAAATGGGAAGAGGGGGGGAAAAAAAGCGCAAACAAAAAAACCAACCCCAAAATTCTCACCAAGCTCCCCCTTAACAGTTTTAGGGAGGATTCAGCTCGGTTATGGCACAAATAAATAATTTTGACTCATAGGGCTGTGAAAAGTCTGTAGCAAAATGAGGCAGGTGAAAGTGCAGAGACAACCTGTGCTAATGAGACAGGCATATTAACAGATCAAGGCTTCAACTGGAAAATCACCAGGAGGGACAAGAGGAAAAGCTGTCAAATGCTGATGGAAAATTCCTGGGTGGCTGCTTGAAGCTGTACATATCCTGATCCCACAGTCTAGAGGATTTGCAGAACTTTCTAAAGAAGATTCCTCTACATCCAGTTGCTAAACAGCTCAATACAGGCAGGAGATTTAAATGCCCACGCACAGAAAAAGTTACTTTTAATGATGCTGTTTGAGATTCTTCTGGGCACAGCATTGTTTCTGCTTTAGCTAATGGGCAGTGGCTTCTCATTGGAAATAAATCCCAGTGAAACAAAAAAATGTTCCTTTTGTTTGTTTGAATTCTAATACCATCCTGAGCTTTAGACATAGAGTTTCTCATGCTTTTTGTGCTCCTGATTTTCATAGAGCTTTTTGCTGGCTTTAAAAAAAAAATCTTCCCTTGATAATTAAAAGCAAAATAGATTAGACAAAATATTTCCATTCATTTATTCAGCAACAAATAATCTGAATGTGTAACAAATATGGATATTAGAGAGGAGAATTTCTTCAATAGAAAAACTGCCCGGGAGCAGAGCCCAGGTTAGAGTCCAAGGCAGAAGTGGAAGCCTCTTGGATTCCAAGGGAGTAACAAAACCCTTCATTTTTCTATTTTCCTAATATGTTTCTACCTTCTACCAGAAGCAGAAGACAAACCTGTGACAGTGCTGGCATTTGAGTTTCAGTTCATAACAGCAGCAGGACATGTTTAGCTGCATTTTCAGACCCTCAGCAGGCAGAAAAACTAATAATACCTAAATCATAAATATTTTTCCCCAAGAAAATTAAAGAAAAGTTTGGATTACACCTTTGCCTAATTAAGTCACAGACAAGTCTGGGTTTGCAATCTTCCAGAGATGTTTCTCGATAATTTGCTTAACTTTCTGACCTTCCTAGGATGAGGAAATAGTGGTTTGGTGTGGTGAAATACCTCAGTAATGTTGTAACTTGGGCCAAATTCTTGCCACTAACTCCTCAGGAAGGAAAGGAGATTTGGAGTCATGGTGTGGGGTCATGGTGTAGGGTCATGTAAGAAGGTTGTAGGGTCTGGAGTGGCCTTACAAGGAGTGGCTGAGGGCATGTCACAGACATCTTTTATGAAAAATCCTTTCCTTAGGATTTTTTCTCCTGAGAAGTTGAGATGCCTCAGGAACAAAATGTAAACAATGATTATCTGCTGCTGTGGAATGCAACAGGTGCATCTGTGATTGGTCTCATGTAGTTGTTTCTAATTAATGGCCAATCACAGTCAGCTGGCCAATTAATGGCCAATCACAGAGAGTCCGAGCCACAAGCCTTTGTTATCATTCCTTCTTTTTCTATTCTTAGCTAGCCTTCTGATGAAATCCTTTCTTCTATTCTTTTAGTATAGTTTTAATGTAATATATATCATGAAATAATCAATCAGCCTTCTGAAACATGGATTCAGATCCTCCTTTCTTCCCTCATCCTGGGACGCCTGTGAACACGGTCACAGAGGGCACTTGGTTTGTTCAGCTGGAGAAGAAGAACCTGAGGGCAGAGTTTATCAGGATGTTCCTCCTGAGGGACAGCTCCAATCTCTGCTCCTGGGACAGGGACAGGACCCAAGAAATTGCTGGAGCTGTGTCAGAGCAGGGTCAGGCTGGAGCTCAGGGAAAGGTTCTTTCCCCAGAGGGTGCTGGCACTGCCCAGGCTCCCCAGGGAATGGGCACAGCCCCAAGGCTGCCAGAGCTCCAGGAGGGTTTGGACAATGCTCCCAGGGATGCACAGGGTGGGATTGTTGGGGTGTCTGTGCAGGGAAAGGGTTGAAATCCATGATCCATGTGGGTCCCTTCCAGCTCAGGATATTCCATGATTCTGTGCCTGTGCTCTGTGCCTGCATTCAAGTAGGATGTAAAAAATAAATATGGAATTTCAGTTTAAAAAAAAAAAAGCCAGATGACCTTTCCCCAAGCTCAGTCTAGAAATAACAAAATCCATATAAAGATAAACTTGTGGCAGCAGATCTGTCTGCAGAGCCATCCATCACTGTCCCACAGAGTGAACAGGGCCCTTAGGAGGGACAATCCCAGATAAATAAACATTGGTGTCTGTGCCTGGCACCAGTTCATTATTTTGTCAAGGAGATGTGATGGACTGCCCAGGAAGTCTGCAGCAAGTGCCCAGGATGGACAATTTTTGGCAGTAAATGTCTGTAGGATGAGGTGGGTAACTCAGGGATGTGTCCATCAGCAGAGCTGCCAGGGGGTCACTCATGGCAGTGTTGGAAATCAGGCTGTGACCTCTCTGTCATTCTGCTCCACTCTGCCTGATGGCACACCAAGGGGAAATATCCAGGTGGGAAGGCCTCCAGGAGAGAAATTTAATTTATCCTGTGAGCAGCTGGATGTGAAATTCAAACACCACAAGATCATTGTAATGGACAACAAAAAACCTTTTCAGAAAAGAGGAATTCCCTTTGGAAAGGCTGCTTTAAACTGTCCTGCCAGCACAAACTGCTTCTCACTGTTCATGTCCTGTAACTCTGCTTGGGGAAGTCAAATGAGGTGAGGGAACATCAGCAGCTGGAGCCTAAAATTCCTGAATAATCAGTGCTGTCCCTAGGGAACATTTTTTTCCTCTGCAGTCTGCTCCAAGCCAGTGTCTTACCATGGCATTAAAGGGGTTTCTCAGTTTTCTTATCAAGTATTAAATTGAACCCATGCCTATGTTTCTCTCGCTGTTTTATTTCCATATTATTGCAGGCCTCTCTTCCTGAAGAATATATCTCTTTACTTTCAATTCTGGCCTAGAATCACAAAATAGAGGAACACTAAAAAGCTTTTCTTTTCAGGTACAGATGATGAAAAGCAAGGCAAAACTGTTGATACTCCTCTCTCTCTCCCATTCAGAGCCTGTTTGCAGAGCACTTTGAAGCTTCATAAACTGGTAGAATAAGCAGCACTGGATGACTGCTGGAAATGGGAGGAGTGTTAATGGAAGAAACAGGAAGTTTGTGATGCTTTATGGAGCGCTGACTCATATTTTCAATAAGATCAACAAATAGAAAATCTCAAAATATTGCAGTTCATCCTTTACACTGAAAAAAATCGATTATAAAAACAGACATAAAAGCTATTTCAATGAAACAGCCTCATACCCTAGCAGCAAACTGTACCTGGTGAACTGGAGGGAAGCCAGGAGAAAAAGAGCAAAACCTGAGGAGACATAAATCTCCTGTCACCATTTTTGCAATAACTTCTGGAATTGTTTCTGTCATTGAATAGTTACACTTAAAAACCTCTCATACATCTTGAGCGTCAGTAATTAACTTTTTCCTTCTTTTTTATGATTCCAGGAAAAGATGATTTAAGAGGTTTTGTCTCTTCCAGACTCTGTCTGACAATGTTCACGTCTGAGGAACAGGGTGATGCATTAGGATTATAAACCTGGTTTATATTCCACAGGGAAAATTTGGGCTTGGAGATGCTGCAGACCTTGCTTGGGGTGGTTTGTCCCCCAGAGGAAGCTGATCAGGATTACACCAATGCTGTAGAGTTGATAACTGAGTTCTCTAGTATTTATAGTATTCAGCTAGAGCAGTTATTTAATATACTAACAGCAATATTTAATTATATGAGGCAAAAATATTACACAATTATCATACACAGAGTATTGGGCATTTTGCAGCTCAGATAATTACACTTCTTTTTTTTTTTTTGTTGGTTTGTGTTTGCTTTTGTCAAACGAAAGAGATTTTCAGAGAGAGATTCACACAAACATTACAGCTCGAAAAGGCCTCCAAAATCTTCAAGTCCAAAATTGGAGCAAATCCCACCATTCCCACAAAATGAGAATAATGATCCCCATCTAGAAGCAAACTGGGAAAGGAAAGGCAGACAACCACACAGAAGTGAGGGGTTCAGGCAGGGATTGTGATTGGGGTTGGTCACAGGACCCAGGAGAGGCATTCCAAGATGGGAGAACGTGTAACCATGGACAGGTGAGCATCTGGAGCCAGAGCAAACCTCAGCCACTGTCACAAGCTCTTTTGCTTCCTAAATGCATTAAATGGACTCTTTTAACTAAATGCAGCAGGATCCCACGCATTTCTGAAGGATGAACCAAAGGCAAGCCCTGCTCTGCCACAGACAGGAGTAACCATGAAGATCTTGAGGAATATTTTGTGGTATATTTCCCACCAGGTTGTGGAACTCACAGAATCCCAACTGGTTTGAGCTGGAAGGGATCTTAAAAGCTCATTTCCTTCCAACCCTGCCATGGGCAGAGACACCTTCTACCAGCCGAGGATGGTAATAGTGGAATTAATGGGAAATCTTTGAAAGACCAGTGGACTTAGATTTAATTAAGAAACTCATGAACCACAGCAGTGTAGTGCACAGTGTGAAATATAATCATTAATGTAAAGGTTAATAAGTTAATTAGCCACATTTAAGTGTTTAATTCTAATAAATGTTCACCTATTATCTGTGTTGGGAGCCATTTTGTTTCCTCTGTTTACACAGCCTAGGGTTTTCTATCACAATTTTTTCTTATAAGTAAGAAATTCAACATGTGACAAACTGGCTTTGGTTAAAAAATAATAATAAAAAAAGGAATTACGGCCTTGATCCTAAGTCCCACTTTTTATTTCCAACTATAATATAATGGACTTGAGTGAGGTTTAAGACACATCCTGGAGCAAGCTGTAATAATTAATCATCTACATGACTGGATTTAGCAGAAATCCATCTTGGAATTGCAATTCTCCTCCTTGCTCCTGAGCTGCAGCAAAATTCCACTGAGCAGACCAGCACAAGAGTCCCACTGGTTATACATTGGCCCAGTCTGCCTGGAGAGCCAGCAAATATGGTCCTTTCAGGCAGAAAATAAAGCAAAAATAAAGATTTTCAGATTTCTCCAATGTGAACACAAATATACCAGTGAACTTTTGAGTCTGCAAATCACCAAATATTTTCTTATTTTAGCCGATGTGCAAGGGGTGCTGGAGGGAAGTAAAGGTAAATTTTTTCCCATGGAATGATCCAAGATTGGTATTTCCTTTGTAAGAAGTGGCACCTTGAGTTCAGCCCAGATCTAAATATGAGCACTTCCCTTCAACTAAAGAACAAATTGATGACATTATTTATGTGATATTTAAAATAAATAGAGCTGACTGAAGTGGTGTGATTTCCTCAGAACAAAATGGGAGCAACGTGATATTACAGGGGCTGTAATAAAAGGGAAGTTGTTCTGCTTTGTTCAGAATCATCATTTTTGTTTCTCAATTGAAAACCAAGACAATTGCTTTGTAATTCAATGTATTTACTGTAGAAGTTGAACATTTGGGGACATTGGGTAGATTAAAATATCCTCTTGCACATGTACCTTACCCAGTAATGTGTTATAAATGTGTTATGCTGTCCTTATTAGCATTTCTATTATAAATATATAAAGGCATGTGTTGGGAATGGTTTTAGCTATTGCTTTAATCCAATATTTTGGACACTTTCTGTAAAGAGACCTATCTACAGTTTAGCTGCCAATTCACATTTCTATGCCTTCTTCATAGTATCCATAGCACATCATTCCTCATGACAGCAAATCCAGTTTCTGGGTGCCTGATGTTGACCTAAACTTACAACAATGGAACAGCAAGCACCATATTCCACTGTGAAAATGCTCTGAGCTGCTCAAGGCTGTGTTGGAAAGGGCTTGGAACGACCTGGGATAGTGGAGGTGCCCCTATCCATGGCAGGGGGTGGAATGAGATGGGCTTTACCATCCCCTCCAAACCATTTTATTTAAGTCCATGAAACTTTTTCAAATGCCCCAAACCCAGTGATATCCCAATATGGATTTGAAATTGCAGTGTTTTGGCAGAATTTGTGCCAGACTGGACATGGTGGAACACCTTGCCCACCTCATGTATTCTTTAAGCAGTCCAGGGAGCTGGAGCTCTGTCCTTTCTGGTCTCATTCTTACTCTCTGCATGTGGAGATCTCAATTTTCTTTCAGCCTTCTTTCCCTCTCCTTCTGTGTAGTGAGCACAAAGGCAGGAGCACTAACACACTCCTAAGGACAAAAGCCAAAACATCTGCCGGATGCAACAGGGACACCAACAACCACAAAATCCTCAGGATTTCTTTATATCACAGAGGTTCACAGAATCCCAGAATGGTTTGGGTTGGAAGGGAATTTAAAGCCCTTCCAGTCCCACCCCTGCCATGGGCAAGGACACCTTCCACTGTCCCAGGGTGCTCCAAACCCCATCCCACCTGGCTCTGGACTCTTCCAGGGATCCAGCCACAGTTTCTTTGGGCACCCTGTGCCAGGGCCTGCCCATCCTCACAGGGAACAATTCCTTCCTTACATCCCACATAAATCTCTCTTTTTCTACTTTAAAACCATTCCCCCTTGCCCTATCACTGTCTGCACATGTAAAAATCCCTTTCAGTGTTCTTTATAAACCCCCTTTAGGCACTGGAAGGGGCTCTGAGGTCTCCCCACAACTTTCTCTTCTCCAGGTTATCACCCCCAGCTCTCCCAGCCTGGCTCCAGAGCAGAGGGGCTCCAGCCCTCACAGGATCTGTGTGGTCCCTCCTGAACCTGGTCCAAAAGATCCACAGACTTCTGAAAAACCGAATTCTAGCTCCCAGCTCTAAATAATGAAGTCCTACTGCTCTGTGACATAAACAAGACCAGGAGCCACTTCATCCTACCTCTTCAGCCACCCCTTTAGCAGATCTCTTTCCACCCTTTTCTCACTGCCAGTCCCTGTGTGAATCTCCCTTTGATCTGTGCTTTCCCTATCATCCCACCATCCCTGAATGAGCTGGCACCACTTCCCAGCTCACTCAAACAACGTGGCTGAGGTCAGTCCCTGAACACCAGAAGGACCCTGCTGTGTTGGGGACAGCCACACTCGAGATCCCTTCAGAACTGAACTCCTGCTTCCCTCCCTTCAAAGCAAGGATCACCCCAGGCCTCTCCCAGAACTGTATCAGCTGGGAAACAGGACTTTACACAGACAACAGGCCTTTGACTGCCCCTCTGATGCTTTTGATTTGACTTTAAAGCATGCCAGCATCAAAGCCACCAAGGAAAGATGACAGGAAATGTAACTTGAATCTTTCATAATGCTGGTGCATAAAAATGTTACAGCTCTGCTAAGGAACAGCCTGCTAGTCAATCTTTTGGACAATAAATGTGGATGTTTTGGAGGGATGCTTTCCAGGTTAAAAGGTCTCTTTCTTTTACATGCATTCCTCCCCTCTCTCCCTCCTTCAGGCAGCCCAATTTCCCTGTGTTTCATTCTTGTTGGAGATCCATGGCTCATTTTGTGAAATATCTCTCATTTTACCAATTTTTCAGCAAGAAATATTTTGACCAAAACAAAAAGCAAAACTTGGAACTTCCACTAGCCTGGATTCACTTTCTAGAGTGAATCCAGAATTCTTCTAGACATTATCTTCTGCAAATTTGGCTAAATTCAGTTAAACCTAAACTAGGTTAGGAATTAGAGGAGTCAGACTTGGTATCATACAGCTTCCATTGTCTGCGGAGATGGAAAATGATCTATGATACACCCAGGGCTTGCTTTAAGCAATTTATCCCCATTAATTGCTGATATCAGATATCTGCAATGAATTGTGAATGTCATGCTCTGGATGAATTATGTTCAATCCAAACAAGACTATTAACGTGCCATTCCCAAAGGATTAACATTCCACCATCAAATCACTCAGATATTGCTCAATATATTGCTTTCAGAGCACTGCATTAACTTAGAAGGGTGTGTATTAATGAAACTCCCTTGGAACAGATTTCCTTTTAAATTGCAGGGCATGTTTTATCTGAGTGGATAGCTAAGATAGTGAAAAGTGGACTGGAAAGTTGCTGAATATTAAGGATTCATTTCCTTGGTATTATTAAAAAAGTATTTCTTTCTTCTTCCTGGTAAGTTGGCACCAGACATGCTGTATGCAGACTTCCAGTTCACAGAGTTTAGATGTAGAAGGAGATGTTGTAGACAACAAGGGTGGAAGAATGAGAATGTCTCAGAACTGAGAACACAATAAAAATCAGTAATATTTGGGGTGGCTGATTCTGTACAAAATAGGGGAACAAAGTTGTCATTTTCAACCTGATTTTCCAAGAAAATTGAATACTTGTCATTTACCTAAAACTCTTAACCTTACTGGCCATTTAAACTCAAATTTAGCAGAAGAAAAAACACGAAAAAGACATTTAAATTATTAAAAAGTGTATAAAATATATAGATGGATAGAAAAATATATAGATATATTGAAAAACCCCTCTGCTAATACATCTCAGTAAAGCACTGATTCACTATCTCATTCCATGAGGGGCAGGATATGATCTGCTCAATGCCCAGGGAAGTTCTGGGTGACTCTGTGGCTCAGAAATTACCTGCTTTTACATTTTGGTCCCAGTACATACAAAATTAAAGATGCCCTAAGTCTAAAAAGCTCTTAGACTTTGTATCTCCACTTTCGCACACCTCTGTTCCGATCCAGACACCTGAGATGAGGAATAATTTGCAGGAAGCAGTGCTTTGTTTGCAAAACATCACAAGTCAAGTTCTGCTTTGCCAGAAACACTTTCCTACCACCCACTATTTATTCCTGCCAATTTTTGTTGCTCCCCATGACAGTTAAATTTGCAATTTGATTAATGACTTCATTCCAGTGCTTGGAGTGTGTTCTATAGTACTAGTTCCAGAAAAGAAAGGCAGGTAATTAGACAAATAGAGTGAAGTAGCTCAAAAGACTTTTTAAGTTGTTAATGTAGTAATAAAGTATCATGAAAAATATGACAGAATGAGGCATCTCTAAAAATATCCCCTTTAAATTGGAAGTTTCTCTCTTTTTCTGCATTTTTCCTGGAACAAGGCAGCCAGGTCTTTGCTAAATGCACAGAAGTGCATGTTAGATGATCCTCTGGCTTAAATTACGGAGCAGGTCTTAAAAGTGAAGCTTGGTGTTCACCTGCAGGTTCCTGGTCATAAAGCACAGCAAGGCCAGTTCAGAGAACTGGCTTTAATTGTGACTCACAAACATCACTCTTGGTGCCAGGTTGATAATTGAGATAGTTATTTTCCAGGATGTGCACCAGCAGCTGGGGGCTATAATCCAGAGAAGTCCTCTTTGAATTGCTCATTATTTTTCAGTAATTGACTAATTTTATCACTCACACCTGTCTTTATATAAAGCCTAGTGGTAACCCAATGGCCTAAAAGAGTTGAGATATATCTCCTCTGTCAGTCCTAAAACTCTCTCCTTAAACACTTTATGAAAAAAATATTTCAGAAAGCTGCATTTTAAATTTTTGTCAAGACACAAGTTGGCATAAGCCAATGATCACCCTTACATGACTTAAGCATATCAAAACTTGCACATGGACTTGAAGGAGACAGGAATTCTGGTTTTGACATGATCAGAATATTTTAATAAAGATTATCAAGTAAGTGGCACAATTTGAAATGCAGAGAAGTTTTTGGAAGGGATCAGTATTGCTCATGATGATGGCTTGATGGCACTCTTGTACCCATCAAAGACCCAGCTCTACAGCCTTAACAGGAAAGGATTTCCAGAGGTGGAAATGTAAAGAGAGGAGATTGGGAATAGGAGATCAAAAACGCAGTCTCTTGTGTAACTGCTCTAGGCATTCTTTAAAAAGCAACAGCTCTTCCAAAATTGTTACATAATGTTGCTGATTTTGATCAGCATCTGCCCTTGCTTTGAAGTGCTAAAGGAGAATTCAGGTTTCTTCTGCAAGTGCTTCTGTCTGTGTTGTCAGAACTGTAGAAACATCCAGGTTTTTAACTGAATTGCCTGAAGTTGTGTGGAATGAATGTGGACCTTGGGATTTCATTGAAGAAACACCCAGAACTGACAGACTTTGAGATCTGACATCTCTAAAAAAGTACCTGAGTAACTGAGGTTGGAAGACACCTCTGAAGATCACCCTGTGAGATTGTCCTGCTCAGAGACAGAGATAGCAAGTTGGCCAGTTGGGTATTTCTAAGGATGGAGACTCCATATTCCCTCTGGCCAACCAGCTCCAGGATTAGAACATCTTCAGAGTGGGGAAGTTCTTTGTTCAAGTGGAATTTCCTGAGTTTCAGTTTGTGTGTTTTACAGAATCAGAGCAACAGAATACCCTGAGCTGGAAGGGACCCACCAGGACCCTACCTCTGTCCCTGCCCAGACACCCCAACAATCCCACCCTGTGCATCCCTGGGAGCTTTGTCCAAACCCTCCTGGAGCTCTGGCAGCCTTGGGGCTGTGCCCATTCCCTGGGGAGCCTGGGCAGTGCCTGAGCACCCTCCTGAGGGAAGAACTTTATCTTGATGTCCAACCTAAACCTCACCTCTGTCCTGTCCCTGTCACACAGAGCAGAGATTGGAGCAGCTCCTCAGGAGGATCTGCACCCTTTGGTGAGGTCCAACCTCAGCCTCCTCTCCTTCAGCTGAACAAGCCAAGTGTCCTCAGCTGGTTCTTATATGACCTCTCCAGACCCTTCTCATCAGTTAAAGCCCTCCCACAAGTCAATCAAGCTGGGTAAAACAGCAAATGAGAAGTCCCGAAATAATCAGAAGACAATCATAACTAAAGAGTGCTATAAAGGTCATAATTGTTTTATACAGACTGGAAAACACCTCTATCTGGCTTACAGAAAATTGATTGGGTAACAGAGCTTCAGAAAGTCACATGTTTAATAAAGTAGGCCCAGTTCATGCTGACATTTTAGCTGTGTCCAGTCCTACTGCATTTCATCAGGGCAGGATCAAGGGAGCAAAATAAAATCCCTTCCAGTTGTTTTTTCTTGTGGTTATCACAGAATATCAAATAAAAGATTAAAATGGCCATATGGATGTCACAGAAATCTGTTTTTACACCATATTGTCTAGCTACAATAATGAGCAAAGAAACTTGTTGTGAATTTGTTATGGTTATTATCACTCATATGATTAAAAAAGCCCTACAATTACTGCTCACCAATATTCAGCATCCTGGAGGGAGAAAAAGAGCTAAATAAGGATCTCTAGGATGCCCATACATTGATGGAAGAAGTAGCTCCCCAAATATTCCATTAGTTCCCTTAGAGCTGCTTCACATTCCACAACATCTGTGGGGGGGGGGGGAGTTCTCCAGGAAAATGTCTCTGCCTGGGAGCTCTTTCACTTGAAGGTTTTCCACATCCTTTCTTTAAACTCAGAATGCCTGATTTCCATCAAATTATTGTTCCCATCCTCTCCTAATTGAAGATACTGAACCCTCAGGGCTCCCTGTAGAACGTTTTCTCTCTTTCCTACTCTCTGGGTCAAGTTCTTTCCTTACCTTTTATATACCTTTGGAAGTAAAGCTGTTTAACACCCTGCAGCTTAATGTGGAGGAAATTAGACATGTCCCAACCATTATTTCTTTTTTTTTTTTTTTCTTTTTTCTTTCTTTCTTTTTTTTTTTTTTTTTCCATTTGTGTTACAGGGAATTTCTTGGTTGGGGTTTGAGGCTGTTACAAACTCCACTTCTTGTTTTGGATCTGTGGGGGGATTATCAATGTAAAACTGCCAGCATTGGGTGTTGGAGATGGAGCTTTAAGTCCTTTGTCCTGAGATGTTCTGTGGAATTCCAGATGTGGTGTAGTCCTCACTCTTTGGTTCACAAGACCAGTGTTTTTCATAAACTATCAGGGTATTTTTAGAAGTTCAATATTTGGTTATCTAGGGCTCCAAGGAGGGTGAAGAGCATTAAAAAGGTGGGGAAGGAGGCAGGGCAGGCCAGCTGGCCAATTGTGGTATATGGCTGTCCCACTGGATGGCTCCCAACTGCTGACAGGATGGGGAGGCTGGCAGGGAGGACCCATCAGAGGAGCTGTGGGAGAGGGGGAAACGTTTTTGTGCATTGTTTGGGTTTGTGCAAGGAGGGGATAAGAGTTCCAAATGTCCATGCAAACGTGTCTCAGGCTTTGACACGTCCTCTGGGCTGCTTCCTGTGACAGTGTTCACAGGGGTCCGAGGATGAGGGAAGAGATGAGGGTCTGACTCCATGTTTCAGAAGACTTGATTTATTATTTTATGTTATATATTATATTAAAACTATACTAAAAGAATAGAAGAAAGGATTTCATCAGAAGGCTAGCTAAGAATAGAAAAAGAAGGAATGATAACAAAGGCTTGTGTCTCAGACAGAGAGTCCAAGCCAGCTGACTGTGATTGGCCATTAATTAGAAACAAGCACATGAGACCAATCTCAGATGCACCTGTTGCATTCCACAGCAGCAGATAACCATTGTTTACATTTTGTTCCTGAGGCATCTCAGCTTCTTAGGAGAAAGAATCCTAAGGAAAGGATTTTCAGAAAATATCATGGCTGCAGCTTCCCTGCTGAGAACAGTGCCTGCCCCTGGCAGCAAATAGAGTTTACAACAAGCACAAAGAGCACCTGTGTGTTCTCCAGCCCCAAATCCCTGAAAAAGCAGCTAGCAGCCTCCTAAGAGCAGGTTCCAGCAAAGGTCAGCAACGAGGAGGAAGCCACAAGATCCAATTTCATCATGTGTCTCCTCATCTTCATATCCAGAGATGCAAAGATGTCTGGAGAGCTGGTGGTGACCTCTGGATGTCACACTGATTAATTGGGGGAGCTTGGTTTCACCCCAGGAAACCAAGTGCCTGGTTAGATTAATTATCATTCCCTCACAAGGCTATTGCTCTTCCAGTCCCTCCCTCTACAGTCCCTACAACACTCCTAATTCAGCATGGGAGGTTTGCAACAAACATTTTGAGGATCATGGAGACAACTTCTAAACATACCCTTCCTTTTGCAGGGGTTGAAAAAAACCCAGTTACTCAATATTCTGTTTAAACATACTAAAAAGCAGATTTCCTAAACTGCACAGCACTAATTAGCAACTGCCTTTTTTCAGGTAGACATATCCATAACAATTAACAGCTACTAATAACAGAGTAAAACCTTTAGTGATTGCAACTGAGCTACAAAGTGACACACAAGTCAGTTCTGAGGCATTTGGCTTGTCCAACCCACCTTCTGGGTGTCCAGGGGGAGAAAATCCTTTGTTTCTGTTCATGATGGAGATCCCTGGGCACTAAAGACACATTTTTTGCATTGTAACAGCACCAAAGGACAGGATTTCTTTTATTAAATCTTCCTCTCCTTCCCCAAAATGCATAAACCACCTCCAAGAGATTACAGGTACCTTTACAGATTCATCTTCATAGGATGGGGTGTTTTGTTGTTTGGGTTTTTTTTTCCTGACAAGAAGATTAATCCCAGTTCTGCTTGAACTGGATTCATGAGATGGAAACAAGAAATTTCATATATACTAAAAGTAATTTTATTGGCACATTAATAATTTTAGGAACAGGGATCAAGTGGGGCACAGACATAATGATTTGCAGAAATCATGAGGAGAAAATAAAGAAAGAATGGCAGTTGGTTTTATTGAAGACAGGGCATAAGAAGAGGCTTTTGCAAAGAGAAGGACAAAGTTTTCTGAGCCTGTGCTGCTTAAGACAAAAAGTTATGGACATAAAATGCCTTGGAATACTCAAATCAGGAACCAGGCAGACTTTCAGACTTTCAGAACTCCTGCATGATCAAATCAACAGATACTTCCAAAGTATTTCAGTTTCTCTAGTCAGAGTTTTTTACCATTTTTACAGACTTCTTAAAGACAGATGACAGCTCAAATCCATGCTTTCCTGAAAGAAATCTCATTACACTTCAGGTTCCCCAATCACATTTTCAAGCAATTTAAGCCACTCCCCCCCCGTACTGATCCTAGCAAAGCTACTTCCACAGAGAACATTTTTATTCTGTAGGTATTTCAGCCTATTATGACAGACCAGAGTTTGCAGCTGATATATTGCCTTTCTTTTATTTCTTTGAGGAAACCTCTGGTGACCCTGATATTTAAAGTTATCAGATTGGAGTAGTGCACCATTAGTAATTTCTGAGCTTGGCTGGTTTTTTCCCTTTCCAGAACCACCTCTCTGTGTTGCTGTGCTATTCCCCATCTCCAAAAGTTGAGTGTGGAGCCATAGAAAGGAAAATGTAAATGAAAAAGTTCCTAATGCAGTCTGGCTATGACATGATTACAACTAGGTTAAATGTATTAGTTCTCCACATATTACACTAGAGGTCATGCAACATCTAATTTATTTCCTTGACTTTCACATTTCACAGTCCCCTGAATGTAATTCCTTTCAATTTTCCCTGCTGTCGGTAATTGGTGTGCCACACATCCCTCTTCTCCAACAGACTCCTTCTGATTATCCTGGCACTGCATTCTGTGTATCCATTAACAACCAGGGATCATACTTTCCCCTAGGCCTGCTTTCCATTCCTCTCTCTCACACTAATTCATTTGGTAAGGGCACCAAGTCCTCATATATTTCATGTTTAGAAATGTTGGTATTTTCTTAAGAAGGAAAAAAAAACCCAACCCCACAAAACTTGCCAGTGGCTGAGGTTGTTTTTCAGCCCTCCCTTTTTGTCTTGAATTTCACCTCCCCCTGTGATGTCTTGCAGTGCTTTCAGAAAAGTCTCCTTTAATGCAGTCAGGGCTTTCACCTCATCATGCCATATCTTTAAATACAAGTGACAAAGAAATGTAAAGTTGAGATTATTTTGTAAACTGTTGCAGGGAAAATGGAATATCAAAGAAGATAAGAGTTCAATTTTGTTTTCAGCTCTCAAAGCTCTTCTTGTCACTTTTATTGCTTTCTTGTAAAGGTTCTCAGGGTCTGCATCTGGTGGTAGCACCAATTTTGTGATCATGGGAGTCTGGGTTCCAGCAAGCAGATATTCCTTATATCTAGTTTTAAATAGCAGAGAAACTGATTTTTAATTGCTTGAAATAATCTGTGCAGATTGTGGTGGCAAAAGACCCTTTCACCCTCTCACCCTCCCTAGCTCCCAGTGGTTCAGTACTCCATGTGAATGAGATTCTGGTTTTTACACATCTCTTAGTTATTCCCAGGTTTTAATCCTGTCCCAGCAAGAACTAGGATCTCTGCACCTGACTTCTCTCTGTCATTTTTGCTTCCCACTTCCCCAGGTTTTGAGAATCTCTTTTGTTGTTCTCTTGGCACCTGAGTGAAGTCATTCCTCCTTGGCTTTCACATTTGAACTGGAATTTAAGACCTGCAAATCCAGAGGTCCTGGAAGGAGAAAGAAATTAATGGGGATGTCTATTCCAGCTTCCCTTCTCTATCAGGAAACCCTCCTCTCCTCATCCCTGATGCTTTTGCCATTTTAACCCTATCTGAACCCGCTTCTGTGGGGTTTTGAAGAGTTGGATAATTCAAAAAGACAAAAGACATGTGAGCGGTCCTGTCATATCAGGCCTGCTGAAATGATTCTTCCATGAGGCTGGACATCTCCTTGTAGAGATCTGACATTGGTAAAAGGTGTGTTTGTCAAAGGATAATGGAAATATAGGAGCACAAGAACTCACAATCTACCTTTGAGGGGATTGCACAGAGCTGGAAAACCTCCCAAACAAGTGACCAATTCAGAATTAACTGTAGATTTTTTAGAAATTTCGAATCCATTTTGATTTCCAGATACTTTTGCTGCTGAAGCAGTCCTTTCTGCAGTATCATTTGCCTGTAAAGAGTGAAAATTACAGTTTTGATTTTATTTAGAGTAATCCAAAGTAAAACCTTTCCATTTCAATAGGACCTGTTGGCTTTTGGGTTTTTTATTCTGTTCCCCCTTCCCCTTCCCCTTCCCCTTCCCTCTTTTCTTCCTTTCTCCAAAGGCCTATTTAATTACTTTTACAAATCAGATTCCATGCCTTTTTCTATGTTCAACTGAAAAACTATTTCTTCAGGAACCAGATCCACCCCAATTGCTCATGGCTGTGTATTTTCATTAAATACTTTGCCCCAGAATCTGCTAAGTCAGACATTGTGGGAATGAAAATGCTGACAAATAATTCGATCAGAATATAAAAATGCCAGATGGAGACGCTTCAACACAAGAAGCCCCACAAAAAAAAAAAAAAAAATGAAATGGGTACAAGTTACTGCTGGGGATATTCTGACTTGATCCTAAAGGGAAATGTTTCACAGGGAGAACAGTCAGCCATTGGAATGATCTCCCCATGGAAGCAGTCGATTCTCCAAAACTGGACATTTTAAGTTTTGCTTGACTGGAGTGCTGGGCCATCCTGTCCAGACCAAGAGCAGCTGGATCAGATGACCCTTGACATTCTTTGTATTCCATGATTCCATGATTTAACTCCCAACAGGACAGCAGGATACTTTTGTCCTTGCAGGGACACAGGGTCTTGTGCACAGGAAGCCACCAGGGTCTCCCATGAGATTTTGCCCTCCTGCACTGGGGCTCTTGTCTTGCAACTTTCTTTCCCCACAGTGAAATAGGTCAGCAAATACCAAACACGATCCCTGCTCCACTCCGCTGTTCTTAGAATCACCAGCCTGGAATCGTTTGGGTTTGGAGGGACCTCAAAGCCCATCCAGTGCCACCCTTGCCATAGGCAGGGACACCTCCCACTGCCCCAGGTTTCTCCAAGCCCCATCAAACCTGGCCTTGGACACTGCCAAGGATCCAGGGGTATACCTGCAATTCAGGAACTGCTCCAATTCGCCCAATGCACTGCTGCCTCTTTAACTGCTCTGATGTAGCAGATTGCCAGCTTATACTGCAGCAATTACCTTTAAACAACCCATGTCCATAAAACCTTGGAGATCACTTAGGCTTTCTCTCTTCAGGAGAGTCAATTGCTGCTTTTTCAGGATGCTGCAGTCCATTGAAATCTGGGATAACATACTGCAGCAGTTACTGAACACCAGCATCTCCCTTTGCCTGTCAGGGAGAGCAAATCATAATTCAAATTAACCTCGCTGTGTAATGAAATTTTGTTACGTGTCATTATGTTATATTATATAGTATCTATAAATCAATCCCAGCAAGCCATTTGCTTCAATGATGGGTTTTTGTGTGTGACACAGTGAAGCTGGAATCCTCCCAAGGAATAATTTTTCAAATAACAGCAAATTCCAAAGTGGAAAACATAGAATTTCCTAAAACAACAGCATTTTGGACCCTCTGAACACTTCATTATATTTAAGAACCAATAAAGACAACTCTTTTACAATGTGCTTAATGAAATTTAATTCCAACAAGTAGGGTGGCTTTCCTGACTGCTTTCTGGAGGGACTTGTGCCCAAATGTCCCTAGATCTGCTGTCACTTTCTGCCCTGCTCTTGGACCATGTCACACAGTCCCTCCTATCTCCAGTATCACTCTGGGTTACCAGAACCTGGTTTGGCAGGAACATTTCCAAGTTTCTGCTTCAGAAAAATGTGTCTACAGGCAATTTTGATGTTTGAAGTGCTCTGCTGCATTCAAAGGTGTTGCCTTAAAAGGTTTTTAATTGATTGCTTGAAATGTTTCAAAATTAATTGGGCGTGTTGCTTCCTGGGCATTTTGCTTTCCCAACTATTGTGTTCTACATGTATTTCAGTGTCCAAATAAAGCTTTCAGTAAGATTGGTTTTATGTTTCCAAGCCAATATTTTTTAATATGCTATGGGAAAAAAAAAAAAAAAAAAGAAAGAAAACAAAATGAGAGAAAATGTAATTTTTTAGAGGAAGTCTAATTTTTGCAGTTTGCTTCATTCACACTCAAATTCTTCCCACATTTTAAAGAGCACAATTAACCAGAAGTGAATCTGGCTTGATTCACCATAATTTTTTCTGGGATTATGTGGAGTGAGTGTTGCTTTTAATGCTATTACAAAAGAATAAAACTAAAATAAGGCAGTAGTAATTCAATTCCAACACACATCCCAGGTAGTAAAAACATCTGTGGGGGAAGAGCTTCAAATATATTTACATAAATAGATGCTTCAACCACCCAACACACAGAGGTTTGTGACTATAGCTGGTCCATGGGAGATGACCCATCCTTGTCCCTGGGAGCTGTGGGTGGGAGCAGAGGGCAGGCTTTGCCTCACAGACATCATCACAACATCTTCGGCATTTGGGTTTTGCTGCTTTATCTTCCTGGGCACTGCTGGAGAAATCAGATTTGCAAAACCAGAGTGCAGAATCAGTTTAGTCCTCAGGTTGCTCAGTAATTCCTATTACAGCCAAACTCATTCCTGGTGCAGCTCCATCTGTTCCCCATGAAATTATGTGCGCTGAATTTTGCCCAAAGTGGTTAAAAAGCTTGAGGAGCCATTAATTTTTGTAAATTTTGGAGGCACTATCAACATGAGAAGGAGAGGGGTTAGTGATGTAATTTGGGAGGCAATGGATAAGAAAAGGATTTAATTAAGGGTAATGGGGAAGCATTAAGGCAAAGGAAATTTGCCAGGAGGTTGATTTAAAAACATATACAAATTCTCAGTGCTCTGATCAATTTAACTGTTCAGTAGGCACCAGAATAATGTTAGAGTCCCACTGTTTGAAGCAATTAAATGCATGTGTTTAAAATAGCAGAACCACATAAACCACAAATAGAATGTGACACTGAGGGTCTCTTTCCTCACCAGGTGCCTCTGCTTGGAATTTTTTTTGCCAGCAGGGAGGTTAGACATGGCAAAATATGATAATATTGCCAATTACTTGGCTTATTAATTTGTCATCTTTGAGTCTAGTTTTGTTTTAAAGTTTGGTTCCAACTGTTCTAACAAAATATAATTAAGTGAGCGTGACAGGACAAGGGGGAACAGCTTTAAACTGAAAGAGGGCAGGGTTAGACAGGATTTTGGGAAGGAATTCCTTTCTGTGAGGGTGGGCAGGCCCTGGCACAGGGTGCCCAGAGAAGCTGTGGCTGCCCCTGGATCCCTGGAATTGTCCAAGGTCAGGTTGGATGGGGCTTGGAGCAAGCTGGGCTGGTGGAAGGTGTCGCTGCCCATGGCAGGGATGGGACTGATGAGCTTTAAGGTCCTTCCAACCCAAACCATTCTATAAGATTCTATAAAAGCAGAATTTAAATTCAAGTTCCTTAAATGTAAATTGTTTTTTCCTGTTTGTTCTTTGCTTTTCTTCTCTGCAAGCAAACTGCAATTAAATACATTCCTGAAACACAGAGGAAAGCAGTAAGATTTTCCAAAGTGCTCTGTAAATTGGAAGAATAATCATCAGTATAAAAAAATCCCACTTCCTATGGCACATCTTTGGCTGAAAAGCCCTTTAAAAGCTCTCTTAAGTAAGTTTATAGCTGCTTATTTACATCCCATTCCACAAGTATTTAATGCCATTGATTTCCCCATTTGGGCACATCATTAAAGGACAAGGCAGACACCTGTGCTCTGGAGAGAAATTGAGTGGGGTGATAAAAAGGGAGAAGATTAAGAAGGCTACTTGCAAGAGAGAGGCACACAGAGCTGAGGGAGTTTATCCCTGCAATTCCTCAGCTGTCACCTCACAGCCATGTGACAAAATCAATGGGAACACCCTCAGCTCCCTGGCTGGGGACTGGGCCCTGCTGGCAGCACACAGGGGATGGGCCAAAGTGTGTGACAGTTCCATGGGGCTCCCAGCTTGGAAAGGCTGGCAAAGAATTCCTTGGTTTGTTTTCAGCACCTCTCTGTTGCAGGTATTCATCTTCCTCAGGTGGATCAAGGTGCTTCCATTTTGGATTTCTGTGGTTGAGATGACCCCCAAGGTGTTGGAAAGTCTTTTTCCCCCAGCCCTGCAACCAAAGAAGAAGACAAGATTCATTGGTTTTGCTTTTCAAGGTTGATTATTTTCTCTTATCTATGACATTCTTTCTCTGACCTGCTGAGATCTGTCCAGCAGGTCAGGTTGTGGCACAGTGACTGCCCTTGGAGTGGTGTTACCTTTTTATACTAAGGACTATATGTACTTTATTTACAATAATTTTCCAATACTTATCACCTATGTTAGACAGTCTGTCTCTATTCTAAACCAATCAAAAAGTGCCACCATCACAGCAGAAGATGGAGGACAAGAAGGAGAAGGAGAAGGACAGGACACACCCAGATTCCTCCATCTTGCCTCTTCAACTCCAATTCTAAATCCCCAACATTCTACTTTTTCACCCTGTGATAAATTAACTATCATTCTATTCAAACTCTTGTGGCTTGTAAATCTTCACACAAAGTTGGTCATTGTTTCCATGGGCTAAAATCAAAGGCACAGGTGTTTTTGACTCCGTGCCAAGGTCTCTGAGCCCCCTGCCAGTGTCTTGGATCACCCAGGGAGAGCAGAGGAATATCCTGGGTCCCTACACTTCCATGACCAAAACCTTCCCAACACACCTCTGTCAAGTGAAATCATTCCTGTAATTAATTTAATTCACTTTCATACTGATACAAAAACACTTAAAATTTAGATGGTTTTAGATATGTTTTTTCCCTGATTATTTTTCATTGCAAAAATTATTCTGGGGGTTTTCACTGGACTTATTTTTCCATCTTCTCCTGTTTGATAGCATGATTTTGTGCAACACACTGGTGACCCAGACATTGGTCATGTAAAAAGAAAATCCAAAACCAAAAATAGGTTGAACATGAATTTGAACTGAAATCAGATTAAATCAAAATACAGCATCTTTAGACAAAGAAAAAAAAATCTTTGAATATGCTGATTTAAGGAGGGCATTACTTGCAGAGAACATTATGGATTGATGAAGATGTCAGCGGGATGAGAAATAAGAGAAGCCCAAATGAACAGTTCAGGTCTTCCTGCAGAGGCTGTTATCTGTGTTGTGACCTTTTGAGCAGGACTCTGTGAGATGAGAAGAGACAGATATGAACCAAAAGACCTCCTTATCTCAGATCTCATTATCTTTAAGGCTCACAGTCATGGGTCATGTCAAGAGAAAGAGACATAAGATATTACACTGTGTGTGATGGTTCTTCATGGCAACACTAAGCCTCATGCAGGGCCAGTGCAGAACACACAGCATCCCTCCATTCCCAGAGAAATGTCAGGCATTTCCTACTTCTCTGCTCTTATCTGCTCCTCCCAATCCTCCTGCAACCACTTATTTAATTCCTGTCAGCTCTTCCTCAGCCATCTTGATGCCTTAAGTTTTAGCTTTTGTGTTTTTCAGATTCTGTGCTGCTTTAGTGTGTGGGTCTGGGCTTCAAATGAGGGGATGGTGAGCTCTCTTCACAGAGCAGGGAGACAAAACAATTCCTTCTCTAGCTGGGGACCAAGGACAAATGATCCAAATCTCAGGCCCAAGAGCATAAAAAATGTGGACTGCAGAGAGAAAAACAAGAAGGATGGGGCTTCATAACCTAAAGCTGTAACTGGACAATGAACTCCAATGCAAATGGAGTTCATGCAAATGGACCAGAACTTATAAAAGTGAGAGACCCTGTGAGCAGTCATGCATTTTGTGACCATTTTAGTTCATCTTGGGTGCAGCCCTGGCTGGGCTCTTGTGCTGCCCAAATTGCATTCATTGAGGCCTTTTAATAACTCCCTACTTCATTCTTTAACTCTGCCTAGCCTCTGTTCCAGGTCAGCCTTCACAAGGCATCAACCTTCTGCCATTTCCTCCTGGTATAGACTTAGTCCAGAGACACTTCTACATCAGAAGTTTACCTTTTACAGCATGTTTAATAACACTCCAATATAATATCATTCAAAAGACCTTTTAAATACATGAAACACAAATTTTAAGCAAAATACTTCAGCCACAAATAAAATAATATTTTAAAAAGTTCTTTCAAGTTGCAGATTCTTTTGTTGCATGAGAAATGTTTGCTCACATGCTCCCATTCATCTCCCTCGGTTTTTATTTGTATGTCCCTGCCTGATGTCATCTCCCCTCTCTTTGTTAAGGACTGTCCTTAAAACTTCAGATTTATGGAAGAATTTTTATCTCTTCTTCTAAGGATTGATTTTGACAATCCAGCTCTGAAGTGCTGGGTGTTCACCCATTGCTATCCCATTTACCGAAGCAAGGAATTCAGGATTTTTAAGGAAGTGATGTGTAAGAGCCACTATAGTCTCTTGTAGGCTGGACAATTTTAATGGAATCTCAGAATGGTTTGGGTTGGAAGGGACCCTAAAGCCTATCCAGTGCCACCCCCTGCCATGGGTAGGGACACTTTCCACTAGCCCAGGGTGCTCCAAGCGCCATCCATCCTGGTCTCAGACAATTTCAGGGCTGGGGCAGCCACAGCTAAAGGTGTTTCCTCAACTCATGCACAAGCAATGGGATTTTCCCCTCTCTCTAAGCTCATGTTCCCATTTCTTTCTGAGCCCCATTGTTCCCACCATTTCAGCTCATGTTGTAGGGGCTCTTCTCTGGTGTGGTTTGCTCAGCTGTGGGAAGCCAAGCTGTCCCAGCTTATTCCCAGTATTTTTTGCCTAATCCTTTTCCAACGTCAGCTCTTGACTTCAGGTCTGCCCTGTCCCTGCAGGGACCTGTGCCATGCCCAGTTCCCACCACTGCTCCCCTCTCTGTCCCACCTACAGTGGCTCTCCTGTCCTTCCTCCCTCCCTGTACCCCACCTCCCCTTATGGGACCCTGAATGTGTCCTTCCAGGGTGTTGTGTCCTTCCAGGGTGTTGTGTCATTGGCACAAACTCAAGCAGTACTAAAAAACTTCCCAAAGTATCCAAAAAAGATCAAAAATCCCATCATTCCACACAGACATTTCAGAGGATCTGCTCTGCCCTGGCAGGTCAGCTCATTTTATGAGTCACCTGCCACAATTTTATTTTATCTCAGTGAAGCCAGAAGGAACAGAAATGGCAGGAACCTGCTTCAAATGTCAACCTCATTAGGCTTTTAAACAAATTACTTTAAATCAAAGTTACATATTTTTAGCAGAAAGCACAATAATTTTGTATTTGTTGCAAGTCATCCACTGGTATCTGTTCACAACTGTGAAATAAAGATGAGTAGATAAATGAGCATAATTTTTATTTCCTGCTATGTTAACACTGCTGTTATTCTCTGTTCTCCTTTATGGCTGGTGTGGGTATGATTTTAGAGGAAAAAGAAAAGAAAAAAGTAACCTAGTCAACTCCCTGCACCCTTTAACCTGTGTTTGAACTGCAGAACCAGCACCACAGCTCATCATTTTACCTACACGAAGGCAACAATTACAGAATTTTTCATTCCACCCCGTGTTCTACCTCCTGATTTTCTCATTGCAATATTGCAGTATTGATAGGACAATTTCTGAGCTGCTCTGTAATATTTTATTCCACACAATGTAATCTGCTGTTATTGCCTAATCCTTCTGGTAGCACTGTGCTGATCTGTCTCTGTGCTGGCGAGATGGTGCCCAGAGGAGCAGCCCCAACAGGGTTCATTTCCTCCTCTACCCAGTTCATAAAACACACACCTCGTAATGTCAACTGAAACAAAGAGTCAGAGGTCCAGCAGAGTTGCAAATATTGGCTCCAGGTTGAGTCTCTCTGGGATCCATGAATCCATAAGAGAGGAGGGAGCAAATCACTATAATTTCCAATATGGAATATAAGAGGCAGCTAAAAAAGAGGCTTTTGTGAATGGGAATTGAAGCTCCTGGAGCTCAGTGGTGCTGTCAGATGTTTAACTTCCTAGCGTGAGAGGAAGTCATTTAGCCAGGAGGGAATTAACAAAGAAATGCTTTCATAATTGCAGTTTTAAATTGTTTCTCTTATCATCAAATTATAATCATGCATGGAAGCGACAGAGGGAAAGAAGTTCAGAACATGAGGAAGCATAAGCAGCATGATTAGCATGTTTTCCCTGAGGTATGGATCCAGCAAGAGAAACACAGAGCAGTTTAAAGATCAGGGATAGAATTGCTGGGCATGAAAAGGAAAAAAAAGATTTGCAGTGTGAAACTTGTTTAAACCAAATCCATTGGGCATACTTATATTGGCATAAATAATTTCACATTTTCTAAGTATTCTTCTCTAAGTGATCAGAGTTCTGGAGGTGCTTCCATTCTCAGCAGTTGATTAGAAACCTTTAGAGAGGAGTGCTAGAACAACTTGAGGATAATGTTTTGTCAAATGTTAAAAGCATTTGAAATCACTGCTGCTTCTTTCAGTGATCAGCTTAATCAGTGGTTAAACTTGGGGGTTTTATAGTAGAAAATTAACCTTGTTTGGATGACATAGTAATTTCTTCAGTGTTCAGTTCTTCCATATATTTTTTTCCTTCCCCAAAGGAAATGAATAAAGGACTTAGGGTAAATATAACAAAAGTCACATTTTAGCATAAAACATGTGGATGTAAGTTTATTAAAAAAACAATCAAGACAAAAATGAAGGATGAGTGAGGTTGGGACCAGGGGAATTTCTGGGCTCAGGCCCTGCCCAGGGCTCTGGGGCCTGGGCCTGCTCTGACCTCTGCACACAGGGACAGACAGACAGGGACAGACAGGGGGACACAGGGACACCCAGGGACGCCCAGGACTGAGGCCCCTCTCATTGGGGCTCCCCTCCAGGCTGAGCAGCCACAGCTCCCTCAGCCTGCCCTGGGCACAGAGATGCTCCAGGCCCTTGCTCAGCTCCAGGACTCCTGTCCCTGCTGTGCTGAGGAGTAAAACAAAGTTTAACAAAAAAAAAAAAAAAAAAAAAAAAAAATGCCACTTGGTGCATCCATGTCACCACGTCAAGGCCAAATGGAGTGATGGGTTTGTGGCATCTTCACACCTTGCTGCCACAGTCTGGAGCTCCAGAGTGTGAGGTGTTCCCTTGTGCCCTGAGGGCTTCTCCAGCCACCACAGGCTGTGTGCTCATTTTTGTCCCAGTGAAGAATGTTTTAATGGAATTTTACATCCTAGAATGTCCTGAGCTGGGAGGAATCCACAAGGATCAAGTCTGACTTTACTCACAGGAGCTGCGCGCTCTCTTTTGAAGATGCTCCCTTTCTTTTCCTTTTGCCACACTAATGATTTCTTGCCTCATCTTTTGCCTTGTTAGATGCCAAAACTTGTATCTGTCGGCCCAAAATTCTGTCAGGGTTTGGTTTAAATCACCATTTTAAATGAATTAGCGACATTTTTGTGTTATGTGTTAGGGAAAGAGTGAGTTGCACACTTTTTATTGTCACCAAGGCAGGGACAGAAAGCAGAGCTGCCACTCCTGTTACCACACAGCACTTCCACAGAAACATTCCACCAGCTGTCACTTTTCACACTGAATTCCAGAGAGAAGCTCTATTCCTTCTGAAAAATCCTTTCTTGCCTTACACCCAATTTCCCAATTTCCATTCTCCAGGTCTGCTGCTGAAGAGATCATCAGGCCTGTGGTCATTTGTCCATCTCCCTGCAAAGGGAGGGTTATGAATCCATGCTGGAAATTCCAGTTAAATTTACCTAAGTAGGAGATTTTTGTCACTTTATACTAGAAAAGCACTTCAGAAATGTGCAGGCAAATAAAAATAAACCTGTTCCAATCTGTTTACAAAATCTCAGCACTGTCACTGTAACATAAACACTTTATGTTTTTATGTACTTTGGTGCGAGACATTCCCTGTCACTGGTGCAGTTTGCAATTACAGGGAAGTGAGGCAGAAAATAGCAGCTCCAGAATGGATTAAAGTAATGAAGTTTGAACTATTATTTGAAAGGCTGTTGTTATTTTAATAAATATTTAATCTCCTCAGCCTCATGGATCCCTAATTGATCTTTAACTATTATTGTTCCTGGACGTTTCTCATCAACTTCTAATTGCTGGTTTAAGGCAATGGGGAATCAAGAGGATAATGACAGTGGCTGTGGGAGATTGTTGCAACTTTCAAACATGCTTAATAAAATATTTTTAACTGCTCTTTGCTGGAAAGGAAGGCCTGAAGTTCATATCAGCTACTGGAATGTGTTTCTCACAGTTCCATGATCATATACCAATAAACCATTTCTAATAATTCAGAGTTTATATCCAGTTTAGATGAATCTATAGAAAAATTAGATTGTTAAAAGCTCTCCATATTAAAGGGAGGAAAGCATTTCATAGCACTGAAATAAAGCATTTTGGCTGGTTATTGGGAAATCCAGGATTCATTGAGAACATTAGGAAAACACCATTTATAATCCATTTATATTGTTTTAATAAATGATATGGTTAACCCCTTGCCATGAGCAGGGACACCTTCCACTAGAGCAGCAGTAGTAGTAGTAATAATAATAATAATAATTGTTGTTGTTGTTGTGGTTATTGTTGTTGTGATAATAAATAACAGTGATATTTTGATAAGTGATTGTAGTGTTTTTAAATCACTAATGTTGCTATTAGTATTGATATTATTAGTTTTATTGATTCATTAATATTTCATTAATATTTAAACTGGACAGACCTAAGAATTGATGGTAGCTTCCATCATATTGAAAAGGTAGCAGCTTTATATTATATTTATGTTTCAGTTTTGAGATCCTTAGCATCACTAGGAAGCAACAGAGAAATTTAGGCACCTCCAGCAGGTGGGAATTTTGCACTGCACATGAGAAAATGATGATTTTATTCTTTGCTTGGAATTTATTTGCAGTAAAGATGAGTTTGTGGATTAATATTATGTACATGCTTATAATGGGATTAGAACATGGTGTTGGGTTTGTTTTCAGTAGTGGTGCTGAAATAGAACTGAGAGTTGGAAGTAGATGATCTTTAAAGTGCCAAATCTTTCTGTGATCCTCTGTCTCTATTTAGTTAGTGTTACATTTACAATACCCTCTTCCAATTAGCAGATTTATTATATTTTGTTCTTCTGTTTGGTATACATTTATTTATATATATTTTTTTAAACTTTCCTTAAGAAATCATAGAGGTCTTACCACATTTGCTGCTGCACAATGTTTTTTGCTAGAGGATGACTCTTGCCACCACTTTAGTGACAGCTAAGTATGGAAATGTGTTTGAGGATTTCAACCATAATTAATACTTTGCTAATATATTCCAGGCTTCACGCTTTGCTAGGCACAGACACTGCCTAGGAAATCAGAAGTGATTGAAGTGCTCTGAGAAGCATATGCTCATTCTGATTTTTATCCTGATGCCACAAAAATTTCAAATGGACTCCCTGTGAACAGGCAATGAAATGAAATATTGTTTTGTGAACACAGGTCAGGCAATTGGCCATCATGTTCCCAGGTCAGGAGCAAGCAATTTGCATCAGTTTGCATATTTATATTTGGGAGAAGATGAGATCTGCTGTCTAATTTCTTTTAAAATGCTTCTCAGTGGCTGAGAAGAAATGTGCATTTGCATTTGATCCTTTGTGACATTGTGCAATATTTGTGAGTATTGTTGTTGAATCTAAATTACCCCTGGCTGATTAGAACAGCTCAGGGCTGGCTGGCTGTACAATGGCACGTACAAATATGAATGTTTGTGGGCCTTGAGACAAGATTGCTGTTCCAAATTAATGCAGGTCTTCTGGAATGAGAGGAGCTAAACTTTGTAGAGAGAGAAAGAGAAAGAAGAGAAAGAAGAGAGAAAGAAGTCTTTGGAAGGACACAATCAAAGGTGTAGGATCTTCAAGGTGCTGAAGATGTGAGCTGGAACCAGAACCCCCTGCCCTGGGCTGAGCCCCAGCCTGGGCAGCAGGGGAGGGATTGGGATTGCACCCCTGTGCCTCTGAGCATGGTGAGACCCCACCTGCAGAGCTGCCCCAGCACAGGGAGGAGCTGGAGCTGCTGCAGAGAGCCCAGGTGAGATCAAAGAGAAGCTCCAAGGGCTGGAGACCCTCTGGAGCCAGGCTGGGAGAGTTTAGGGTGCTCACCAGGAGAAGAGAAGGCTCCAAGCACATCTTAGAACCCCTTGCAGTGCAAAAGGGGCTCCAGGAGAGCTTGAGAGGGACAATTAATCAAAAACCATAGTGAGGAGACAAGGAGAAATGGCTTCACATTTAGTTCAGGTTAGATATTAGGAAAAAATTCTCCCCTTTTGTAGGAATGTGTCCCCTGTTGATGGAGTGACAAAACTATCCTTTGTCTCCTTGAAAAGGAAATAAGCCCAGAAGTTTCTCTCCTTGATTAGGTGAAAAAGGCATTTCATAGGCCTGGGAGACTTCACCTCGAACTTAAGGATAGCTAATTGGACAGGAACCAAAAAGTCCCGCCTGGGCAATATACTAGAAAAATAAGAGAACAAAGAAACTAATTGCTTTTGTGAGGTGTTTTACCAGGGGAAGGAGGGCCTCTTGCACCTGGATCAGTTTTTCTCTGTAAAGAGTTTATTATTTTGCCTTTTGTTTGTTTTCAACTCTGCAACAGAAGCCATCCCACTGATTTTATGCCTCTAAAGGTAGCTGAGCTATTCCGGGTGTGAAACAGACCTCCAAGAGCTTATGAGACCTGGCTCGAGGAGGCTCCTATTTCACCCTTTGAGGGTGCCCAGAGAAGTGGCTGCCCCTGGATCCCTGGAAGAGACAAATACTTCTATTCCATAGAGGGATTTTTTTTCAATCTTCCTTCCAATTCACAGTTGATTTAAGAAATCCTTTCACTAAATCTAGAAACATTTACTAATAGGATTTTTTAATCAACTGTGATTTTTTTTAAACTGCCTCCCTGAGAGTTCATTGCAGCACTCCAATTCACAGACGGAGACACAAATTCCTATCTGTGGTCTCAAAGCAGGTGGGCTCAGAGTTCTGTGAGGCTGTTGGGATCTGCAGTCACACCCACTGACCCACTGTGAAATCCAAATGCCTTTGGAGCTGCTAATTCCATAGGGTCACCATGGACAGCTCCATTTAGCCCATCGTTATGGCTCTGATGAGGGTGGTGCTTACAGGGCAGGCTAATGATAACATCATGCTGCATAAATTGCTAATTAAAGTCACTCCACTTTTTTGATGTTTTTCTTAATTAGTCCCAGGGGAAATGGGCGGGATGTTGAATTTCCATGCTGATTAGAAATACAGGAGCTGCTGCTGTTCAGATTTTATTTTGGAAAAAAAGAGAGTGGCAGCTGCAGGTGTTCAGAGGGTAGGTGCAATGAGCTCCTCATATAACCACTTTTAATAAACAATTTCTTTGAGACACTTAATTTCTTCCCCCCATTCAGCAAGTTTATAATGGGCATCAAACTAACAATTCACAAGTTGACATTTTTCTGAAAAAAAGTAGGTTTAGATTGGATATTGGGAAGAAATTCTCCCTCGTGAGGGTGGGCAGGACTTGGCACAGGGTGCCCAGAGAAGCTGTGGCTGCCCCTGGATCCCTGGAAGTGTCCAAAGCCAGGCTGGACAGGGCTTGGAGCAACCTGGGATAGTGGGTGGTGTCCCTGCCCATGGCATTGGATGATTTCTAAGTTCCCTTCCAACCCAAACCATCCTGTAACTCTAATTCTATATCTTCAGCTCATAACTTAAAAAAAATTCCCAACAAAATCCAAAACCAAACTCTAAACCTTGAAGGAGTAAAAATATTTCTTAATTTTCATCTACTGCAACATTATTGAAAATCATGCAAAGGAAACTTGAAGTTTTTAATAAAAATTGGTTGTTTTTAAGCTTCTTTTGATCTTTTCTTGGAGCACATTCCTGTGTTTTGCACTGTGTGCTGTTGTTCTTTGAGACACAGGTGATCAAGAATGTGGAAACAGGGCTCTGCAGCAACAGAGGGCAGAAGAAAGAAAGAATTGATTCTGATTTTCCTGGTCAGAACAGCTCCAGTGTGGTGCCTGTGTGCATGTAATGAGGAGCAGCCACGAGAGTGATTTAAAGTGCCAATTCAGGGGGGTAAAGTGTTCTGTGCATTAGAGTAAGTGGCAGAGAAATCATGAGGTGCATCTGCTTTGGAACATTTAGAAAGCTGTAACCTAGCAGAAAATGAACTCAGTGCTCAAAACAGTGCACTAATTGGAGCTGAGCTTTATTCTGGAATTTCACCTCTTCTTTATGACATTTAAGTTACAAAAACATGTGAGCAGGAGAGCTTAGCTCATTCTTCCGACTGTGTGCAGGAATTATCATTCTGAGAATAAGCTTGTGTTGAAACTGGTGCAAATAAACCAACAGGAATTTTAATTTAATCTTTTTTGTCTGTACATGTGGATGTACCTCAATGTATATGTGTCATCTTAATGAAATTTTATTGAAGAAGTTAAAATATCCTGGAAGAAAACCCCAACATATATTAAACTGTCAGATTGCCATTTTTCAAAGAAGTGTATTTATTCCATTTGTTATATGTATAAATGAGGACCCATCCTGCCTTTATGAGCCAAATAGAGCCAATTTAAGCTGCTGAAAGAGCTGCAGAATGTAATAGCTCACTCAAAGTCCTGTGGAAGGATTTATTGCCACATATATATGTCACCTAATTTTGTTGTTTCTGCAGCTTAATATTTGACTGTAAAACTTACCTGAGTTCAGTGTAATGCATTTTTATGGCTTTTTCTGTAACTAAACCACGGTTTGTGGAAGCAGAGCACTGCTGGGAAGAGGCAAGGACAGGCTGCTGGCTCCCTCCCACCCCAAACTCCTACAGAAACGGTCTCAGTGGCTGGGACAGATGTATGGACATCTCCCACATCTCCCTATTTAGACACAAGGAATGGCGTTTGGCCCATCAAGAAAAAAATCTTCTACCTTTGAGAGCCACCTTTGGCTGTGGGATTGAGAGTAGGAGAGCATTACAGTAAGGGATAAAGGGATAAACAGCCCCAACACATATTTTGGGATTTCCTTCTCAACTGGGATCTTTGCAATGGAGGAAAGAGCTTTCTGAACACTTCTCTGATCTCCTGGCTTCAGCTGACACCCCCCAGATTTTGCACTGGTGATCCCTGTTCACTCTTTTCCTGGCACTTAGGATTTTACAGAATTTGTCATTTTAGTAAAAATTGGTTGGTTTTCAGCTTCTGAGTTTTGTCTCAGAATGAAGGGCTATCTTGTGCTTCTGTGGTACCTGCAGTCCTGGCCAACAGAGCAACCTGGAAAATTCAGGACTCAGAAAATCAAGTGACTCCTTGATTGTCAAACTTCTTGCCATTCTTCTGCATATCAAGGAGAAAAGGGAGTTAAATGTATGTTTTGAAAGAAGCATTTCTGGTGGAATCGTCCACAAAGTTTCAATTTAGGGTTTGCTGAAAGCCATTTTGAGCTTGCTCAAGTTAAATTATAGCTTTAGGGGTTGATGTTAAGGAATCCTGATGTTTCTGATCAGCTTTTAGTGAAAAAATGGGATTCTTCAGTTCTTGGGTTATCAAGAACTGCTTTTCTTTTCATTAGCAGACAAACAACCCTCAACTTTCTGGGTACAGAAATCCAATATTAAAGAAAGGGCCCCTAGAGTAAAAAGCACGTTAATGATTTTTTAATTATTATGACTGTATTTCAGAACAAGTGGATTGGAAATGTTCTGATTTAATTTTGAACTAATTGTAAAAGCTTATTTCCTTAGATGCAAAGTTCTAAACCCCTACCTTAATTGAATGCACATTTGCTCCGATTTTGTAACAAGAACATCTAAAATTAGAATTCAGACACAATGGTGCTGGATTTGCAATTTAATACAAGACCTTTAGGAATCCTGACAGTTTGCTCCAGGGGATAAAATAACAGTTGCCACTTTAAGAGATAAATTTTCTCACTATTATCATTGCAGCATTTATGCAGCTATGACTAAGAGTGACAGAAGAACTCTTTACTGAAATAAATGGCCTGGTCAACAACCTTTTGGTGGCAGATAAAAGCTTTGTGTCAAGTGACTTCAATGACCAGGCAGGAGGTAACCTGGCAACCTGCAATAAATAAAAGGCCCCCATGGAACAGGTCAGGAAGCATCAAGGAACTTTCGGCTCCTCCAAAAGTTTCTCCAGAATAATTTAAGGAACAAAGGGACGCTGCTTCAAGGTGTTCAACCAGCACAAAACTGCTTTGAAGGCCTGCTGCCTGTTGATAATTAAATAGGATACAGATTAATGTCTGAGGGGAAGAAAAATGGAGCTATCTAAAAAGGACTTGTCTGTTACTTCACCACACATTCCCAATTATTTTTGCACCTTTTCCTTGTGATATTGCCTTCAGTGAATGCAAGAAACACAAGAGAAGGAGAAAGGAGGAAAGGTGTTCTGGAAAAATACAGCCTGGCCATGTGGATGCCAATGTGAGGAGGAGAAAGAAAGCAAGGGATCACTAATGAAGTTGAAGCATAAATGATGTAAATAAAGTTCTATCAGCCATTAATACTGCTACTACTGAAAGAAATCTTGACTTAAAGTTGGGTAACTCTGGGGCAAAAGCAGAGTTCTGAAGGCAAAAGTAATTGAAAACTATTCAGCTCTGAGTGGTGCTGCTCTGCTTCTGCAGGACAACCAGCACCCTGTAATTCCCCACCACAGGGACAGGTGGCAGTTTCAGGTGTTGGATGTGCAGGGTCATGCACAACCCCAGCTCAGGCCTCATGTAGAACATGCACATGCCATCATGAGTGAGACAATTCCTCTGTAGGAACTGGGGAGCTGAGTGAACCTGTCAGAATGTTAGAATCCCAGAATCCCAGAATTATTTAGGTTGGAAAAAGACCTCCAGGACCACCGAGACCAAGCTGTGCCTGATGCCCACCTTGTCCCTAGCCCAGAGCTCTGAGTGCTTTCCTGGGACACCTCCAGGGATGGGGACTCCAACATCTCCCTGGGCAGCCCCTGACAATGCCTGATTTTTCCTTTCCATGCAGAAATTCCTCCTGATGTGCAACCTGAGTCTCCCCTGGCCCAGCCTGAGGCCATTCCCTCTCCTCCTGTCCCTGTTCCTGGGAGCAGAGCCTGATCCCCCTGGCTGTCCCCTCCTGTCAGGAGTTGTGCAGAGCCACAAGGTTCCCTCCTTTTCTCCAGGCTGAGCCCCTTCCCAGCTCCCTCAGCCCCTCCTGGTGCTCCAGACCCTTCCCCAGCTCTGTTCCCTTCCCTGGACACGCTCCAGCCCCTCAAGGTCTCTCTGGCCACGAGGGCCAGAACTGGACCCAGCACTCAAGGTCCCTCAGCAGGGCCAGCACAGGGCACAGCCACTGCCCCGGGCCTGTGCCCACACCAGGGCTGGCACAGCGCAGGGGCCATTGGCCTCTGCTCCACCTGGGCACACCTGGGCTCCTGTCCAGCCTCTGTCCTCAGCATCCCAGGCCTTTTCCAGCTTTCCAACCCCTCTGCCCAAGCCTGGAGGGGTTGGAGTGACCCAAGGGCAGGATATGGCCCTTTACCCCATTGGCTTTGTTTCATCATCCAACCTGTCCAAATCTCCAGGTGTTTACCTATTCAAAAGCAGGTTTGTGAACAGATCTCACCTCCAGTTTTGTGATCATTATATATGCAATAAATTACCTAAACTCTTGCAGCAAGAACTTTGACTCAAGTTACTGAAGCTTTAGGGACAGCAGGAGCTGGTCATGCCTGAAATATCAAGGACAAGATCCAGGAAACTGAGAACAGAAGAAAAAAAAAAGAACCTAGAGCCTCAATTTCCATAGGAACCAGGACTCATTGCTTTAGAGAGTTTTTCCCTAAGCAAAATGTATCCACAAGCAGCATTCTCTGCATTAAGTGACCACATTTGTCCAGCAGTAAGACCAGCTCAAAGAGAAGAAATTATTGTCTCCCTTCCAAAGCTCCAGAGCAGAAAAGACCCAAATGTTTTGATCTTAGAAGAGATGAAGCAATGTCAACACCAAAGGTAAATAATTTCAAGATTAAGCCATAATTGTTGGGTTTTAATGACCTAGAAAGTGGAGTTCCTTTTCTCTTTTTCCTTGGCAGTTTCTCAGGCTTTATTAAATGTTGCAAATTGGAGTTTGCCTTGTTTTTTAGACAGTTTGCAAATGTATTCCTCCCTTCCCCAGCTCGCTCACGCAGGGTCAATTTTCTGCCTATATTACAATTCCCACAGTCCCGTTGGGAACAAAGAATGGTTTGTCAGGAGCCTGCAAAAGGAGACAAATGATCTGTGCTCGAGTCTAATAACCTTCCTGAAGAAGACAAATGTGTGAATTGCAGAAGTTTCACCTGCAAAATCTCTACTGATATACTAATTAAGAACAGATCTCTTCAACCACTGCAAAAAAGAAAGGAACAAAAAAAGGTCCACTGAGAGAGACTGAGGAAAAAATTAAATTAATTGATGAGAAGTGGCTGAATGCTGTCCCAGAATGCTTTGCTGAGGTGGGATTACACACAACCACAGTGCTTTTTAAACCAGACTTGGAAAGATTTATTGATATTTGGAGGATCTGTAAACTGCAGAGGGTTTTCCATGTGTAATCTCTCCATCTCTGCCCTGTTTTCCTTTCCTACAGCTCTAATTTGGCAAACAAGTCTCTCCATATGCTATTTTTCTTTTTGTCTTCTACTTGTTTCTGAGTTCTTCCTGAACTCTGTCTTCAAGGTGTTTTTTTCCAGGTAGGTGGGGTTGAGTGAGCAAAGTTATTCACACCTCCTACATTCTAAACTGCTAAAATTAAACCACAGCAGCTGCCACCTTTAACCCATGTACCTCACCCCAAACCACCAAACCAACAGCAGCAGTCTGTGATTTATGGGGCTGATCATAAACAGCCCAGTTCAAAATATGGAAAGATAATGGATGAAACAGTTCTTCTACTTTATCACATACACTACACCTTCTGAGAACAATTTTCACATTATTGTCAATTTTGGTTTAAAAAAATATTTAAAAACAAACTGCCATGCTCCAGTAGTTTTCCGTGATATTGCACCCATCTGCTGAGTTTTATTTTAACACAAATAGTTCTGAAGCACTTCAAAGTAGCTCATTAATATCTTTAAAGCTTTGAAAATGACTTCTTTATCAGCAGTAAACTCCTAGGAAAATGCTACATGTGACATATAACTATCACTGTCTTGTTAAATGAGGCCCATTAATTTTTATCTGGAGCAACATTACTTTTTGATTTTCAAAGACTTAATGGTATCTAAATTTATTTTGGTTTTTAACTAGAAGTACTTAATCCTGCCTTTTTCTTATTTGTAAAATATGTGGGATATCAATGCACTTCAGAGGTTTGTGGTGAGGATAAATAATTCTGAGATTATGAGATGCTCATACAGCAATGGAGACCTTACCATGATGGTAAGGTCTCCATTACCAGAAATGGATCCAAAATTTTTCCACAATAATTCCATATTTATTTTAATAACTAAGCTTTTCCTTGTATCTCCCTATAGATATAAAAGAAATAGACACAAAATGTTGTCGAAGACCACAAAAAAAAACTTATCATAATCATGGAATAATGGAATTGTTTGTGTTGTAAGGATCATTAAAGCCCATTCAGTCTGGGCAGGGGCACCTCCCACTAGCCCAGGTTGCTCCAAGCCCTGTCCAGCCCGGCCTTGGACACTGCCAGGGATCCAGGGGCAGCCACAGCTTCTCTGGGCACCCTGTGCCAGGGCCTGCCCACCCTCACAGGGAACAATTCTTGCCCAATATCCCATCTAACCCTGCCCTCTGGCAGTTTGAAGCCATTCCCCCCTTGTCATCCCATCCCTTGTAGACAGTCTCTCTCCATGGTTCCTGACAGCTTCTTCAGGACTGAAAGGTCACAATTAAGTCACCCTGTATCCTTCTCATCTCCAGGCTGGCCATTCCGAGGTCTTCCTAGCCTAAAGAGCCAGGTACTCCAGTTCCCCCAGCAGCTTGGTGGCCTCCTCTGGACTAGCTCCAACAGTTCCTTGTCCTCCTCATGTTGGGGACACCAGGACTGGACACAGCACTACAGGTGGGGTCTCAGCAGAGCAGAGTAGAGGGGCAGAATCCCTTTCCTCACCAGCTGCCCATGGATGAGCCTAGGATACTCTGGTACAGGAGAGCAGGATCTGTCTGGAAATTTGGATATTGAGAGATGACCTGAGTGGAAGAGATACCCAAAGGGCTGAACACAGTCTGCTTGTAGCCGCATTTCTTTTCACAGAGAAAAGCAAGGCACAATTCTTCCCAAGAATATTTTCTGGGTTTCACATTCTCTGAACCTCAGAGAAAGGAAAACAACTCTAAAAGTAGAAGTAGAGTACAACACTCATTTGCTGTGCCTGTGTTTGTGCAAAAGTAAAATACAGTATGGAGATTGCTTACCCAAAGTGATGGTGTTTTGTTTCCTTGGCCTATCAGGGCCAAACATGTGTGTGTGTGTGTCGTGACAGTCACAAGATTCTGAGCAGAGTGTGCAGAGTGGAGTACTTGGCAGATTCAGTTTACATGTAATGTAACGTAGTGTAATATAGTATAGAATAATATAGTATAATACAATAATTAATTACCCTTCTAGAGTAATTAATTAAAGTAATTAATCTAGCCATCTAGATAAGATGGAGTCCTCCTCAGCATTCTCTCCCCTTTGTTGGGGGTGAAAATATCCACTCTATCTGCTGAAGACAGCCCGCACTGAGAGCAGGCAAAATCTTATTCTTGGTGAGAGTAAATTCGTATAGTCCATCAGCTCCCAGAAGGTTTTTGCCATTTGGAGGATTCTCTTTGGCTGTACAACCACACCAAGCTGTTCACCCTGGGAGTCACCAACGCTGCTGGTGACTCTTCTGTCTAGGCTTGCAGTAGAAATAGATTTCTTCTGGGGCTGTAGCTGTAGCAGAGAGTTTTATTTTCTTTCTAAACAAAGCTGAAGTGCTGTAGGGCACAGCCCCAGGTCTAGAGTGGGATGTGGACAGTACTCAGCCTCTGCTCACTGTTTCACATCAATTTCACAATGAAGGCAGGTCAGAGGGAGCCTAAATCTGGAATCTTACTAGGCAAATACTCCAGCTTTAAATTAGAAAGGTTAGTCTATAATAAATGTCTAACTATGTAGACACTTCTATGCAGGAAATTTGCTATAAAGATATCAGGGGAAGAAAAGAGTACTCAGAATTATTAGCCTACTTAGCTGAGTTTTCCGTGTGATATCCCCATAAAACAGTCACAAAAAGAGCTAAAAGTTCCTCATCTCATCCCACTTGCTTTGCTGCTTCTCAGCTGCACCCAAAGACCTCCAGAGGAACATGTGTAGCTTGTGTATTCACAGGGAGAGAGTCCCTGGCTGGGAAGAGAAGTTGTTTACTGCGAGAAGAAAGAGCCTGCATGACACTTGTGCTGCAGGGCACTCTCAGAGACTGCTGAAAGTTCAGTGCTCCCTGCAGGGTGGGACACGCCAGGCAGGATTTCTGCCCTTGGAGGGGCCGTGCAGCCTCTGTGTGATCACTCCTGGGAGCCTGCTGGGAGCAACAGCCCATTTACTCACTGCACCAGTGCTTCCTATAAATATATTTATAACCCTGGCATGCCTGCCTTCCCGTAATCTCCAGGGTTTGTCTGGTTCACAGAAAGCCATTATGGGAACTGTAAACTTTTATGCTTGCCCTCTCTAGAAATTGTGTTGAAACTTTTATAACGGAGATTTTTCACCTTTTGCTTGTTTCTCCTGAAATCTTACTCACAAAGCAGTTCCATAAAGAATTTTAAGCATTGCGAGGTGGACCCAGCCAGGTTTATTGTCTGCACCTGCTCCAGTTTGTTCTCTCTGCACTTCAAGAGCTCAGTTGTCATAGTCTGAGTGCTGTGTTCACTGTAATAACATTGATAAATACTTTCTGTTACCCTAATTACTTGTGCTGAAGACACTAAAACTCTCCTTAAGAAAATAATTTCTTTATGCAAGATAGCAGAGTTTCTTTATAAATGTTCCAAAGAAAGGAGAAGGGAAGAGACAAAACAGGAGTTGTTTTGAGGTGTTGATTTTAACAATGTTTTGGCAGGCTTGCTTCTGGTTTTAGGAACTGAAGCAATTATTGCTGTCATGCAAACTTCTCTGCTTGGCTTCATAAAACTATTGCTGAAAAGTTAAAATATTTCCTGAACACTGAAAAAGTCTGTGTGGAATGTGCTTCCCACTGAGTGAGAACAGCTGAGATGCAGTTAATAGACAGCTTGCAAACCCTTCCGTGACCCTACTGAGGGAGATACCAATTACCATGAGAAATGTTCATTATTGTCCATTTTCCAAGAGATATCAAGCAACAGCTAAGTACAATTTTCTGCACACCCAGTACATGCACTTGTGTAACTGTCTCTGGGCAGGGAGAGTGTTTCAGGACACCACAAGGGCTACTTCACCTCTGGAGCAGCACTGTTGGAGGAATTCCTCGAGGGAATGCATCATTAAAGTTTATAAAGTCCATGCAAATCCTCGCCTGACAGCCAAGGCCATTTGCACAGACAGAACATCACAGTCCTGCAATGGAAAGAGAAACTCTTTCCTATACCCCTAATTAAATCTGGAAGCCTGCTTCTCTTCCCCTGCCTTTTGCTCCCCTGCAGATACCTGAGCAAAGTGAAGTTGCTGGGAATTGTTCTGTCCCTCTTGGCAGCTACAGAGGGGGTGACACTGCAGGAGTGAACCACACTGGTTCTCCAGTGACCACCTCAAGTGTCCTGCACAGCCCATAGCTCCAGCCTCGTTCACACACTCAGGTGATGAATATACCTGTCAGAATAATAAGTGGCTGAGCCAAGACCTAACTGGAAAATGTGAGAAAAATACACAGTCTTGATTCCAAACCCAGACTGGAATATTTGCTCTTTTTATCCAGCAGTTTAGCCAAGCAGTAAACCAAGGAGAAAAATAAAATGTTCAGCCTTCTTAAATTCTACTTGGAGCTACCTGATACTAAAATGAATGTGAAAATGGAGCCCAGTGTGCTTTATCCTTTAGCAAGGATGGGAAACATTTTCTTTTTCTGTAAGAACTCAGGTCAAGGCAATCAGAACAATGACCCCTCCCAGAGAGGGCAAAGAAAATAGCAGAGGTGGTGTGGGATGGAAAAGTTTGTGCCTTTGAGCCCTGGCTCAGTGGAGGCAGGAATGGGAACCATCATTATAAATGGGTCAGAGCATCTGTTAACCAGATCAGGAGAGATCAGAATTTGGAGTTCCTGCCTGTTTCTCTCCCCAAGTTCCTTTTGTCTCTGGTAAATCACATCATCCAGAACAGAGCTGCAGAGTCTCCATGACATGCTCCATTTGGGCTTTCTCCCCTGCCAGGACATGTGACAAGAGAATGAAATGTTCCTTCTCTCCCCTGCTGAAATCCTGCTCTCCTGCCCGTTATGAATTAGATTCACAGGCTGAGTATCTCCCCCTGTGATCAGCTTTCATTACTAATAACCAGCTTGTTCTGCCTTGCTAGAGAGAGCTTCTGACACTCTTCAGACATTTCAAACACTGGAGCATGCAGACTTCTAATTAGTGCTGAAATATTCTGCCTTGCACTGCTCCAAAGCAGAGCAAACAGAGGCTGCAGAGGCTGCTCAAAGCCCAGCCAGACACTGACTGCTCTGCTCCCTGTCTCGTGGCTGCCACAACTCAGCTGTGGCAAGAATTGGGGGCTTTGCCCTCTTTGAGCTCAGGATGTTGCCTCAGACTGTGGAGTTGCTGAACATTGCTCTCCATTCCAGGTCACCCTGGTTATCACCTCGTGGTTGGGTTTATTTTATTGCTCCCTGACCTTATCTGTGCATTCTGAATCAGTGATGTGATATCCTTGTTCCCCAGGCCCTGTACATTCATGGGAGTTCTGTTTTGAGACACAGGATGGGATTGTTGAGATGTTCTTTGCAGGGACTGGACTTCATGATCCTCATGGTTCCCTTCCAACTCAGGATATTCAATGATTCTCTCTTCTTCCAAAATCAATTTATCATAACTTTTCAATTCCTACATCTGCTTAGGAAGCTTAAATGCTCTTGCTCTTCTACTCCTGTACCCCAAAATTATTTCTTCAAGTGGCAGAAACTGGGGAAAGATGACATATTTCATCTGGAGGAAGCATCAGCTGCCTATTTCTGTCTAAAAATGATTCACTTGTATTTGTTTTTATGCGTTGCTGGTTGTCTCAGAGCAAAGGCTGCTCGGCAGGGAAAGGCAAAGCTCTGTTGCCTGCAGACAGAGCACTCAATAGTTTGTGTATCTTCATCATAAGCATTTTCATGCATCCCTTCACTAAATTAAATAGGTCATATTGCCTTGTGATTTATAACCCAGAGAATCACTTGATTTCAAAGGGACAGCACAGGGTATAAATCAAAGGCTGAGTTTGACCCAACCATCTCTCTGAAAAGACAGACTTTCAGAGCTCCTATTCTTTATTTCTGATACATCCTTTTCAAGATGGGGTGATGAAACTGAGCGTGTGGTTCAAGGTGAGCTCCCACACTGATTTACAGAATGGCCTTAAAGCACTTTCAGCGCTGTGCTCTATTCTCTACTTAGCACTTTGTAACATCTTGTTTGGGTTTTAATCATTGCAGAACACCGGGCAGAGATTTCCACGGGCTGTTCACAATGACAGCCGGGACGTTTTCCCCTGAGTACTTACAGTTAATTTAGATCCCATCAATGTATCAATTGTTCCTTCCAGTGTGCCTTACCTTGCAGCTGTCACAGTGACTTTCAGCCCTATTGTGCTGCTGAGATACCAGGCTTTGTTAAGATCTCTTGTCCTTTCCTAGATTAACCGACTCTTGATAGTTTTGAGAAAATAGTTCCATGGAAATTTGGCTGGTTTGCAACTCTCATCTTTCCAGCACAGGTACAAATGCTCACAAAACAAAATATAAAGCAAAACAAAAGAAAAACAAAACACGACAACAAAAAAACCAACCAAACAAAAAAACACCAAAAAAACCCCACCAAGACAAAAAACACTTAAAAAACTAAAAAAGCCCCAAACCACCAAAACCTGCAATTTCCAGTGCAGAAAATAACACAAATATAATATTTCACTGTAAATGCAGCTTTATTTATGATTAGCTCCTGAAGCACACGGCTTTCTCAGCCCAGTCACAAGGGGTTAACGTTTGGCTTCTCATTAAATTAAAACTAATAAGCTGTTGGCTTTACCCTGAGTGCTGGGAGGAGCCAGGGAAGCTGTGGAGAGCTGCTCCCTGAACTGTGAGCCCAGGGCAAAGTGGTGCTCAGCTGCAGTGGCATTTCCTTGGCCCACACTCCTGGCACAGAAGGTTCTGAGTGACCAGGGCAGGGTTTTGCTGAACCTCTTTGCCTTTTGATCCCATTTATTAGCATTTTAGGTATCACTCTGCTTGAAAACAAGCAGCCTATGGCAACAGGGAATGCTCATTCATCTCCCCACCACTCTTCAGGCCTTTTCCAGGGTTTAAGGTGACCTTGCAACTTATGAAGGAAAATAAAGGATTGGAGTTAAATGTGTTATAAATGATTGACCTACCTGGATGGCAGCTGATAACATGCTGGAGGCTGCAGGGTTCAGATACTGAACTTCATTCTGAGTGATAGACGCTCTAAAGTGCAGATAACTCACATTGTAACAGCGACATTTCCAGAGAATTGGAATGAAAAATCAGGGGATTGTCCTGCAGTCAGAGACACAGCGTGGCACAAACAGGCAAAAAGAACAATTATGGCAGCATTAAGCTGATAAGAGCAGCGTTTTAGAATGATATAGTGAGTTCAAGAGCTGCTCGCTCTTTGCTCTGCTCAGCCAGGTAGAGGGATGCAGTGTAAAAGGCCAGCCTGTGCTGGCACAGCACTCCCAATTTGGGGAAAGGAGGAAAAAAGGATCAGAGTTGTCAAAGCAGAGCTTCTGAGATGAAACATTTCTTGTGCCTGGCTATGAGGACACTTTGAAGACAGGTTTAGCCTGAAGAATGGTGAAAAGAAACTCATTTATTTCATGCAGTCCTGCTGCAGAAGAGAACAGAGTGGCTTCAGGTCAGAATTAGAGCTGATTGAGATTTTAAACAAAGAGCCCTTAAAATGCTCTTAAATTAAATATTTTTTTTAAAAAAAAAAAAGTGCAATAAATCTATCAGTGTAAAGCATTCCCTGGGCACAATGGAGATCCTGAATCAGAGTCTGTGGTTGTGATACGTGTGGGGACCTGGAGCTCAGATCTTGGGTCTGAACTCACCTCACCTGTCCCCCTAATTGTTGAACTAGTGGATAATTCTTTATTAATTGGACATCCTTCCACTAATTTTTCATCCAATTAACCTTTTATTCTACTCAAGAGCTTAAAACACCCTTTTGAAATCTATTTTTTAAATTTACAACAGTTTGTCTTGTTTTTCATTTCACATCATCTCCCACAGTATTTTGCATGACTACACCAATATTTTTGTAAGCCCATGTGTTGATTTTGCCTTTTCTTTAATTTCTGGAGTTTGGATTTTGTGTTCCTTCACCATCTGCATCCAAAGAAAGTATTAGAAGGAAATCACTTTCCTGCCTATTCATATATCCTGGATAAAGCAGTGATCCTGTTGCTAGGTTTCATTTTGGAAAAGGCAAATTCACTTGTAAACTCATAAAATAGCAAATATAAATTATTTCTCATGGAGTGAGACACAGAATATCAAAAATAGGCCAGTGGTTTTGGTCCATATATACATACCAGCCTATAGGGAGGCTGTGAAGCTCTGGTTGAAGAGTCAGGAAAAAAGGGGGATTTCTATTATGCAATTGCTAAATTGAGAGCATTATATTCTTTAATCTTTGTATGAGAAACCTCTACACACCCAAGAGCACACAGTGAAAACAAGGGCTCTCCTTTAATTCCACTATAAATCCTCAAGGGCTGCTCCCTGTGGGGGAAAAAACATGCAAAAAAACTCTCTCAGATATTTTGAAGCTCTAGAAATGGGGAAAGACTCACGATTTTGCAGCAGTTTTGCTGCCCCATCTAAGAGATCCTACTGAAAATGTATCCCTTAAACCAAAATCACTCTCCTGGGTGACCTTGCTCCATGTCACAGCAGCTCCAGGCAAAGTGTTTCTTCCTCTTAGGAAATGGTTCCAACAGCAAATCCTTTTACAGGTACAAATGCAATTTCCATCAGATTCGAGCATTTATTTGATCATTTTTTGCTCAATTCACGCACTGAGGAGATAATAAAATAAGGGAATATCCTGAGTGGGAAGGGACCCACAGGGATCATGGAGTCTGACCCCTGGCCCTGCACAGACAACCCAACAATCCCACCCTGTGCATCCCTGGGAGCATTGTCCAAACCCTCCTGGAGCTCTGGCAGCCTTGGGGCTGTGCCCATTCCCTGGGGAGCCTGGGCAGTGCTTCCCCCAGAGGATGAAGAACCCTTTCCCAATATCCAGCCTGACCATCCCCTGACACAGCTCCAGCCATTGCCTTGGGTCCAAGGAACAGCCATAGTCAATATTTATATTTTTCTTCTTAATTCAGACATAAGAACCCTCTTGAGTAATATTCTAGACAAATCTTCTATGTTTTAAAAAACCTACATGCAAATAACATACCATGACAATATATATTTAGCCTGCAGAAAGCAAACTCCAGCTGCCATGTGAATCTGGAAACATGATAATTACTGCATTTGTAACAGGTGAGTAAATATTTACAGCTCTATGATAGGAATACTGCAAACAGCAGAGAAGGAAAACACTTTGGAACAATGATTTGCAATTCCAAATACTTCCATATCATCTTTCATTCACGTTCCTTAAGGTACCTGGAACTACAGTTTTATTGATAACAACCTCTATTCCAGGTACCTTTTCCCCAGTGGATTCTGCATCAAGCTCTCTTCCTGCAGAGGTCTGAAAGGATTTTGTTTACTGCCAGCATAACCTCTGTTGAGTATCTGAAAGTCGAGCTGTTTTTCCTGCTTCATACATCACCTTCAAGAGTAAAAAATGTAGAGCTTGGAGTGGAAAGTTTTGTTGTTACTAAAATAAACAGGAATAAATTTGTTCTCCTTTGATTTTGCAATGCCAGAGGCGAGACAGCAGACTGTCAGTGAGACCATGAGATGATGCACAGCACAGAATGGAGAAAAATCCCAAGGAAAAGATAGAACAGAGCTGGAAAAGATCAATTTTAGATCCCTGTTCTTAACATCCTGTATATTATAAGCACGGCTGCATTTCCAGATATTTCCAATTGGTTTTGTCAAACATACAGGGTGATTAAATAAATACATTGAAATCTTGGGTTTACAGGGAAAATCATCATCAAGCTCTGGTCCCCCAAATTATTTTGTCAGATATGGGAATGTTATGCTAGAAAAGGGAGGAGGAAGAAGAAGGGGTAGAGGAAGGGCAAGGGAAAGGGGAAAGCAAAGGGGAAGGGAAGTTAACATTCTTGTTCCACTAAGGATTCTCACATTTACTTTCCTGTGTATATGTAAGTTTTCAAAATTCATCACTATTTACATCCTTCTCCTAATAATTTGTAATAATCCTTGTGTACCTCTAAGTGGAAATGGCAACACTTAATTTAATTTACAAAGCAACTCATGCCTGAAAGCACTTGGACATTTCTGTAGTTATAAAGTGTTTTCAGCTACGTGTAGCTTTCAGCTGGATAATTTTTTTTTTTTCTGCAGCAGGACTAATCCTGTGCTTTTTGTGCAGCATGTACTTAATTCCATGTGGGATTGGTGTCAAGTAGAACACAATACAAGACACAAACAAATGTTGCTTACAACAAGTTTTACTTCTTTTTTTCTTCCCTCCCCACTCCCCCTCCCTGCATTAACAGTTGCCATTTGTAATGTGTGGTTGTGCTGAAATGCATAAATCAGCTGTCACCAGTGAATTTCACACCTTGCTATCAGTATTGTTATGGGAAAGAGAAATACTAATATAAAAACTTGAGATTTCTGAACAGAAAGTTCCCTTCCTTTCTTATGTATTTATTGAAATACAATTGTACAAATCAAATCCTTGAAAGAAACAGAATCCTGGAATGGTTTGTGTTGGAATGGCCTTAAAGTCTATCCCATTCCACCCCCTGCCATGGGTAGGAACACCTTCCCTAGACCAGCTTGCTCAGAATTCACATGTCTAGAGTGAAAAACTACTGATATTTCATGTTTACATGTATATTTTAGCTTCCTGCCACTGCTCTGATTCTCCCCATCCATGTCTCAGTTCTGCCTTAGGGCACCTCACCAGGAGGACCCTTCCCTCCAGACCTTCCTCTGAGGACCTGAACTCCAGCATGGAACTTCCTAGGTCTGTATCTAATTATTCTGTGAAACTCCTGTACAGAATATTTGCAGTGAAATCCACTCAACCATTGCATCCCCCTCTCTATTTAAACAAATCATCTGTGAAGCTGCTGACCTGGTCGGCCAGGTAAAAAAGTTCTCAAAATTAATAGCAGTAATCAAAAGTTGTCTACAAATTTTTTAAAATAAATATCCACTGTTCATGTACATATCGAGAGCTATGAAGATATTTTCTCACTATTCCCGTTTAGAATTAATTAGTTAAGGTTAGATATTAGGAAAAAAGATTTTGTGGAAGGGGTTGTTTAACACTGGAATTCACAGAATTCACAGAATCAGAGAATGGCTGGGTTGGAAGAGACCTTAAAGATCATCGAGTCCAACCCATGCCCCAGCACCTCAACTAAACCATGGCACTGAGTGCCACATCCAGGCTTTTTGAACACATCCAGAAATGGTGACTCCACCACCTCTCCACGCAGACCATTGCAGAACTTTATGACTCTTTCTGTGAAAAACCTTTTCCTACTATCCAACCTATATTTTCCTTGGCACAGCTTGAGACTGTGTCCTCTGGTTCTGTCAGTGCTGCCTGGAGAAAGAGCCCAACCCCACCTGACTGCAGGCACCTTTCAGGGAGCTGCAGAGAGTGATAAGGTCACCCCTGAGCCTCCTTTTCTCCAGGCTGAGCACCCCCAGCTCCCTCAGTCATTCCTCACAGGGTTTGTGTTCCAAATCCCTCTTCAGCCTAGTTGCCTCCTCTGGACATGTTCAAGTATCTCAATGTCCTTCCCAAACTGAGGAGCCAGAACTGGACACAGCACTCCAGGTGTGCCCTCACCAGTGCTGAGTGCAGGGGAAGAATGCAGTGCCCAGGACAGTGGTGGAGTCACCATTCTTGGAATTGTTGAAAAAAAAAATTGTGGATGTGGCACTTGAGGACATGGTTTAAAGGTGAATGTGGGTTGATGGCTGGATTTGATGACCTTTATCAAAATTTGCTATTCTGTTCTATGATTTAGCTTAAGCCAAGGCCAAGAGGTCAGCTCAGCCTCTCTTTTGCTTCTTCCCTCTCCCACTGAGGTTTGGGGGGTGGATTTGTTCCCAGTGGCATTGGGGTCACACCATGCCTCATGTTCTGTGGGCTGTCACAGTGATTTTGGTACCAGGTACTGGTGCCAGGGGGGTGAACATCACTGCAACCTGTACCTGCACCAACTCACCTGCTCCATCAGGTTCCAGACACCTCTGGGGGGAAGGATGGCACTCCTGCCTGATGTCTCTTTGCATCTGAGGGGATGGAGGCTTCAAAAACCACAATTCCTTTGCTTAATTGTTTACGATCCGTGCCACTTCCCCCAGCTGTGGTTCCTGGCCTCAGCTGCAGCCTCGTGGAGCAGCTGGGAGCACATTCCCCTTCCGTGCAGACATCTAGGAGGAGAGCTTGGACTGCTCCAGGCCTCAGGCTGGCAGAAGGGATGTGCATTACTCAGGTAAATGCTCTGTGCCTCCAGGGAGGATGTTGGCTGCCATGTACCTCCCTCAGCCCTTGCCAAAAAATTATAGCAGCAACTGTGAGCGAAAAGGAAAAAGCAGAGGAGGCTGTTGTGCTCCAGCTGCTGGGAATGTGCAGCTTTTGTTTAGACTTCATAGGTCTAATTCTCATTTTGTTTACTTCCCTTGTCAGCTTAGAATATGATTCACAGTTATTGGAGGTGTTCTAACACAGAGAAATGAACCCACTGTTTGAGCTGCTGGGTTTGGCTCAGATTAATGTGTGTTTAATGGGGTTTGGTTGAAAAGCAGCTCTTGCAGTTCAGCAGAACTGTTAGAGAGTGGGGTGTTTGCTGAGAAATAGGTCAGATAAAACTAATACAATTAGATAACTAAAAATTCAACTGAAAACTAAACCAAAACTTTTTCCTTTCTAACCATTTTTACCATTTCCCCCGTTTTTATTATTTGCTCAGTCTAGTATTCAATTTTCATTTTAATTAACTAATGATTGGAAACATGTCCTGTTTAAAATTACATTGCACTTCAAAGCCACAAGACGACAGGCAAATCTCTTTGCTTATTTTTTCACTGACACAATGAGAAGTCAAGGCATGTGTTTTTAAAGGTTTTTAAGGAAATTTTGTATCCTAGTAACACATATTGCTACCTGAATTTGTCTGTTAAAAATGGGGAACTCTGTGCTTCCCTCAACATCAGATTTTTATGAAAGTTTAAGCAAAGCTTCCTCAGGTTTGGGGGTTGCCTTAGGTTGAAATGGGGTTGTGCGTTCTATTCCCATCTCTTAGAGGTGGGGCAGTTTTCTTCTATTCATTGGGCAGGTTTCTTTATCTCTTCCACAATCCTCCAGGAGATCTCTTTTGTTCATGGACCATTAATTATTAATTATTTTCTGTCCATGGCCAGTGAGTATCCCTGCATGGTTGATCGAATTCCACCATCCCATGGGGAGATGCTCCGCCCAGGGGAGGAGCCAAGCATTCCTACCTGGATACAATCTGAGGTTTGGAACACCACAGCAGCCTTTGCCCCCTGCATTCCCAGATGAGCAGCTTTCTGCTGCCCTGCGTTGCCAGAGGGAGCCCAGGCCCATCTCCAGCAGCCCTGGAGCTGCAGAGGAAAACTCCCCCCTTGTGCAGGATCCCTGCTGCAGCAGAAGCACAGCTGGCACTGCAGGAGGGCTGAGCCCCCATGGGATGGGGCTGGGACACCTCCCTGACACACAGGGGATCAGCTGACTGAGGCAGTGGTTTGGGGTTTACATTTTCCATTTCAAAGGAGTCTCCTGCCTTCCTTAGCAGACACCTGTCTTTTCAAACCTAGACAGGGTTTTGTCACATTAGTTCAGGTTTCTTCTCAGATGCTGCAGCATCGTCTCATCTGCCAGTTCCATTCCCACCAGTTTTCAAGAAATGTGGATTCATGCAGTTCCTCAGAGGCAACTTACTGTGCTCAGAGACTGTCAGCAAAACTCATCTCTAAGGACCAAGATTTAACTCTTTTCCTCCTCCTTCTTCCAACATTCCAGTTACCATGACAGCTTTTTCCATAACAGCCATAAGTGGTTAAAGACCTGTGACATCTTCCTGGGGAAGTCTGAATTCCCCACCTCAAAACCTAAATCAACATCCATTTTTTATCCTGTCCACTATTCTTATCGAAATCCACACTGTTTTTCTCATACTGGGATTTTGTTTTTCTCTATGGGCATCTTCTTGCTGTTCTCAGCTGGAAAAAAGAAAGTCAAAATCCCATGAACAACTTTGAATTCTTCTTTGTTGTCAGGATATGGGCACTGGAGGATGTCTGGGGAAAGGTCCAGGTAGGAAATAGAAGAGATTTCCTGAGGGCTGGAGTCCCTCTGCTTTGGAGCAAGGCTGAGAGAGCTGGGAATGTTCATCCTGGAGAGGGGAAGGTTCCACAGGGGTCTCAGAGCCTCTGAAAGGGCTCCAAGAGAGCTGAAGAGGGACTGTGGATGAGGGATAGAGGGAAGAGACAAAGGAGAATGCTTTTAAAATTAAAAAGAAGAGATTTAGATTAGAAATTGGGAAGGAATTGTTCCCTGGCACAGGGTGCCCAGAGAAGCTGTGGCTGCCCCTGGATCCCTGGCAGTGTCCAAGGCCAGGCTGGACAGGGCTTGGAGCAACCTGGGACACTGGAAGGTGTCCCTGCCCATGTCAGGGGATGGGATTGGATGTTCTCTAAGTTCCCTTCCAACCCAAACCATTCCACGATTGTGTGATTTTGGAGTGAAACATAATTGAGAGCGATTTCACAGCACGATTACTGGTGACCTACTAATTAAATTTCACAGGGGTGAAACAAGATGTATCTTCAGGGACAGTTATTGCACTGTAACTGTGCTAATTGCAAATCACCCCCACCAGAATACAGATCATTAAAAGGCTGGAACAGGAGACCTTAGGACTATTCTCTTTTTCCTGCATGGAAAATGATTGTTCAAATTTTGTGCAAATTCTGCATTTACTGTCTCTGCCTTTGAGGAAAATGGTGAAAAGTAACAAAAGCAGCCTCACATGTCAAAAGTGGGTATTGGAAGTCTGAGAAGTGGGTGGTAACACCTTCAATAACTTGCTCAGGATCAAACACACACAGTGTTCTAGACCGGCAGGTCAACATTTGCGGTTTCTCCTGTTCTTAAAATTCTTCTCCAGTTTGTAGTTCCTTAAGTATTTTAACCCCTATTTAAAAGTATAATTTAGCCCATTTAATCTCGTTAATTCACTCATCATTCCTTCAGCTACAGGTAATTTATCTTTTTTTCCTCCTTTTTGAATAAGAACATCCAAATTTTATGTAATATACAAATGGTGGGTTTATTGATTATTATTGAATCCTTAGAGGTCAATTTCTTTATTATTAAATGCCAGGATTATTGCTTATTATTACTAGCCAGTGTTGTCAAATAACACATACTCATTTGTTTTGCAGTGGTTATTTATATTTATTTCATTATATTTTTAGCCCCTGAAAAGGGAAAACCTTCAGGACAGTTCTCTTATTGTCATCCAGCCCCATCAGTACATTATGATACTTAATAAAGCAAGAAGTCCAATTAATATCATTCTAACAGAATCAACCTTTCTGCTAAGTCATTCTTTTACAATAAATTTGTATTTAGACCAGAATTTTTCTGAAGGTGCACATCTTTACCTGGTGGCTTGTCTCTTATTATATGGCAGGGCAAACCAGCTCTTAAAAATATCTCAGAAATCCCAGAAACAGTGATTTCTGCAGCTAAGAGCAGGATGCCTGCATATGGTCCTGTGATGATGTCAAAATAAACCAAACATGAGGCTCCCAAATGTCAGGGCAGATTTTCAGTTCCAGCATTTGCTGAATGCTGGATTATAAAATAAGAGACTGAAAGGACATAGGGTTTATTTTTTCCAGAGTGCACTGTCTTTCTGCCATCATTTTATATTCCAATTTTCACTTTAAAGTTTCCTCCTGGAATACTGAAAGTTGGCGAAAGAGAAACATTAATGTTTCCGGGCTTCACTTCAAACAAAATCTTCAATATCAAACCACACATGGCACTGGAAGGCAGTGCCTGGCCTCAGACTGCACCTGTAAAACCTCAGCTTCACTGCTTTGCTGCTTCTGCAGCTCAAACATGCTCAACTCCACCTTGGAGAGGGGTTTTTTAAAGATATTTTCTTGCACAAGAAAGAGAGATCTGACTAATGGGCAATTTTAGGCTTCAGTTCTGAGCAATGGCTTTGTCTGGGACATCAGAATTTTATTTTATTATGTGAGGTTTTCCTTTTCCCTTTTCCTTTTCCTTTTCCTTTTCCTTGTTTTCCTTTTCCTTTTCCTTTTCCTTTTCCTTTTCCTTTTCCTTTTCTTTCCCCTTCCTTTTCTTTTCGCTCTTCCTTTTCTTTCGTTTTCCTTTTGCTTTTTCCTACCCCTACCCCTCCTTCTTCCTCTCCCTCTTTGTCTCCCTATACCCCCTCTCCTCTCCATTTTCATTTTTGTTTCTTTTTTTTTAAACTACATTGTTATGTTGCAGAGTTAAAGAACATCTAGAAAATTGTTTCATAAATATCAGACATTGAGCAAATCCAGTACTCAAGGATAATACCACTGAGGTTTTTGTTGCTGGGCATTCCAAATACATTTATAAGCAGAAGACTTGGATTCTTAGGAGCCAGGAGTTTTGATGGTCTCCAAACCCAACAAGTTTCTTTGGTGTGTATTTGCCTTTAGGAACCTCAAAGCAATGAGTTTATTCTCAGAGTGGAAGTTGAAATGCATAAATAAATAACAAGAGAGAGGAGAGGAGAAAATCAAATCCCAGACTGGTTCTGGTTGGAAGGGACCCTAAAGCCCATCCAGTGCCACCCCTGCCGTGGGCAGGGACACCTTCCACTATCCCAGGTTGCTCCAAGCCTTGTTCAACCTGGCCTGGAACACTTGCAGAAAGGAGAGCAGTATAAATTGTGTTGTTTTTACCTCATACAGAAAAGTTATCCTGCTGAAGCAAAATAAACATTAGGATATAGCCTAGCAGACCTTGTAAGTCCATCATATTTCCATTGAAACATGCTTTATGGTATTGATTTTTTCCTAACCTTGCTGAAGATCACCTACAGAAATAGACATAATTTTTTTGAATAAACTACACCAATTATCTGCTTGTCTAAAGCTGAGGAATTATTTATTTTTCTCAGTGCAGTATGACTGCCAGTATAATATAAAATGACTGGGACTATAATCAAAGGGTATTTCTGCAAATCACTCAATGACAATCTGGGGCAATTTTCAATTACTCTCTGGACAGATTTTTCCAATTGACTAGACAGAAAGTGGCAGGAAAGATTTAAGCAATGCCTTGTAAGTGCTGATCTGAGAACTTAGTACCAAATATCATCAATCTGTATCCTTCTGAGACTGGAAGATTTACAAACCAGGCTATTGAACTTACATAAGCATTCTGTTATAGAACCCTGTATCTGATGGTTCAGTATCATGGGATTTTAGTATTAAAGGGAATAACTATAGACTCACACTCTGACTGTTTGCAATTATCATAGCCTTCCTTAGATTAATGACTGTCTGAACATTGACCCACTTTCTTTCCTGAAGATGCTCAGAAAGGTGTTTCACTGAGTTCCCAGCACTGCTATGTGAGTTTAGGCAGGTTTGATGTGAAAAGAACTAAACTGAGAGCCTTGCAGCAGCAAATACTAAACTGTAACTGATAACCTAAGAAATAGCTTCCAAAAATTTTAGAGTTAAAACATTCCCAAAACTGAATAGACATATGCTAGAATTGGATGTATATTTTTCAGGTTTTTTAATGGTCCTCATCTATTTCTAAGTTTTTAAGAACTGAAAGTTGCAACATTAGAAATATTTGTTTTCTGTATTACTTCCCTGACATGGGAATCAGAGCTTCACATGGAATCAGGGAATAGTTTGGATTGGAAGGGATCTAAAAACCCATCCAGTGACACCCCTGCCATGGCAGGGACACCTTCCACTAGCCCAGGTTGCTCCAAGCCCCATCCAACCTGGCCTTGGATACTGCCAGGGATCCAGGGGAAGCCACAGCTTCTCTGGGCACCCTGTGCCAGGGCCTGCCCACCCTCACAGGGAACAATTCCTTCCCAATATCCTATCTATCCCTGCCCTCTGGCAGTGGGAAGACATTCCCTGTGTCCTGCCCTTGTAAACTCTCTCCATCTTTCTTGTTGACACCTTCAGGCACAATGAGGTCACCCCAAAGCTTCTCCTCTCCAGGCTGAACATTCTCAATTCTCCCAGCCTTTCCTCACAGCAGAGCTGCTCCATCACACTTGAAAAAAAAAAAACCAAAAAAATGTGTAGCAAATGTTCTGTACCCAAATTCCAATCATGCTGTATGGTGGATTTTTCAACCACTAATTTCTGTGCCCCTCCTCACAGGCACATCTGGAGAAGCTGACAGTGAAACATTCCCACAGGAGTCCCAGAACACAGAGTGGGAGCCATCAGCAGAAACATCAGAAGAATTTTACTTCCATAAAGCTCTTTGTATTTCTGAAGATCAAAATCAGTGCCAGATTGAAGCAACAGTTTTAAGCAAACCTTAAGACTCAATGGTGCCCAGAGAAGCTGTGGCTGCCCCTGGATCCCTGGCAGCGTCCAAGGCCAGGCTGGATGGGGCTTGGAGCAACCTGGGAGAGTGGAACGTGCCCCTGCCCATGGCAGGGGGTGGCACTCAGTGAGCCTTAATGTCTTTTCCTACCCAAATTCTTCTGGATTCTGTTTGTACACTCTGGTATGTAACCTCCTCCAATCTCCTACATGATCCTTTGAGGAAATTTTCCAATTCAGGAATTCTTATGTTTATAAAATTCTTCATATATAGCCAAAGACACATAAACAGGCAAACTGTAATATCTGAGATTTTGTGACATCACAGCTCTTCCCAAAGGGCCTTATGTTTGCTCATGACAGAGAAAAAGGCTCTTCTAAAATTTAAATAAAAATTTTCACAGTCTAGTAAATTGTTCTTTTAAAATTCTTTTGGGAGCAGCCCTACTGCAATTAGACTATTGTGAATATTTCCTTTAGAGAAAGCATTTTAATAAGAAAGCTGCAGTTAGCTCCTAGGCCAAATCAAAAAATAATGACTAAGTGTATGTTAGGATGCTGCACACACAGGCTTTTAGCAAATGAAGCAAACAAGGGAACAACTGATATGGAGACAAACCAAATTCACCACAGCCATCTTCCCATATATTCCAAATTATTATTACCGCCAAAACACCAAACAGAACCATTTTGATGCCAAATTTGTTCTATCGCCATTCCTTTCTGTGCTGAAAGGCTAATTAAACTGGTAATTGTCATTCATATCTCTTGCTATTATATTTGTATTCAAAATTGCAATAGATGCAATCTGTGTGTATTTTTTTTTTAATTTAAGCACTTTAAAATTAATTTGAAGCCGTACAACAGCAATCAGAGTCTAATTAGTGAGATAATCAATTAATAAGCTTCTAACTAAGGGTTCTCATGTTGTAGATGGAGATGATTTCAACTGGGATGAAGTGCAATCTTTGTATTTAAAAATAATAATAAAAAGCTAAATCTTCCCTGCAGCCAGGAGATTAAGACACATCTATTTGTTTCAGAGGTATCATTTGAACCCCTGTGTGGTGACAGTGGTTCCTGTGACTGTAACCACAAGAATTCCATTAAAATAACAGCTTTCTGTGGCCAAACCCACATGCCATTCCCAAAGCATTCACACTTCCTCTCTCCCCTTAATACATGCAAAGTGCTTCCATAAAGCCATTAAAGAGCATATAAAAAATTAGTTCAAGACAACCAGTTATTTGTCCAGGGAATTAATTGAAGGATGCAGGGAAGAAGTAGGGAGGAGGCTGGGATTAATAAACCTTAAAGTGCAGGCTTGTTGTGCCAAATGGCCTTTCCCCTGTAACTGTAAACAAATTTGGATTTTGAGCATCCTTAGACCTCAAGGTCCTGCATTAACAATGGCAGATTTTTCCTCAGGGAGCTCACAGTGCTTCCAGAGAGAAAATCCATGGGAGGGACCCTCATGGATTTAAGATGACACTCAGAATTTGTGATCCACTCAATGGAATGGGGAAATTACTGTTTTTCTTTGTAAACTTTGTTTCCCTGTGCTGGCATTACTGAGTGCTGGGAGTGCTGTGTCCAGTTCTGGACCTCATGACCAAAGAGATCTTGGAGCATGTCCAGGGAAGGGAACAGAGCTGGGGAAGGGGCTGGAGCACCAGGAGGGGCTGAGGGAGCTGGGAAGGGGCTCAGCCTGGAGAAAAGGAGGCTCAGGGGGGACCTTGTGGCTCTGCACAGCTCCTGACAGGAGGGAACAGCCAGGGGGGTCGGGCTGTGCTCCCAGGAACAGGGAGAGAGGAGGAGAGGGAACGGCCTCAGGCTGGGCCAGGGCAGGCTCAGGGTGGACATCAGGAGGAATTTCTGCATGGAAAGGGTGGTCAGGCCTTGGCAGGGGCTGCCCAGGGCAGTGCTGGAGTCCCCATCCCTGGAGGTGTCCCAGGAAGGCCTGGATGTGGCACTCAGAGCTCTGGGCTGAGGACAAGGTGGGCATCGGGCACAGCTTGGACTCGCTGATCCTGGACTTCTTTTCCTACCTTAATAATTCTGTGATTTTATGATTTTAACTTGATGGGTTTCTTACAGGAATATCTTCGGGGCCATGAACTTAAACCTTCCATGAACTGTAGCAGAGCTGAGAGGTGTGCTCAGTTGGACTGTGCATCTCTTTCCTGAAATAAATTTCTGTAGCATATGAACAGCAAGGGAAATTATTTAATTAATTGATTAATTTAAAAATCCAAACTTTATTTATTTATTTATTTACTTATTTATTTATTGTATTTATCTAAGGAATAAAACGTATTCCCTAGACTGGGATGCACCAGAGAATTAAAAATTCTGCCCTCTTGCCCGACTCCACTCATGTTGCAGTGAGATATACAGGCCTGACAAAACCTACAGGACTAACATTCAAAACCTTTGTTTTAGCCTGAGACTGTAAGAGGATTAAAACAAGACTTTCTATATGAAGAACTAACACAACTAATCCTGTGCATTAATAATGAGTACAGGTTTAAATATGATCTAATTAGAAATGTGCTGGAATGATTTTCCTGTGTTGTGTGCTGTGGGTTTTGGTGGGTTTTTTTGGGTTATTTTTGGGTTTGTTTGTTTGTATTTGGGTTTAGGGTTTTGTTGTTTGGTTTTTTGTTTGTTTGTTTTTTGGGTTTTTTTCTGATAACAGGTTATGAGTTTCTGTCAGGAAAATCAGCATGAAATACTCAATTCCCAGACTGAACTATTTACTTATTTTCAATCTGACTGAACAGTAATAGCTTTACCAATGAGATACAACTGTATAGAAGTTTATCTCTTCGTTATCTTTTGTGTTTGCATCTAGGATGTTTAAAGACATCTCTCTCACAAAGAATCCATCCTGAATTGTGCATTCCAACACTACTGCAAGGATTACACTGTAAGGTACAAGCCTGGCATGAAAAACAGGGGGTGTTCCAGGTGTAGGGCAAAAAAAGTAAAATATAATAAATAACCAAATAACCAAATAATGAAATAACCAAACAAACAAATAAATAAAAGTTAGGAACTTTTAAAATCTTCTTAAATTCAAAAATATAAGATCCAGATTGCTGTCTTTGCCTTCATCCTTATTGCTATTCCATAGACAATTTGAATATTTCTACCTAATATTCCTACTTTTTTTACTCCCTATGAAAAGACAAGTGTGAACAACAAGAACAGTTATGAGGTTTTATGTAATTTTTTGCAGAATCTAACTTATTGTTACCACAGGCACATCTTTTGCATATGTTTACTTGCCTAGGTGAAGCTACTGAAACCCATAAATCTAAAATTAAAATTTTAACTATACTTCCCTTTTTCCAGTGCATCTGCCAGAACAATTTGCATCTGCATTAATTTCTCCCTCAGACACTTGAGGAACTTCATTTCAGATGATATAAACATGACTGACCTTCTTTTTTACCTTTAATAATTGAATGATGAATACAACAGCTATAATCACAGCACCCCAGACTGGCTGGGGCTGGAAGGGGCCTCTGGAGATCACCCAGTCCAAGCCCTGCAGGGTCACCAGAGCAGCTGCACAGGGTCACACCCAGGCAGGTTTGGGGTGTCTGCAGAGAAGGAGAACCCACAGCCCCTCTGGGCAGCCTGTCCAGTGCTCTACCACCCTCCAAGAAAAGATTTGGGTTGCCAGATCTCCCCTTGCTCTATTCCTGATGTGGGAATCCCACAAGTTATAAACATCAGGGAATGTCCTGTTGTCACAGCTGTCCCAACAGCCCCACCCATGAAGCCAGGAGTTGATTTGGGTTCCATTTCTGCCCCATCCATGAAGCCAGGAGTTGATTTGGGTTCCATTTCTACCCTACTCACGAAGCCAGGAGTTGATTTGGGTTCCATTTCTGGCCACACACTTTTGTGTAATTGGTGCAATGGTACCAAAGAGCAACTTGGTCACCAGGAATTTTCACATTCACCCCCAGGTTCTGACTTTTGGGGAAGAGCAGCAGAGGATGCTCCATGCTCTGGAGAGATCCTGGCATACTCAGCAACACCTCAGCCTTGGAATGTCCCATCATTCTTGATCCCAGGGTCTGCTTCCATCCCCCTCTGGTGTTCCTGACAATCTCCAGTTGTGCTGGGTTTGGGATGGGCTGGAGATAATTTTCTGCCCTTCTCTAGGGCTGTGTTTGGGTTTGTGCAGAGCACAGGGGTGATAACACAGAGATGTTTTTGGCACTGCTCAGCTCACCCAGAACCTCTTGCCCCTCCCCTGGTGACCCCAGGGATGTCCCAGACCAGGTCACTTCACACTGAGGATATACAGGGGAGGGAAAGGAGGAATGGGGGATGTTTCAGGGGTGGTTGATGTTTTCGCAAGTCACCTTTCCATGGGATGCTCTCCTGGACGTGCTGAACACCTGCCCAGCCCTGGAAAGGGCTGAAGGAATTCCAATTCCTAGTTTTGCGTGGCTTGTGTGGTGCTTCTGCTTCCCCTGTTCAACTGCCTTTATCTCAGCCCATCCAGTTTTTACCCTCCCAATTTTCTCCCTGATCCCACTGGTGTGGGAGTGAGGAGATGTGAGGTCCTGTCTGGGGTTAAACCATGGCACCAAATCTCATTAACATCCATTGGCATCATTATTTGTTTCATTTCCATGACTGTCATAACACTTCTGCCCACAGGAATAAATTTATTAAGTATTTTGTTGCAGATTTGGCTAATTGAATAAAGCAAAAATGATCACACTAAAATTTGTGTTACAGCAGAAGTTTGAAAGCAGGGAAGTTCTTGCTGCCAGTCTAGAAGGCTGGGTTTAATCCTGAGATAAAATGATTTAGTGACTCAACTTACCACATGCTCTCAAACTAAAAATGCTCTTTTCCTTTTTTTCTTTTGTATTTCCATAATTCATTTTTTCAATCCTTTGAGGACTATCTTGAGAAATAGTAAAAGAGTCTAAAGATACCACCATATAAATGAACAGTTTTTAATATTTCATTCAGAGTATTACATCATAGTGTGCCAGACAAAAAATAAAGTGGATCATTGGAGCTCTGTGATCTTGTCACCAAAATATTCTGCATTTATTTCTCAGAATACTTCATGCTGCAGACAAAATTATTCATCCAGTGCTTATTAGTACTCATTTTTCTAGATAAACTCATTATTCCAAAGACTCACCGGTGTGTTTTCTGATTCCCTCACACCAAATTCCAGTATCAAACATTACAATTACACCTAATTTCATTTAAAATTTAAATAAGATGTTTAAATCAGTATTTACTGTGCTGAACATGGAACTTTGCTTCGGTATCTGCTGAATAAAACAAAAACATCATTACCTCAGAATCTTGTAGGTATGTTACCTTATATTTTTCAGTGCAATCTCAGCAGTTTCTTACTGGAATGATGTTTGTGTGTTATCTCATCAAGTTCTGATCCATGTTCAGCAGAATAATGTAAGGAAAGTAAGAATAAAATTGAAAATTAAAAACAGAGAGAGATCTGTTCTTCTGATATCATAGTTAAGTATCTTTGGCAGCATATTCTGTATGCCAGAGAAAAGAATTAATTCTCTGGTTACAGAAGTTTACAAGAGGAAAACAATACTGCCAAAAGGCATGAATTAATTCTGGAGACAGCCTCACATTTCCAATTAATATCCTCTGAACAGAATTTCCAGTGAATCCAGGGAATAAATTAAACAATTTTGGGCAAGTAGCATGTGGTGACTCACTAGCATGAGTGTAGGATCACAGAATCATAGAATATCCTGAGCTGGAAGGGACCCACAGGGATCATGGATGGATCCAGCCCCTGTCCCTGCCCAGACCCCCCAACAATCCCACCCTGTGCATCCCTGGCAGCATTGTCCAAACACTCCTGGAGCTCTGGCAGCCTTGGGGCTGTGCCCATTCCCTGGGGAGCCTGGGCAGTGCCAGCACCCTCTGGGGAAGAACCTTTCCCTGATCTCCAGCTTTTTCTTAGGGAGCAGAAGTTTGGATGTTGAGGGTACTTATGCACTAGGCTATATAATTTGAAAAAACTTCCAAACATAATTGTCAATGCATTAGAAAAACTAAATTACCAAGAAAGTAGGTTATAAAATTAAGAAACCCAAATATGAGTGTTGATGCAATAGAAAAGCTATCTTACCAAGAAATAGGAATACAATGATTTTTGCCATGAAGCTGGTAATAGAGATTAGGTGATAAATACTATAAAAAAACCCTCACACATGCAGACTAAATTAATGGCAAAGAAGTGGGTCAGGAGGATCCCCTAATTGAGCTTTACTGGTATTTATTCTCAGCAAAACCAAAGACAATTATCTTTTTTTTTTTTTTTTTTTTTACAAGAAGGTCATGAATGGAATTATTTTGAACTATTTTCTTGAGTGGCTCCTGCTGTGAGCAACATCAATACCCAAACATCCTGGATCCAATAGGAGTTTTTATGTTGCCCAGTGGTGCCTTTGAGGATAAGGTGACTCATTCCCTCTGAACGGAATATGGGAAGTGGAGCTTCCGCAATAAAAATATTTATTAAGGATGTATTTGTGAAGGAGCTTGGCTGTTGCTGAATTACCCAAAGGGTGGTTTGCCTTCTTGCTGTGATGGTCTGTCTCTGCAGGGATGGGAGGATCCCAGCTGCCATGGGCTCTTTTTCTGGCCAGAGGAATGTAGTGGTGGCCCAGGGAAGGGATCCCAGAGCTGGCCCTGCACTCCGGGAGTGTCCCCATGGGCAAGACTCCCTTGGACAGGGAATTCCTGGGGTTATAAAACTGGGACAGGGACAGGACCTAGGAAGCAGCTGGAGCTGTGCCAGGGCAGGCTCAGGCTGGAGATAAGGAAAGGTTCTTCCCCAGAGGGTGCTGGCACTGCCCAGGCTCCCCAGGGAATGGGCACAGCCCCAAGGCTGCCAGAGCTCCAGGAGGGTTTGGACAAAGCTCCCAGGGATGCACAGGGTGGGATTGTTGGGGTGTCTGGGCAGGGACAGGGGCTGCACTGGATGATCCCTGTGAGTCCCTTCCAGCTCAGGATATTCCACAATTCTGTCAACATTTATAACCACACAAGTAAATTACAATTTCATTTGTTTGTTTTGTTACTTTCCCCATATGATTGTTTAAATTCTAGATTTTTCTGAGGCTTGGAGGGAATTAAACTTGAAGCTACAGACACCTTGATGGTCTAGCAGAAATGAGGGTCCTGTATTTACTAAATATAGTGGTTATATATATATAAAACACTTTATTTTATTTTTATATACTTATATTTATATTTATAATATATAATATATTATATATTATAATATAGATAATATAATATATATTATAAGATATGATATATATGTTATATATACTATATATTAAATATAATAATATCTATTATATATAATATATATAATATTTTATATATATATTTATATATTTATATATATATAACCACTATATTTAGTAAATACAGGACCCTCATTTCTACTAAACCATCAAGGTGTCTGTATCTTCCTTTAAATTTAATTCCCTCCAAGCCTCAGAAAAATCTAGAATTTAAACAACCATATTGTATCAGAATGAAAAGAAGAATAATTTTTGTTACAAACCAGAGAAAAGCCTGAGGTTCTTATGAAAAAAGAGTGAAAAATAAGGTTTATCATTGTCTCCCATTGGCCTGATGCATCTCTGCAGAGAGATTCTGATTCCCAGGCACATCCCCAGCCCAGGATTCTTCCCAGACTTTCTGTTTTGTGTTAAATTTCATTTGGAGTCTCTGGGTGCTGTTCCCTGTCCTCCCATGAGCTGCTGCAATATCTCATTTCAGCTGCCCAGCCCTGCCAGTTTTGGGCAGGAGCAAGAAAGGAGAACCTCCCCTGCTCCCTCCAGTGCTTTCCCCTTGACTTCAAGCAGCTCATGGAAGGCCAAAAAAGAGGATCCTTCCCTCCTCTTTCCAGGTCAATTAATCTTCAAAGAAATATCACACAATAAGCTGCAAACAATAATTAAAACACATCATTTCCTCTACAAATTGCTACAAGCCCAAATATACTTTCTAATTTGAGTATGTAATTAATGCAAATGAAGTGCTGTAATAAAAGCTTTTGGAAACCAGATCATGTATCAGAATGCAGCAGCAAATAAATATTTCCAGTAGGAGTTAAATTTTCTTCCAGCCCTCAGTCTTTATCAGGGATAACCTCCCAACAAAACAGCTCAAACTACAGCCCTTGATTGCAGATACCACTCCAGAGGTGAAGGCAATCTTATTTTCAGGGATGGAAGTTTTTATAAGGGTTTTAAATGCTTTTCTCTGAAGTTTTATCCACTGGGGAGAAAAAAAAAATATAAAGAATAATGATCTCTATACAAAGCAAAAGGAATGAAGGCTGAATAACTGACTACAGGAACCTGTAGCATATTGGGACATTTAGAGCTGAGTTTCATGTCTGAAACGTACTCAATGAAAGAAACAAATTAAGAAATAAATCATTTACCTTACACAACATTTCCATGCTATTGCTGTTTGTATTTCTCCTTGTTCTTTTAAAATATCTTGCACAAGGTGATGGTTCCATGTTTTCATTTGCTTCTTTCTACCAAAAGAAGGTTTAGAGTCATTAACATGTCACATCTTTCTGTACCCCATCACCACCTGGAATGTGAATAATTAAATCACAGAATCATTAAGGCTGGGAAAGAACTCCAAAATTATCCAGTCCAACATTTAACCAAATTCCACCACTCCCACTAAACCATATTCTGAAGGACGCAAGTTTCTGCACTATATTTATCAGGACTTCTATTTTCTTGGCCAGGGTGTTTGCACAGAACAAAGGCTTTAATAACATGTTGTCTGTCACCATAATTTCTTAAATATTCACAATCCATTAATATTCTTAAAAAACCTGGGCATGTCTCTTACTCCAAAAATAAAATAGCACAAGAAAGGCAAATAGAAAAGAAAACGTTCCATGAAAAAAAATCATATAGGTCATTCTTTGACCAAGTTTAGGAAGCTAAAAGCACATTTCCAAACAGGGAGGTTGGAACTGATGATCTTTAAGGTCCCTCACAACTCAAACCTTCCTGGGGTTTTGCAAAGAGAGGGGAAATTGTGGAACTGTTTTTAAGTATATAAAATCAGTGGTAATGCTTAAGTTCAGCAATAAAGATTTGGATTTCTCTTGCTTTGCTCTTGCTCTTGACCTCCCAAAAATAAAATTTCTTGGGGTTTTTTTCCTTAAGGTAGAGAAGAGTAATAGGGGAAAAAACCAACATAACTTTTCAGTGGCAGAGGGAAAATCCATGGTAGATTGTTCCAACACAAATTATCTGCAGTGCTCAGACTATGAAGCAATATATTCTATTGAGGTGTTAATGTTACACATTTTTATCAATTTTATTAAAACAACTCGCTATTTTTTTTTTAATTAATGTTATTAATGGTAGTTTTTTTTTTCCTACACCCTCACACACAGTAACCAAGTTGTGTCTGCAGACTGATCCTGTCACCCACTTTTGGGTCAGACATTCCCTATTCTCCATCTCACATGGAAGTTCTTGAGGACATGCAGGCCATGTTTGGCCAAAAATAATATTTTTTTGCATAAGACAAAGCTCTTCTGGAAGCTGTTACTGAAAGTAACTACTCTTGTTGGTTGTTTACTCAGCATTTTGAGGTTTACAGAAGGTATGTTGGCTCCAATATTTCATTACCATGATTAAACTAAGCTCATTACAGAGCAAATGGAATTAATTCAAATTACAGAAAATTTATGATGATTCTTGTACTTTATATATAAAACACATTTGCACCTTTTGGTTGAATAGAACCAAATTTGTTAATACATTACAGGCTTGTGATTTATAAGTATTTTAGGTATATATTGTGTTTTCAAATATGTAATGAGATTTACCTTAATTTAAATACAAATGCATACTTCTTTTTCAGAATATCCCCGAATTCTTGTCTTTTAATGAGTTTTACTTTTTAAGAAAGAAATCTCTTTAATTATACAATATTAATCAGAAGTAAAACACTATCAAAAGGTTATTTTCTTTCAGCACAATGTGCTGCCAGTTAAAATGAAAATTGTTGCTATAAGTGACAGTGAATAGTTTCTGTATTAATAGTCATACAATTATATTTCATTAAAAGCTAAGTAGTAATAAACAAGAAAAAAAATGAAACATCTTCTTTGAATCCCAATTCTGCACTATCATTAAATGTTTTCTGCGTTTGCCCTTCTGAAGGGCAAATTCCATTAGGTTTTCATTGTACTGCTGAATAAATAAAGCAAACAAAATATATGCAAATTCAAACCATATTAGCACTGATCCCGAGTTTAATCTCAATGTAGCTTGAATTTATTTTATTTAATATTATTAATTTTAGGATGTTTGACTGAGCACCAAACAAACAAGTCATGAGGTTCAGTGCTGGAGCGTGTCCAGGGAAGGGAACAGAGCTGGGGAAGGGTCTGGAGCACCAGGAGGGGCTGAGGGAGCTGGGAAGGGGCTCAGCCTGGAGAAAAGGAGGCTCAGGGGGGACCTTGTGGCTCTGCACAACCCCTGACAGGAGGGGACAGCCGGGGGGATCGGACTGTGCTGCCAGGAACAGGGACAGGAGGAGAGAGAACAGCCTCAGGCTGGACATCTGGTTGCTCAGGTTGGACATCAGGAGGAATTTCTGCATGGAAAGGGTGGTCAGACCTTGGCAGGGGCTGCCCAGGGAGGTTTTGGAGTCCCCATCCCTGGAGGTGTCCCAGGAAGGCCTGGATGTGGCACTCAGAGCTCTGGGCTGGGGACACAGTGGGGATCAGGCACAGCTTGGGCTCAATGGCCTGGATGTCTTTTTCCAGCCTTAAGGATTCTGTGGGCTCCAAAATAAGATCTTTGACATGGGAAATTTTTTCTGGCTCAGATGCTGCTGCTGCTGTGGTTGGTGAATTAAATAACTTGTCACACATAAAACTGCTCAATGCCTGTAATCCCAGCCCTCCAGCAATGAGCAGCAAAATTCCAGTTACAACACCAGAGTCTTCCAGGATCATGGTTTCACCAGCCAGAACACTGCCAGTTATCCCTACAAACAGCTTTAACGGGTATTAGGGGTTCCAAACTCCTCTGGGAAATCCTGGCTGCAAGGCCAGAGTTCAGAGGGAGCTCTAAGAACATTTCAGGATGTTTTATAGAACAGAGTGGATGCAGCAGCAGGAGGATGCACCAAACCCACAGAGCAGCTCCTGCCTGGCAGCACAGGAGTCCTGCATGGGCCTTTTCCTTTTCCAAATCCTTTCCTTTTCCATGGAGACTGAGGCAGCTGGAAGGTCTAGCCCCAGGACTGCTGGATCTGTGCTCCCAAAAGGAAGAGAAGCATCTCTTGGGAGTGCAAATGGAGGGCAATGACCTCCAGGAACAGCACTGGCAGGGAAACCCATGCAAGTCAAAGTAAAGAAAATATATGTAAATTTTATTAGTTTTTTTGGTTAAGCACTCCTGGGAAAGAGAGTTCTGGCAAAGGAAATTTGATGAAACAGGAATCTGAGCATTCTTGGGGACACAGTTTCTCAGTTTTGAGTGTCAAGCCAAGGCAAAATTCTGCAGCAAAGGGTGGATCTTGGGTGAATTTCTCTAAATAGGCAAGAGAGCAGTGGACAGATCTAAGAGGCAAAAAGGACAGGAAGATAAAATTAAGGATGAAATTACTTGCTTGGTGACAGTATAAAGAATAAAAACTTTCTCTTATGTGGTCTCTTTCAGAATTTTCTCTGCTTGGCCACGACAATTTCTCTCTCCAATGAGTCATTTTTTTTCCATGAAAATTAAGTCAGAAGACAAAGCATTTTAGGGAATATGAGCAGAGATCCCTGACAAGTTCAGGATGTAATTAATGTCACTGCAGTTTTGCCCTTATTAATGAATTTACCGCTGTTAAAATACTCGGTTTGTCTGAAGCACACACATTTCCCAACTAAGCAGATTATCTTATACCTGGTTGTATAATAAAATAATAACAATTAAACCCAGAATCTGTTCACAGTGTAATTCCGGATCCTCCACTAATCACTTTGGAGGAAGCTGTGTCACTTATTCCTGACTCCTTCAAACAAAATGCTCAAAGGTTAGAGGGAGCTTCCATCCTCTGGTTTCCCCTAAACTGTATTAGAGAAGAGATTTTAATCAAAACTGGCATTTTTAGCCTGTAAGAAGTGGCACCTGGGGTGTCAGTACAATAATATTTGGCCATGTATTTTTAATATAATGCCATATTTCTGCTTTGTGGCTACCGATTTACAAATTTTGAAAGAAATCTGAATACTCATTAGAAATCACCAAACAATTTTGCCTCATTTCACCTTCAAAATTTTGATACAAAGTGACTCACTTCTTTTGTGAGCCTGCCAATATCTTCAACCTCCTCAATATTTCCCAAACATGGATTATTAAAAATATATTCAGCAAATATTATGTATTCACTAAAAGTATATGCAAAATCATGCACTGAGGCGTGACCAACATGAGCATGTCAATCATGATTATCAAAATATTCAATTAAAAAATAATTTGGGAAAATCCTGAGATAACTGAATTGTTTCAACATTCTATGATTACAATATTTGTATCCAGAATTGTTCTGGGAAGTTTGAAATGTTCTGTTAATGTACAGACTTTAAGGCTTTTATTCCAAACCATAGCAAGCAATAAGCGACACATTTTCCACGAGAATGGAGCTGCTAAAATAGATATTTCAAGGTAATTAAATTGATAATCTCTTTATTCTCCCAGATCCATGTCTGCTCATGGTTTTAACGTATTGATGTGCCCATGCTCTCTGTAATTTCAGAGAGAGGGGTTAAAGAGTGAAACTGGGGAAACTCTTATGGAAAAGGAACTTCTTTCCTTTCATCAAAAGAAGTTTGCTTATACTTGTGTTTTAAAAAACACTCTTTTCCTAAAAATATAAAAATATTTTCCTGAAGAAACATTCCAAAGAAAATGGACAGTGCATGCTAAAAAAAAAAAAATAAAAAGTCTCCAGGTCTCATAGGAACAGCTCTAAAAATGGGTAAGAGAGTAACTAAGACCATTATCCCAATTATTTGAGATACTACAGCATATGTTGCAGTTCCAGTAATTACAATCTAAAGAGTGCTGGAATGCACTGCAGAATTATTATTTAATGCACTATATTTACTTTTAATTACTGTGTAGCTGCCTAGCCTTGAAATAGTAAAATATTTTAAGATCTTGCAGGGCTATTTGCTCCAATGTTTAAGTCGTTTCCATCATGATTTTTCATTTACTCTTCCTAATTTTTTTATGCACAAGAATATTTCATGGAGCATTTAAAGTTTGTGTTCACTTTTCTCCCTCCCAACAGCTGAGTTTTTTTCAGTAAAATACTTCTTTAGCCTGTGGGAGCTAAGGCGCAGAGGGTGATTATCTGAACCACCAGAAAAATAGAGGTCAAAATGTGCAATTTTTAATTCAGAATAAATTCACCAGTCACTGGGACTATGATATTTTCTTCTCAAACACTTTTGTCCTTCCTTTTGTTTATTCAAGCAGCATCAAGGACTCTCCACACCAACTGGCATTTCATATTTTTAACTTAATTCAGCTTTACTGCTTCCCCATCCATTGTTCCCTGACAGGGAAAATCTACAACTTGCTGTTATAAATACTTTATGATGACCCTGTCTCCCGAACTCTTCATTCTAATCACAGTCCTGCCACATCCCATCCGTGTCACTTTGGATATATGGAAAACCATAAAAGTAACCCCCTCTCTCTCTCTGCTCTCTTGCAGTCATTTTTCAGAGACCCATAAAAACAAAGCCAGGGTGAATTCAGGCAGAATTTCAGAGCACCAACAATCGCTTTTTTTTTTCTCCTCCCTAGTGAGGGAAGTGCAATGATGGCTTCAAATTTCTGATTGAAAAATAAGCAGCTTCCATGTCCACCTTGTAAATCCATTGAAGGCTGCAATTTCACTGGCTTTAGTTTGCTGCTCCCTTTTCTCCTCAAGCAAAGGGAATAGGCAGGAATGGGAGATGTTTTTTCCACACAGGGCTTGGGAGGGAGCTGAGGAAGCTCACTGAGGAGGAATAACTGTGAGGATGCTCTGTGGGAACAGGGCAGAGTTGGAGTCACTCCACTCCCTCTCCAGGCAAAGCTCAAAAATCCAACAGCAGCAGGAGGAAAGGATGAGGCAACACAGCACTGGGGCTCAGGAGATGGAATCATTGTCCCTGGAAGGGTTAAAAAAGCATGGGGATGTGACGCCTGGGTAGTGGTGGATGTGGCAGTACTGAAGATTATTTACCTTAAGATTTTAGAGGGCTTTTCCAACCTTAATGATTCCATGACTGAAGAACCTCTTGATACCAAAGCAGGAGCTCAGTGATCAGGGAAAAAGGGAATGAAAATTAACCTGTTTGCAAAAAGATTTTACCAACCACATCCATTGGTCAACAGGTTAAGCTCCCATAATTGCTACTGGTGAATGGCCCTTCAAATAAATTATGACGGAGAAATTCTGGAGGGTTTTTTCCCTTTGCTTGTTCTTTATTCTCTCTCCTGGTTTCAAACATCCTATCTGGAGTTCAGGATCCTGAGGAGAAGGAAAAAAGAGCAAAGAAGGATTAGAACTCTCCTGAGCTTCAGGAGAGCAGACTCGGACCTGTTCAAAAATGGGATAAGGCCCTGGAAGGAAGAAGGGCCCAAGAAATCTGGTGGATATTCAAGGATCAGCTCCTGCAAGCTCAGGAGTGCTCCATCCCTGCAAATAAGGAGTTCATATGCATGGATGAGGCTGGAAATCAGGATAGATAACTTCAGCCACCCTTAGCAACCATCCCTATGAATCCTGCTCCTCCTTGAGGCAAAGAATTTCCCTGCCTGGCTCTTTGAACCTGGGATGCAGAGCAGTCACTGCATGTCAGCCACTCCAACCATCTCAGTCAGAATAATCTGTGCAGAGAAAATAAACAGTCATTATTCTTTTGCAGGCTACTGTTAAATTGTCATTTATCTTGTAATCTTGTGTCCTCAGCTTGGTTACAGGGCATCTTTAAGAGTTTGGATTTTTTTCTGCTGCAAAATTTCTGAAATTCCCTGTGAAAATAAATACAAAATACAGTGAAAACAAACACAGTGCAAACATACCTTTATCAATTAAAACCAAAGTCTTAAGAAAGGTTTAAAAAAAGGTTATGAAACTGAGGTAGTGTTTTGTTTACTGTCACTTATTTGCTTTAAGGGATAATATTTGTATCCAAATACATGGCAGAGATTTAACTTCTCTAAAGAAATGAGAAAGTTCTGACCTTGTAGTCCAAATACCAAGACTTTGTTCTCCCTTCCAAAATTTTTAGACGGGCATCCCAACCCTTCTAAAAGGTTCATGCCACTGATCTATTTTTATTTATTCAGAATAACAGTGCATATTAAAAATATTAAATTTAATATTTTTTTACTAAGTAACTTCAGAATCAACATGGTCATAATATGAGCAAAAAAACTTGGATCTGGGTAATGATATTTTCGGACAAAGTTGCTTTTTCAAAATGTCCCCTGATTTTTTCTAGTTAATGTTCAAGTAAACATTTGCATGCATTTAGCATCTCATTTGACTTTCCCAGCCATTTGCCTGTACAGTTAAAGTATATTTCCTTGGGCTATTTAGGTGCAATAATTTTGATTTATATTCTGACATCTCCAACAATGTGGCTCCTGTCCACCTTTCCCTGTGGTGTTCCTCACTCTGCCTCTTGCTGAAGTAAAGCTGTGACTCACTGGGTGAGCTCTGCCAGAACTTCCCCCCTGCAGGAGAGACACAAGGACAAGGACAAAAAGCCCTGCTCTGGTGCTTAACCTTGGCTCAGGCCACTGAGAAAATTGCTGAGCTGAGAGTCCGAGCTGTGAAACCTGCAGGGAGAAGAGAGAGGTGAAACTGCAGGGAGAGGTGGAAATCACCCACATGAAGAGGGATTAAGCGGTTATTGGGGAAAAACCAGGGAGACACTAGGGACCAGGATGATCAGTTCAGGTTCTTGAGGCTGTCCAGGATTTTGCTGGAGGATGGCAACACCAGGACCTGGGGAGTGAAGAGTCTCAGAGTCCTTGGCTGTCTTTTGTATGTCAGACAATCAATAATGGGTTTATTTTGAAGCCCTGCATGTCCTGCTGGCAGAGTTTCTGTTCCTGGCTAATTGTGCCCAAGCTGATAACCCAGCAGAGGGTGGGTTTTGTGTATTCAACAGCTGAAATCTCAATCATGGAATCACAGAATGTCCAGAGTGGGATGGGACCTACAGGAGCATCCAGTCCAACCCTGTCCATGCCCAGACACCCCAACAATCCCAGCCTGTCCATCCCCGGCAGCATTGTCCAAACCCTCCTGGAGCTCTGGCAGCCTTGGGGCTGTGCCCATTCCCTGGGGAGCCTGGGCAGTGCCAGCACCCTCTGGGGAAGAACCTTTCCTGATCTCCAGCCTGACCGGCCCTGGCACAGCTCCAGCCATTCCCTGGGTCCTGTCCCTGTCCCAGGAGCAGAGATTGGAGCTGTCCCTCAGGAGGCGCTGTAAGAGAACCATTCATCAGGACAAAGTCAGTCTGGATTGGTTAGAGGCTAAATAACCCTGGATTGGTTAGAGGCTACATAACTATTTCTGTTCTTGGCAAAGATGCATAGATTGGATCAAGAATATGTGGACTAAATGTCCACAATTGAGACCTTTCTCCCCATCTACTTGTTTTAGCTGAATTCCCAGGGAAAATAAGAACTTTTTTTCCTCCAAACTAAACCATGTTGAGAACACAGGAATTAGTTCATCCCAATGGAGAAACCAGGAGGTGTTTTCTTCTCAGCCTTTAACAGGACTAGGTTCTTGAGGCAGTCCTACAAAATTTTCACCAAATAGTTCCTGAAAACAATTGCCAGATAGAAGTTCTGAGCAGGTCCTGCCCTCAGCTGAACTGACCAGGCAGAGGATCTGAAACTGCTGGCTAGGGCATGGAAAGCTGCTGAATGTGGAAAAGAAGTCCCCAGAAAAGACACAAAAATGTCCAGCAGAACTGCGGAAGGTGTTTGGATCTTCACAGCCACCTAAGGGACAGTTGTAACCTTCAGAGGCGACTGAAAGGATATTTTGGCCAGTGAGGTTTTACAGGGCCAACAGCACCTTGAGGGCTACATCAGTAACAGCCCTTGAGGTCATAATTATCTTGGCATTGGTACTGGAAATGCCAAGTTTTGTACAGACATAGCAAATTGGGAAGCAAAGAGAAAACATGAAATTAGGGTATTTCCATAAAATTCTCCCAAAAGATTTTCATAATATGCTGGGAAATATTTTGACTGCTCAGGGAAAGTGAAAAAGAGAGAGAAATTACTTTATTCCATTCTTTTTTTCTTTTCTATTCTGTTTCTGTTGTTGTTGCTGTTGCTGCTGTTTGGGTTTTGTTTTTTTTGACGGTGGTTATTTAATTTGTTTTGGGTTTTTTCTTTTCCTCTAGAGCACTAGTTTGGCGCTGAAAATTTGCAATTATTTTTTGATTCTTTACTGAAAAACTTAAAGAAGTTAACACTTCTTTTTTTAAACAAATCTGACCTTACTGCCCTATTCCTTATCCATTAATCCATTCCACTCTCACCCCAAGAGAACTCCTCGTGTTTTCTGTCAGTGTCTTGTGTCTCGACTGGGCTTGATGCTGTAATAAACCAGAAGAAACCTTTAGGTGTGTCTGGATTCATAAATACCACTCCAACTTCTTATTTTTTCAGAGTGAATAATCTCTTTGTTCCAAACCACCAGGTTTTATTTTACCAGGAGGAAAGGTCATTCATCAGGTACCAAACTACACTTTCAGGCTAAGCTCTGCTTCCTCCTGGGGAAAGGTCCTCAAGTTGCACCAGAGGAGGTTCTGGTTGGATATTTGGGAAAATTTCTTCATTGAAGGAGTGGTTGAGCACTGGAACAGGCTACCCAGGACAGTGGTGGAGTCACCATCCCTGGAGGTGTCCAAAATTCTAGTGGATGTGACATTTTGTGAAACAATTTAATGGGCTTGGTGGGATTTGTCAAAGGTTGAACTTGGTATTTTTGGATTTTTTTTTCCTTAATCTTAAGGATTCTATGATTCTACATTTTCCCAGTTTGAGCCCCTGAAAGATTGCTGATGGTTTGGCTGTGCTGACTGAGAACCCAACAGTGCACATCCCACCTCACTGCCAACCCACTACAAACCCCTGGAATGTCTGGGAAGGAGAGGATGAAGGGAAAAATTGGTGTGATTTATCTGGACTTTCAAAAACTCTGCAGCAAAGTCCTTATCAGAAGGAGATTGTGGGAACAAAGCAGCGCTGAGGTGGGAGGTGAAGGTCTGACTGGATCAGAAACCAGCTGAAAGAAGTGGGAAACAAAGAGCAGAAATAAACGGTCGATTTTCAGGCTGGTGAAAGGTTAACGCTGAGGTTCAGCAAGACTTGGAGACTCTTCAAGGACAACACTTACTGCACATGTAATTTCCCAACAAGCTGAAATAAGCAGGAGAGATCCTAATATAGATGGCATTTGGTGAGTAGCCTTTTCCATACAGACTTGGACGTCCAGGTCGAGACCTCAATTTCCCTCCTCTCAGCTCCAAGGCTGGTAGGCAACAGACATATCATTTCAGGCTCCCAAGAGATCTATTGAGATTGGAGCTTTTGGGAATACTTGAGGAAGGAGCAAAACCACAGTGAGTTTCCAGCCTCTTGAGCTGCAAACTTTAAATGAAGTCCAGAGGAGCTCTCATCTTTTATTACTCAGAATTCATTCAGTTGTACTCAGTGTATGACCCTTGAGTAAGCAAGCCCTGTGCAGTTAACACAATAGGAGTTCTGAAAGAGGGGCAAATGAGGAGAAAGCACCTGGAAAAATCAATTTCTCTCAGCTACACACTTTAGAGAACGACCAAAGAACAGACTTGTACGTGCATTTTCTTTTTTGCTGAATTAAAAGCATCAATATCTCTCTTCCCCACTGAAAAAAATCTTCATTCTTTGCAATATATGATACAAGAGCTAATTTATGATGATTGCTTAGTGCACTGCAACCACATTGGGACTGGTGCAAATGAAAGCATAATTAATGAATAAAGTTATTTTTCTTTGATGCACTCAGTGACAAGAGCATGGATAAGAGAACAGGGTGTACAACTGCTGGAAGTGCTGAACAAAGGAGGCAGCCTCTTCTAGCTGCATATTTTTCAACATGAAAACAGTGCACTCTGTTCTGCATCCTTTTCAAGCAGTTTCAGGGTGAAATATTGTCTATGAATACATTCATAGATGCTCTTGGAAAGAGGAGTCGCCAGAGAATAAATGAGCTGCCAAGATTGTATCATGACACTCCTCTGGAGAAATATTTTAGCCTGAAAACTGATTCCTGTAACAGGAGTCAAAGCACACTCCATCTCATGGAAAACTCTGCTTGTCAGAGGCTATGTGTGGAATAATGGAGCACCTGAGGCAGAGAAGGTCAAATACCTGGGTACTTTTTGGGGCCATGAAAGTGTGAGAGAAAAATGGGTCAAACATCAAGGTTAATGTGTTTCACACCCTATCATGGAGAGAAGGAGAAAACACAATCCAGATGCAGATGGCGTGGCTGATACCCCTCTGTCTGTATGAGTTTTGTTGAACAAGGGTCAGTTTTAGAATTTAATTTTTCTGCCCCTGAGAAAGAGAGCTTTTATATTTCATTTTAGGGTAAAGTAGGAATGTAACTCGTTTTTGTACAACTACCAGGCTCAACAGGATCAGAGAAGTCAAAGCAAGTCAAAGCATGCCCGAAAATCACTGTGCACTAATCTTACTCTGGACAAATTGAACAGAAAAAGTGAAAGAGTTCTCTGAAAAATCATTAGTTATCAATCTGGGAAAAGGGGAATTTATTACTCAATTGCATTTGTATGGCAACTTGCTGACTCCTAAACATTTTGAATATCTGACCTCAATGTTCCTAATCATTGTAAAAAGTCTTATTTGTTATTAAAAGATGAAATTGGAAAATTGAAACATTTGGGGTTAAAACTTCCCCTGACATGGAGGATAATGCTGACATGCAGCAGGTCAGGATTTGGACACTGGCAAAGGCTGCGTACTTGCAGCACCAAAAAAAAAAGTTTTCTCTTGCAGTACTTAAACATCTAGACTACCTCTAGATTCCTTATTCCCATGGGTTAAGAATTAGCCCCATTTCTTTTTCTGTTTATTTCTTTGTTTGTTTTTAGGTAAGAAAAGGGAATTTTAGCAATTTGCAAATTGCAGGGAGTACAAAAGCCTTGGCTCTGGCAGATCCTCCCCCACGTCCCTGGCTTGCAGGATGGAGCTGTGAGAGCAGGGTATTTTCCAGTTCCATGGAAGAAGCAAACTAAAAAGAGTAGTACCTTTTAAAAACCTGGTTTTGAATAGGATACTTCAGCAGTGCTCTGATGAAGAGAAATGAGTGTGGAGATGCATTGATTTTTAGTGTAAAAATACTGCTGAATCCTGGCCAGGCTGTGTTGTGCAGAGGGACCTGCCCTGCGTGGTTATACCACATCTCACTAATTATATTACATCTCATTAATCTCTTGCTTTCATTCAGAATACAAACAACACAAAATTTTAATCTACAGTGTTTGTCTCATTTGTTTAACAAGGTTTTTTCATCATTTTCTCAAGAATAAACATGCCATGACTTTTGTTTCTGAGATAGATAAATTAGCCTAAGTTGTTTGGTTTTTGCTTCCTATAGTTTTCCTTTTATTTTTCTAATTAACATGGGAGGAGAAATACACCTGAGGTAAATACAATTCTGCTATATTCCTAATACAAGTAAAGAATTTCATTGCTTCCAAACTCATTAAGTTAGTGGTTATTAAAGTATGCAGGCTGCTCATTGTGTCATGGAAAATAACATTCCTATTTTATTACCAGTTTCATTTCCATGGTAAGCACACTGCAGCCCTAATTACATTGGATACAGGGATCCATAGTTCTGTCCTAGCCCGCATTTTCATCTGACTCTGCTTGATACTTATTATTTTCAGCTTATTATAAACTATGCCACCAATAAGAGAAGCACAGCAGCTTGAAGTGATAGATGATTCTAGAATCAGACTCCACAAGTGGGATTTGTTCTTCCCTGGATTTCTGATTGCCACAGATGAATTTCTTTTCTTTGAATTAGAAGGTCCCATATTGTGAAGGTATTTTTGGAGCATCTGAGCATTACGTGAAAAACATGCAAAACCCAACTAAGCAAAGACTTTCGCAGATTTTGTGTTTTGCCTGAAAAGCTTTGGAATTGTTGGCAATTCATACAGCTCCATCTACTAAAGTCTTCAGAGTGTTTGATTTTCTTGTATTTTTATATCTGATAAATGTGGGTTTATCTGCCAAAGGCAAACATCAGAAAAAGGAAGGATCCTGCTTAAAATCAAGCATATTCATGCAAGTGCTGACCTAGGTGCTTAGCAGTCATTAAATATTTCCTCTGAACAATAGGTCTGCTTCCACTCCTAGCACAGAATCAAAAAAGGGGATTGGACAAAAGTGAGCAAAGGAGTGAGGAAAGAGAAATAAGGCACTTGATGGTATTTATAGAATCATGGAATGGTTTGGGTTGAAAGAGCCTTACAGCCCATCCAGTGCCACACACTGCCATGGGCAGGGACACCTTCCATTAGCCCAGGGTGCTTCAAGCCCCATCCAACCTGGCCTGGGACACTGCCAGGGATCCAGGGGCAGCCACAGCTTCTCTGGGCACCCTGTGCCAGGGCCTGCCCATCCTCACAGGGAACAATTTTCTCCTGCCTTTTCATTGAAATATCCCTTCTTTTAGTTTAAAACTGTTCCCTTCTGTCCTATCCTGTCAAAAGCTTCCCTCCATCTCCTTTACATGAGCTCCCTTTAAGCACTGAAAGGCCACAATGAGGTCAGAGAGCTCACAGTCATTCAGGGCTTTCAGTTTTCAGCATTATTTTTACATCAGAGCTGTTTTCCCCAGATTTCTGTGGGACTTGGCCACCCCTACACTTTCTCTGGGACCTGTGAAAGTGACATCTCACAGCCACATGGGCAGCAATCAGGAAGGTCCATCCGGACTCCCTCCCAAATTCAGAATTCCTAAAGTGACCCAGATGGCTCTTTAAGTGTGGAATGGAAGGGACCCTACAAGAAAGATGGAGAGGGAATTTTTACTGAGGGCTGGAGGGACAGGACAATGAGCAATGGCTTCAGACTGAAATAAAGCAGGGATAGATTGGATATTAGGTAGAATTTGTTTCCTGTGAGGGTGGGCAGGCCCTGGCACAGGGTGCTCAGAGAAGCTGTGGCTGCCCCTGGATCCCTGGCAGTGTCCAAGGCCAGGCTGGATGGGGCTTGGAGCAACCTGGGATAGTGGAAGGTGTCCCTGCCCATGGCAGGGGTGGCACTGGGTGGGCTTTGAGGTCCCTTCTAACTCAAACCACTCTGTAGTTTTATAATTCTATGATTTTCTTCATCTAATGAATAGAAATTATCAGTGCAGATTAAATTTACACATTTTAACACAGCCTTACACACACACAGCCAATGCAAGTGAATATTCATCAGCAGCACTTCAGCCAACTGCAATCACAACTCGTTTCAGACTGCAAGGAACAGGTGATTTTAGCCTTTGTTATGAAGAAAGAGCAATCACATTAGAGAGCTTTCTCATTCTCCCAGTAATGAGCTTGAGATGACATTTCAGGAAGGGTTTTGTGTCTCACATAACAAGGCTGTTTGCACATTTTTTAATGGAAGCTGTACAAAGGTATACAGGACAAGGAGCTACTGCTTGATTTTTTTTTTTCTATAAGCTGAGAGTGAGTTAAATGTAAAATTACAGTAATTGTGAGCTGTTTTAGTATTGCCTATTATGTACTAGGCTTCATTTCAGTTATGGCTTTCCCCTAACTGCAGGGGAATTCTGAAGCCGTTACACTGCACTGTTCTAAAAAGGCAGAATGTTTAGGGATTGCTGATTTTCAGAGCCAAAATTTCAGTAGAAATAGTCTCCAGGAACAAATATGCATATGGACATTATTTGCTGTTTATATTTGGGGAAATTAAGGCACAGGGGAACAAGAAGGGCAAAGCAGTGGAGGAGACAGGGCCAATGTGGTGCTTCATCCTTCCTTCCTGGTGAAAGGAAGCAGTATCCACACTGTTCATTAAAGCTGAAGGAAAATCTTTAAGGGGAAAAAAATGTAAGAGTAATCTTTAAAAAATGCTTTAAATACTCATGGGCTGAACTGAAATAAAAACCCAAGGGAAAGAGAAACCAAAATCCCATTTATATCTTCAAGATGATAAAAGTTTTGAGTAGCCAGTGTGAGTCTGCTGGGGAATTCAGACATGGTGACACTGCCTAAGACAAGATCTAACAATTATCATGTTGTGTATTTATTTCTGAACTGTGGAAAAAGGTGTATATTGATGAAAAAAGATATACATGGTCACACAGCAATATGGAAATGACCTGTAGAGATCTCTGGTAAAGTTCTGTAATGCTTTTACCTCATTTAAATCCTGCCTTAAGGGAACATGAGCTGCTGATTGTATTGATTATATCTTAGAAGGGCAATGATTTACAATTCCATCAAGGACACTGCCATAGACAGTAGGAGAACACTGCTGACAAGTATGGATGACAAAGAAGAGCCCTCTTGGGCAGAGGAGGCAGCAGAGTCAGGAGTGATGCTGAGCCTGGGAAGAAGGGAGGGTGGGAGGATGGGGATTTTGGTTTTGTTGTGTTTCATACTCTCCTCCTCCTTATTGGCAATAAATTAAATTACGTTCCCCAAGTCAAGACTTCTTGTGCCTTTAATAGGTGAGAGATCTCCCTGTCCTCATCTTGCCCCAGGAGAAATTTTCACCAGATTTCCTGCCCTGTCCTGCTGATGGAGGAGTGATAAGGAGGCACCAGGGGCAGCCCACCACAGTGCCATCAGCAGGAGCTGTGATAGTATTTGCAAGTGAGAGAAAGCATCACAGAACCTCCAGTTTAGACACTTAAATGCACTCTTTATCTCATTATAGCTCATTTATATCAAAGTCTGATCAGTGCAGTGCAGTTCCCCAGGAAAAGCTCTAAAGGCCTCTCACTGGGTTGTTGCTTTTGCAATACAATCAATGCATAAAAATTCAACAGATAAATGCATCTTGTGAGTTTTTGAGCTTTTCTCTGACTGGAAAATAGGAAAGAGTTCATTAACTGTGTTCATCCAACTGTTCTTAGGCCTTTATTGATTCACTTATTGCTATAGCACCCAAATTAGTATGATTGATGTTGACATCTGCTCCAATTAAGTGATTCTGATTTATTTGGACTCTGGAAAAATAAGATTTTACAATTTCTTTCTGATTCTAATTGTACAAGTTTCCTTTCTTTCTTTTTTTTTTTTTTTTTTTTTTTTTTTTTTTTTTTTTTTGTAGGAACCCTTTTAAGGACCTCAAGGATCTTAAAAGTTTACTCCAGGGCTGGAAGAATGCTTTGGGGTTATGAATTCAGGAAAAGTTCCATCAGAAGTACACAGGAATGTTTACTGACTCACTAAGGATGGTTACAAAGAGCTGAAGAATAGGGAGAGGAAATGTCCAGATCAGGGAGCCAGAATTCCTTGTGTCCCTTTTCCTCTGAAGGCCACAATGATTTCTTTGTTGCACAATCAGAGTGTTTTTATCTCAGCAGAACCATAGAGTCAGTTCATTTAATGAAGTTAAATACCACAAAAAGAGATGGAAACTCTGATGTGAGGAGGAGAAGACAGGACCTTTCTCCCTCTTCTACCCCAAAAACCCAAAGAAAGCCACACCCCACAGTTTTAACTTCTGAACCCTGATGTGAAGAACATAATGCAGAAATTATCTCCTTCCGCTTGGGCAGAGTAAATAGGAAGAAGAAATGATCCTGTGATTTTGGGATGCCTTGAAGAATTTAATGGTTTAAAGCATCATATCTGAGCAAACAAGAGAATGAAGCCTTTGGGGAGTTGTTTGCTGTAAAGGATGGAGATATATACTGAACACAGAGAATCACTGGTTGTAATTGGAAGGAGGCTTGTGAAGATGATAGAAAATGTCACAAATATCAGCCAGGGATTTAACTGTAAACCTCAAGTCTTGTTTTAGTTCTGCCAGAAAGCAGCTCAGGATGTTCCCAGGTCGATAAGCCATATAATAAATACTCAGCCTTTGTTTCTTTATTGTATCATCACACCAGTCTCACCTGGCTGTGACATCTTTTGCAGTGTGTAATTAAATGCTTCAACCCTTTGTTGTGGTTGTTGTTTTAATCATATTTCTTTCCTCCTGCTCCATTCCTTTACCACATCACCTCCGCTATTTATTCCATAGAAACTCTGACTGCATCTTTAGAAAAAGAAGATGCAGTCCTTGATTGCTTCAGTCAGGGGAGAATAAACCCCATGTTATTGGAGAAGTAGCCTGACATAATCCCTTTACTGACTGCCATGGACAAATTCAGTTGTCTGAAATGAGTGTGAGGAATCCCCTAGGAGGAGAACAGGAATGGGATTTCTGTAATAGCTGGCAACAAAGGTTTCTCCTAGAGAAACCATAACAGAAAATGTAAAAACACCCAGAGAGAGGTGTCTTGTGGTAGTGCAGCATGCAGGGAGAGAAGGATCTACACAGTCTGAAGGAAAAAATTGTGCAGGTGGACAGAGAGGCACCTCAAGCTGTAAAAAATCTCTTGGGATTTCAGCTGGAGCCAAACAACCTGCCAGTGGGTCCAAGGCAAGGAGATATTCCAGGAGCTGTTGAAGGAAAGCAGAAATTGAGGATCATGACCTGCTCAGGAGCTGATGGGTGGCTATAGCTGATAGATGGCTATCCAGTGCCCTGGGGTGTTTAATGTGGTGTTTGAGACAGTGCACAGGGAAGGACACCTGGTGACCTGTGACATGACCAGGCCACCATGTCCCATTGCACCCCAAACTGGCTCTGGACTCTTGTATTTTTCACTTTTCCTTTGCTTTTCTATTTAATCACCTTTAGTATGATTATGCCTTTACTTTAGTTTCTCTCCTATGAACATGGCAAAGAAAATTGCTATTGGGCAGATTTGCCCTTTTTTTTTTACCATTCTTGTGGTCTTTCTGTTGTTTCACTGCTGTCTTGAAGTAGTAAAATATCTTTTTTTTATATATGCAATACATGTGTACCCACTAAAAACTTGAATAAATTTCGATATCTAGATATATAACATTGTCAGTGAGTGGGTTCTTTTGAAGTTACCTGAAGTTATAAAAATGAGCTCCACTAAGGCAGCAGGCTTATTACTGGAACAGAGCTCCATCATTATCAAGTCACACTCCAGGTGCTCATTCCCACTCCAATCCTGTGACAAATTAGTGATTCTAAAGAGTGCTCCTATGGCAACTGCTGTGCTGGCACATCCTGGCTCCTGTGGCTGTGGCAATGCCATATCCAGTGGCAAATCCCTTGATTTCCCATAAGTAATAAGGAGAAGAGAATGCTGCAATTCCAGTAGAAGTTTATTGAGCAAGGAGGACATTAAGAGATAGTTCTATTTAAATTAGGAGAGTTAAAAAGGTGCTTTCTACTTGGATACAAATTTCTCCCCAAGGACCCTGAAATGGGCTTACCTAAATTACAGGCTACTCCCTGGCTGCTCTTGACCTTAAAATTGATGCAAAGAAAAGAGAATAAATGTTCCTTTATGTCTGTTGTAAAAAATTCTAATTTGAGTCTATAGAACACACTCCCATTTTATTATTATTATTATATTATAATTTGAAGACTTTCACTATTGGTGTGAACTGGATAAGACAAGGTTTATCTGCTCCAGCCCTTTCAGTGTTCACCACCAAACCCTTGATCTGATTGTGACTCTGATGACACAAATCAATACAAAACCATGAGTGTTTCATACATTCTTTAACATAGAGGTGAAAACTCACAAAGGAAAGTAAAAAACAAGTGTCACCAGAAATGAGAGCACTAATAGGGATGTGTCTGGGGAAAAGACTGCAGGAAAAAAAAAAAAAAAAGAAAAAGAAGACTAAAAAACCTAAATTGATTGTTTATGCCTTGAATTAATCAGTTCTGACTTCTAATATCCTGCCTGCTTAATAAACCTTAAGTAGGAAGGTAGCAATGCACTCTCCTTATTACATATGGGAAATCAATGGGATTGCCAACCCCACTAAATGTTATTAGCAGAACACCCGAGTCAGGGAGCTGCCACTTTAGCAGTTGCCATATGAGCACTGCTCAGAAATTAGTGCTTATCTGTCTCACATCCCAGGCTCTGCAAATGAGCTCTGGGGACACCATGGGATAAGGACAGAATTTCATCCTATTAATGTGTTTGCATGACTGCAGAAACAACAGACTTTGGGGGGGGGGTATTTCTTTCTTTTCATTTTCTTTCTCTTCTCTTCTCTCTTCTCTTCTCTTCTCTTCTCTTCTCTTCTCTTCTCTTCTCTTCTCTTCTCTTCTCTTCTCTTCTCTTCTCTTCTCTTCTCTTCTCTTCTCTTCTCTTCTCTTCTCTTCTCTTCTCTTCTCTTCTCTTCTCTTCTCTTCTCTTCTCTTCTCTTCCTCTTCCTCTTTTCCCTTCTCTTCTCTTTCTCTTTTCCCTTTCCTTCCTTTCTCCTTTCCTTCATTTCTCCTTTCCTTCATTTCTCCTTCCCTTCCCTTCCTTCCTTTCTCCTTCTCCCTTCCCTTCCCTTCCCTTCCCTTCCCTTCCCTTCCCTTCCCTTCCCTTCCCTTCCCTTCCCTTCCCTTCCCTTCCCTTCCCTTCCCTTCCCTTCCCTTCCCTTCCCTTCCCTTCCCTTCCCTTCCCTTCCTTCCCTTCCCTTCCCTTCCCTTCCTTCCCTTCCCTTCCCTTCCCTTCCCTTCCCTTCCCTTCCCTTCCCTTCCCTTCCCTTCCCTTCCCTTCCCTTCCCTTCCCTTCCCTTCCCTTCCCTTCCCTTCCCTTCCCTTCCCTTCCCTTCCCTTCCCTTCCCTTCCCTTCCCTTCCCTTCCCTTCCCTTCCCTTCCCTTCCTTTCCCCTTTCCCCTTTCCCCTTTCCCCTTTCCTCTTTCTCTTTTCCCCTTTCCCCTTCCCCTTCACTTTTTTCCTTTTTTTCCTTTCTTCTCTTTTCATTAAACTGGAAATTCTGATCTCAGCTTGGATATTTTGCTGCCCACTGAGGGGTTTCTGATATTTGGGAAGATGATCCCACTCTCAAACCCTTCCAGTTCTAATGGATCTCCCTGCCCCTACCCCTCAGCTACCCAGTAATGAGCCTTTGGAAAAGCTGCTTTAGGACCCTCAGGATCAGAGGGTGGATGGATATTAAGAACTCCTCTAACTTTCTTTAATAGCCACTCTAACAGATGTAAAAGAGGGCACAAGGCTGAGGATATTTCATCATTTTAGAAGATCCTTGATGATGTCTAATCTTCACCTAGAGGAACTTGGTGGTCTTCATTCAGCACTTCAGCTCCAAACACCCAGCACAGACAGCTTGGTTTAACTTCACCATTATCTTGAATTATGTTATCATGTCAGGCTTGTAGGATTATTAATATTTAATAAATTCACAGATCAATCTGCCTTTTTCCTATCCAATTTATAAATTATTCACAGGTTCATCTATTTTTTCCCCTCTGTTGTTGGCATAATCACTGGTGAAAATAGATCTTGTTCACCAGATCTATTTTATTGTTGCTTTAAAATATATATATTTAAGAAAGGAAGTTGGAGTGCATCCAATATGCACATAAATAATTGTTCAATGCAGTGTTCTGGAGCACTTTGCTGTCTTAAAAACTCTAAAAATAAATAATTTTTTTTTTTAACTAAAAGAGAAAATTATAAAGACAGCACATCAAAAGTAAATATCAATGAAATCTGATGGCAGAACTTTGTAGGTAGTTGCACCCACAAAGGAGAAAAAGATTAAGGAAAGCATAATTAATATTAATTTCCTTTGGCTCCAAGTTCTCTGATAAGCCCAATTAGGCAAAGTGTGTTGGGACAGGCAGGTTCATCCCTTTTCTTTTGGGGATGAGGTGAAGCCCCAGACTCAGAGCATCCCAGCTCAGGAAGAGGATGGACTGTGGAACCATCTCTTCTGGAATCTTCCCCAGACTCTGAAACTTCTCTGCCCCTGAGCATCTTCAAGGACAGGACAAGGACTATTTGTTTTCCCAGGCTATAGAGTATTAAAGGTAAAATCAACTTTTTTATCCCAATTAGGGCTGAAATTCAGGTGAGATTTTTATCTTCCATTGAACACTAAGTCCTTGTTATACACTTTTAGAATTCCATGTTAAAAACTACTTAATTTCTTTGCTTGAAATTAGAAGATATCTATTTCACATATTAATATAGTTATACACATAAAAATATATATTCTCTGTTTTCTGTGACTGAATATAAATTCATCAGAATAAATTCTGCTTTTTTAAGAGGTCAATCGATTTCTTCCTTAGATTCAGCTCTTGGCCCCATTGTTCCCCACTTCTGGTCCAATGTCCCTTGAACTGACCCATTACTGAGTGAATTAAGGACATGCAGATGAGGGCAGCACACCTAAATTAATCCCCTGACTTGCATTTAGCCCCTATGCACCACCAATTACAAAAATGAAGGGTAGGGCATGTGGAAAGAGAACTTTGCCAAGGTTGCAAGGCTGTGGATTTAAGGAGACCTTGCCAGGGCGAGCATACAGCCCCAGAGTCAAGGCAGGGAGGAATCCTGACACTACAGGAAATGTGGTTAAAATAGAGAGAAATTTGTGCTTTAACCAGGGAGGAATCCTGACACTACAGGAAATGTAGTTAAAATTGAGAGAAATTTGGGCCTTAACCATGCGGCTTTCCACCTCTTGGTGGCATCAGCAGAACAGAACACTTCTCCTGGGAAAAGGGAAAGGACAAGGCCATCCAACAGGTTCAGGACTTGTCAGAGAGGGTCCTGAGGAGGCCACCAAGCTGCTGAGGAGGCTGGAACACTTCCCTCCATGGAGCCAGGCTGGGAGAGCTGGGAATGTTCAGCCTGGAGAAGAGAAGGTTGTGTGGAGACCTCACAGAACCTTCCAGGGATTCCAGGAAGGGTGGAAAGGGAGAATTCATCTGGAGGGAGCTTGAAGTCCATCCAGTGCCACCCCCTGCCATGGGCAGGGACACCTTCCACCATCCCAGGCTGCTCCAAGCCCTGTCCAGCCTGGCCTGGGACACTTCCAAGGATCCAGGAGCAGCCACACATTTCCTGAGAAGTCTCTCAAATCTGTGGGATAAGATTGAGCCACTGCAGCAGATAACCAGAATTTAGGACATTCTGTGTAAGCAATCACTAAAAACTGCAGCTGCCATGAGAACACTGAATTACTGGGCTGTGTTTTCTGCTGGTTGTCAGAAATTCTGGGTTAATGTTCAATTGATAAGTGATGATTCTGCATAATTTGTATAGATTTGCCTGACTTCAACGGTATCCCTTCCCTTAATTGTCTTCTCTGCACCCTCCAGAAATTGTCAGGAATAAATATCCTTTATTTCTTGAGATATAGTTTTGTTTGCAGCTGTATTTATCAGCAGCTTGCTCATCCCACACCAAGGCACAGCCATAACTCAGAACCTGTGAATTTATGGCAGTTTTTTCCCACTCAGGTGCTGGTGTGACTGATGGCTCTGTGGAACTTGGGGTTTGATCAATTATTTTCCTGCATGTAACAAATCATGTTGCAATCATATCTTGCAGCTGGAAGCTTCAGAGAACAACACAAGTCGCTTTTTTAATGGAGAATTTAAATTACATGAGTCATTTTTAAATCACTTGATAAAAGACTAGACAGGAAGGGGGATTGTAAGTGTTTGATATTGCTCCAGTGATCATTCTTATTGCTACAAATACAAACAATTTGGGATTTTTCCTCGCTTCTGTGCTCTGCTAAAAAGCATTCTGCCTTTTCAGAAAGCCTGAAAAATACAAATAGCTTGTGCAGATCAATGTCAACCTGGCTTGTCCTTTACCATAACCTCCAGAGGAGGGGATTTTTTTGGTGGCATGGCCAAATTTTGAACCAGAGAAGGAAATGGTTAAAATATTTATGCTCCTAACACATGATTTTTAAAAATCCCCATCCCAAACTGAGTATTTTGTGATGTTTTCCAGTTTCACTACTTGCAACACCAATATAGATATTTAGTTTCAATATAATGCTCTTCTTCTTTAATTTCAATACTAATGCTCTTCACCCGAATTTCTTGTTTTTTTTTCTGGTAGGGTCATTTTAAATGTTCAAATCCATCCTTTGGTTGGTGGTTATGGACAAAGGGAAGGTGTCTGAATTTTCAGGATGTTTTTTAGTGCCTCCATAAAGTTCTGTCCAGCAGCCATTTTCCCTGGGGAAGTTTGGTTTCTTAAAGTTGTCCTTATTTTCTTTCCTTTTCCCTCTTTCTCCTTGTTTTCTTTGTTTATTCACAGAACTAGTAGCACTACTTTAGCTGAAAAAAATCTGAAATGTAGATAAAAGAGTAAACTTAGCTCTTTGTAAGTGGCAAAAAGCAGAAGGATTTTCCTTGCCTATCAAAAACAATCCTATTTTGCATTTAAGAACATTTCACTTGTTATTCCTCTGCATTATTCAGATTCTCCCAGGATTTTTCCCCATTTTTTGGGTTTGCTCTGACCTGCAAAACCCCAATTCTGAAAATTTGCTCAGACCTGGTTCTCGACATTATCAACTCATTTTGCCATGTCCTACAGAACCTTCCAGGAATATTACCCTTTATACTTCTCTCACCCTTAATTTAATAAATATTGTATTATTCACTTGAAAATTAATAAAAAAAGAAACAGAATGTATTTGTTCATTTGAAGAATCAAGTCAAAGGATTGATAGGACTTTTCCTATCTCCTGCTTTGATAATTTTGTGACAATCCACCACTGCGGTGAAGCCATGGAAAAGGCAGATGTTAGGATGTATCAGGAAGAGGATTTCTCTAATTAATGGGAATTATTAGTGTTATACCAGGCACTATTAAAGCCTTGTATTGAGCATTTCTTACAGTTCTTGCTTTCAGGATTAATTCCAGCTGGAATGGATGCAAAGAGAAGTCACAGGAATGTTAGGAACTGGAGTCCCTTCCCTTGTGAAATGTAGGTGACAGATGGTTTGGGCTTGGTTTTTTTTTATCCAAGCAAACCACAGTCTGAGAGGAGATGCAGTTGTTTTTCATAGATGCCATAATTAAAGGATGGTCACTGGAGAAGGAGCACAATCTCCTGTGGAATGACAACAATGGCACAAGGGCAAGAAATTCAAATTAACCATGGTTATTTATTAGTTCTGTGAAAACCCTGAAGGATTCTAATAATAAGTTTAGTTAGCAAGTTGTATTTAACAAAAGTGGGGGGAAGCAGGCTTGTTCCAAGAGCAAACTTAGCCAGTCTGTGAAGGGATTGAGAGATGTGACTGGATTGTATTTCATTAATTACTCTACAGACATTAGAGTAGCTTAGTAACCATTAGATCTAAAATTTTTTTTTAAATATAGTTTCCTTTGTACTAAACATTCTTTGTATCACATTTAGAAAACTCTCCAATGAGACAGGCCTCATTCACAGCAGTAAAAACAATATTGCAATTTCTGCAAGAAATTCTGTCATTTCATTGCTATTTCCTTTGTCAGAATCTCAATGCACATTCAGGCACCACTCTTAAAAATTTCTGTTGTCACATGAAATATTAGCTTTATTTATGGCACAGGTTTTGCAGCAAACAGAACTACCCAAGAAGTCATGTACTGCTCCCCCAATCTGTCTAGATTTCTTCTTTCCTAGAACTAAAATGACATTATCAGAAGAAGGCATTATTTTCCCCAGACTCTAAGATGATATAAATATCCAGGGATGATCCAGTGTAGGATACAGATTCCATAAAGAAATGTGTCAGAGGTTTACAGTGAAGGTATAATCCTGTCTGCTGTTGACTGAGTGATTTATGAGATGTGCCAAATCTCCTCAGCTGCTCTTGGGCTCTGGATTTCTGGGACACAGATCCATGAATCCCTTTGATTCCAGTGTACATATAAGCCTCAATATTCACAGAAACACCCTAATTTTTTTTGATAAAATATTCTAATCTGAATGAAGAGGAGGAATCTGCACAGGTGAGGCTTCAGGTTAGGGCTTCACTTTCAGCTTTGACATCTAAAAAGATGTTTTAAATGACTTATTCTTTCAGTGATGTTCTCAGAAAGATTTTATGAAGAGTAGAAAATAAATAATAAATATCTAAATAAATATTTTAACATTATCATAAAGCAGAGAGAGAATACTAATATACATTTTAGGTATCTGTTTAGTGTTTTGAGGTTTTGAAATATGCAATTTAAAATTACATTAATTCTTAGCTTCTCCACAAGTTGATAGTAAGCACTTGAATTTTTAGTGTGTTTTATGTATAAATTAAATTCCTTTAAGACAGGATTAAAATATAATAAAAAGAACATTTATACCCAAAATATTTTCATCAATTAGCTTAGAAATCCATAGTAGTTAAGTTGTTTAATATTGATTATTTCAGTGGTGCAAAACTTGGAAAATCATCAAAACTGATATTCTGAATACTGAGTTTGTTACATAAAAGAAGTCTCTATGTATATTTTTATACATAGATCACTGGGATTTTACAAAAATTCAAGCTGCTGAAAATTTTTTGACTTTTGAAAATAGTTTCAAAAAAACCTCTTCCGTTGTTTTTTTCTGAAAGATGTGTTTCTTAAAAAAAAATTATTCATAGCCAAACCACATTTTGTGTTTCAATATTTCTAATGTAATTTGATGACTGAATGGAAAACTCAGCCTTTCTCTTTTTTAAATTTTAAATTTTTTTTCTTCTTGGCTCTTTTTTCTTCCCTTGGAATACCAGTATTTCCCCTCTCCAGTTCAATGCCCTGAACAAAGTCAAATGCAATCATGTAGTGGGGAGAAAAGAAGCAAAATTCCAAAGGAAGGACATTCTTTTGAAGCCAATTTTCACCAGGCACTCTGGAATAAATAACATTTCTTTGCCTAGTTTAGTTCACCTGTGAGTTTGCAGAGTGTTTGTTATTAGAGCCTTCCCAGTGTAAAGTAAGTCAGAAAAGACCAAAAAAAGGGAGAGGATCTTTTTTTCAGTGTGGAAGTACCTTCAGCTTCTACTGGAATTCTACTGGAATTAGTGACCCCAAGTGTTGAGACAGAATACCCACAATGATTGAACAGCAACAAAAAAATGTATTCCACCATACTTTAAAACATTATAGAAATTGTCTCCTTATCTCTTTACCTTGACTTAGAGCAGTCCAGGGAACATTAAAAGTAATTAAGGATTTTCTGGTTTATTCTACAAAGCATTCTTCTGTCATTAAAACTCTTGAATATTAGGAGTAATCAATATCCAGGAGTGGTTTTTGCTTTGGTGAGCAATGCAGGGAGTTCAGTGAGAAGCTGTCTTGTGTTGTGAAGTATACTCCCACAGGGACATTAAATCCAGTACAATTAGCAGCCTAAATATGGTTAAATGTGTAGAGCATCACTCAGAGCTAAATAATGTATGTGTTACTCCAAAGAACATCAGGAACTTATGAATTTCTATTAAGCCTTTTTCACTCATTTTTCATTAAACATGAGAGCTGTGACCTATCTGGAGATTTCTGGTTAAATTAAGGTAATTGAAGACTGCAACCAGCTAAGGTGAGAAAGGAGCACTTGGAAATTAGTTAATATAAATCGAAGGTAATGAAGAAAATTAATGTGGAAATGTGGGATTTATTTTTGCCCACAAAAAATTTAATTTTTATATCACTTTGCTTGCTATAAGCAATATTGCCCAGATGATAATAATTGAGGTCCTACTCCCTCTAAATGCAGGAAATCCACCATTCTAATGGTGCTTTGTTCATCAAGGGTGGGTTCAGTCTTCTAAACACGTGGGGGGTTTTCCACAGGAAGGGCTGCAAAGGGGGATTCATCCTTGCCCAGGATGACTTGGGCACCAGAGGTGCTTCTTTATGAGTGAATCCACGTGGGATACTGAGCATGGAACCATCAGGATTGGAAAGGAGCTCCAGGACCACATAGTCTAACCTTCCATCCTGGGCAGCCTGGGCCAGTGCTTCTCTCCTTCTAGGAAGGAAATTTCCCTAAAATCCAACCTGAGCCTCCCTGGCACAGTTTGAGGGTGTTCCCTCTCCTCCTGTCCCTGTTCCTGGGAGCAGAGCCCGACCCCCTGGCTGTCCCCTCCTGTCAGGGAACAGCATTCACATTCTCTGAACAGAGAGACACATAATTCTCACATGATTTGTCCTGGGGAAGGCACTAAGAAGCTCAGAGAAGAGAAAACAATTCTTATCTCTACTCGCTGCTCCTGTTGTTTGGCACATGTGGAATGTGTTATGGAGATTGTTTACCCAGAATGATTTGTTATTGGACTCTGATGATGGTGGTTTGGATTGATTGGCCAACTGGGTCAAAGTTGTGTCATGGCTGTCTGAAGAGAGTCACAGGCTTTTCTTTAATATCTTTCTAGTATAGTATCTCTTTAATATAGTATAGTATTTAGTGTAATATAACATAGCTTAACAAAGCATTTGTTCAGCCTTCTGAAATCATGGAGTTAGAGCACATTATTGATGCCCAGGAGTTGTGCAGAGCCAGAAGGTCCCCCTTGAGCCCTCTTTTCTCCAGGCTGAGCCCCTTTCGCAGCTCCCTCAGCCCCTCCTGGTGGTCCAGACCCTTCCTCAGCTCCCCAGTGTCCCTCTTTTAGTGAGGGCACAAAATTGAGAAGAGGAGCCAAAGTGTGGGATGATACAAAGGACAGGTCAAAGGGAAATGTGTCCTCACAACTCACAGGGAAGAGCCAACAACACCCAGGGCACTGATGCTGCAGGAAACTCTTCACAAAACCTCCCAGGGATTGAAGGATTCACCTCCCAGTGAACCCTTCCCCCAGTGACAGACAAATGAAACTTTTGCTGATACCATCACAAAGGCACTTTTTTTAGCAGTATCCCAGCAGTAAGGCCAAAATTCAGGATTAAAAGCAGCTCAACACACAGGATCCCAGAAAAGTACAGAGATTCAGGTCCATGTCCAGCAGATTTTGCTGTTAAAGCACTCACAAAAACTCAGGAGACTTTGCTTCACCTGGACTGGTAGCTTTATTTTTTGGCCCTGCATGGGAATTCAGTAGAAAACATCCAGTAATTACTAAAAATATTGAAAATACCATTTACTGAACTCAGACATCACGAATTAGAGGGAAATAATTAAATTTTGACTAAAATGAAGAAAAGCAAGCAAAAAAAATTAAACCAAAAAGGTGAACTTGAGAAATTATTGACTGAAATTACACTATAACACTATGCCCTATCTCTGTCTCCCTGAACTTGGTTTTCTGAAATTGTACCCTTCAGTCTCAACAGCAGATGTATAAAAACCAACAAAACTGAAGCAAATAAACCATTATTTGTTGATATTTTTGTTTTCTGCATCATTTACTTTGAGCTAAGAATGGTATAAAAAATTGTTATTTTCATTTGACCACAGTCAAGGTAAAATTCTATAATAAATAGCAAGGGATATTTGAGCTAAAAAATAATATTCTCAAAATGCAGTTATAAAGACATCTAGATATAATGCATTTAATTAAATTTATGATTAAAAGATCAGTCTTTATTGGCATAAAAAAAGACTACAAAATTCAACTTGTAAATAATAGATGTTGATAGAACATTATGTAGCAAACAGAGAGTAGCTGTTATATTTAATTTCAACCTCTCTGGATGAAATTATAATTTCCTTCATATGCTAAACTTGTAATAATAAAATATCAAAATGAGACATTTATTAGTCATTTAAAGAGTAAATGCTTTCATTTTTCCCTACATAAGTTTCAGCCAGATAAGTAATCCAGATAAGTACTAAAGCAGGGAAACTTTGAACTTTAAAAAAAGTAAAAGCCTGTGGAAAATGTCACATTTAATGTATTTAATTAACTTTTTTTTTTGTCTGCCTAATCCCTTTGTGCAATGAAATCAATAAAAAATTAATGGACTCAATGCAAGATGTTGTTAGAAATCAGTACCTTAAAATTATCAACATCAAAGTCGTCAAAATGTTGCTAAAGGGCTTTGTTTTATTTGTTTGGACAGACCTGCAAAGACCAATAAATGAAATAAAACAGATGCCAAAATGCATCCAGATGGTCGCAGCTCCCCAAATCCTGTATCCTTACTGAGTCACAAATGACAAATCCCACAGTGCCACAGAGAGGGAAAACGCCACTTCTGATCTTTCAGACGCCTTGTTTTCACATTACCTCTAACTGATGATAATAAATATTGATTTTGGCACACAGGACGGACCTGGAACCCTGGGAGCTGATAGCCAGCAGCTGCTTCCTTAACTCCATGTGGAGCAGCCCCTTGCCCAGCCAGCTGTGTTGGGAAGGATGAAAGTTTGACAAGAAAGTCTCACAGATACGCATGCTTGGCAGAAAGATTCCTGAATGTAGAATTTGAAGAAGGAATAGAAACAAAAGCAAGTTTTGGTTTAGAAGAAAAGAATTGCTGAGCCAGTCTTACTGGAAAACCAAGGAGGCAAAGGGTGTGTTCACAGGAGGCACATGGCATTGCAAAATAAGCCTGACTTGGCAGTGGTGGCAACTTTGGGAAGGATTCCTCTGATTGATGAATAGAAAAAGATATTTTTCTCAAGGTTTGCTGATAAATGAAATTGGATATTGAAAGATTAAAGAAACAATGGGGGAAAAGCCCTAAATTCCTTAACAATTAAAAATGAAAAATTAGGGTTATACATCACAGGGAAAGCTTAAGCATCAGGCGTTCCAGGAAGTCTGTACTTCTCCAGTACCTCAGCCAATGGGGAAAGAGAGAAGGAAAACGTGGTCAGGAAATTGAGATAAAAAGGAGGCTGTGTCCACCAAAAAATTGAGAGACCCCAGGACAATGCCCCATGGCCTCTCCTTTTATTTGAATAAAGCAAAAGGACTCCTCTGTCTCATTCTGGACACAAACCTCTGGTGTTTGTGGGTTAATTTTCCTGACACACACAGAGCATGGGGAGAGCCCTGGGAGCTTCACCCGAGCCCCGAGCAGGGCCCAGATGAACCCCCCAGATCCCATGCCAAGAGGACAAAGCCCACAGGCCCGTACCCCTTAGAGCGCTGCCGCACTCCCAGCCCCTCGCTTGACCAGCTGTGAGAGCTGGAGCTGTGTGGAGCAAGGTCAGGAGTGATGGCACTCCTTGATGAGCTGGGCAACGAGAGGCAGAACTGGTCCACGCTTTGCCAGGAAAGCATTAGTGGGGAAGAGAGCATGGCACAGTCCATTCTGTGCCTAACCGGGCACAGACAACAGGCCGAGAACGGAGAGTTTGGGTTGGAAAGAACCCTAAAGCTAATTCAGTGCCACCCACTGCCATGGGCAGGGACACCTTCCACTAGCCCAGGTTAGTCCAAGCCCCATCCAACCAGGCCTTGGAAACTTCCAGGGATCCCAGGGCAGCCACAGCTTCTCTGGGCAGCCTCTACCAGGGCTTCATAGTCACTCTCACCGGGAACAATTCCTTCCCAATATCCCACTCAACTCTGCCCTCCTCCACTGGAGTATTCACCATTACTTGCTCTTGTAATTTCCCAGTTCCAATTGGAGCTATGTGAACATTTTTGAAATTAGATTCTAACAACTCATCTCTGGAGTTTTTTCCTCTGCCTCCTGAATCGTGTGAGTTCACCTTGGTTGACTCTGCATTATAAAGGGACAAATGATGGCATTCTTAACTATGGTGGAAGGAAAACTTTTTTCCCAATCAGCCAAGCATTTTCACATCACAGATCTTCATCCTAAACTTGGTGTTGGACATGTACAAGAAACTCTGGATTTTTCAGTAGGCCATCTGATTTTAGAAGGGAACTCTCTGGTGAGCGTGCAATTATCACACTTAATAGACACCAAGACAATAATACTCTTGGAATTTTTTGAAATTTCCACAACTTTTTATAATATGCAATAGTTAATAAATAAATTTCATCTTGCAGCAATGCTTTCCACAATGCCACAGCTGTGCGTGATGTGGAAACACAGGTTTTTAAAGCTGCGGCCTAAGCGCTGCTTTCCTGACTGATGTGTCCGTGCAGCAGCGGTGGGACAGCTCTGTCCCCGCACTCTGGACACACTCCTGTCCCAGCCGCTCCCAGCTGGTTCCAGCCGCTTTGCAGCTGCCTCGGGGTGCTGGGCGGTGGCCCTGGGGACAGCAGCGCGTTCCAGGGCCCTTTGTGACACGGGGCTGCGTGTGCCCAGAGCCCATTGTGACACCGGGCTGCGTGTGCCCAGAGCCCATTGTGACACCTGAGGCCGCGCCCTGGCCAGGAGGCTTAAAAGGGCGCACAGAGCCCGGGGGTGGCACTCCCAGGAGAGCAGCTCCGTCAGGAGACAGCAGCTCCCGGGATTCTGCAGCGCCAAGGCGAGGCAGAAATGGCATTCAGCGTGGAGAAACCGACGGGCGTCCAGCCCAAGCAGAAGTGGCTGCGCTCTCTGAGGAGGCGCAAGGTGAGCGATGGCAGCACGCAGCTGCCTCGGGGCCGGGCCGGGCCTGCCGGCACGGAGGGAGCCACTGTGCCAGGGCAAGGCTGCGGGTCCCCCGCGCCGCCTCGGCCTGAGCCTTCTCCTCCTGTGTGCAGGTGCAGAGCCCTGAGCCACGGGCAGCAGCTCCGCAGGCCCAGCAGCACCGGGACTCCCGTGCCGGCCCTGGCCCGCAGGCGGCAGCAGCAGAGAGCCGGGCAGCGGCCCCGCACAGCCCCAGGGCCCGCGGCCGGGCTCTGCTGCGCTCCCTGCGCCGCGGCTGCCGGGCCGTCCTCACCAGGGTGGCGGCTGCGATCCGGCAGCCGGGGACACAGCGGCGCCTGCACCGGGCCACGGGCTCAGCCACGGCAGCAGCAGTCCCCGCAACGGGGGCACAGAGCCGGGCAGCTGCCCCGCACAGCCCCTGCTACGCCCCCGGGCCCTCGCCCGCCCAGCTGGAAGAGCTGGGGCCGTGGGCAGGGCCAGCAGGGATGGCTCTCCTTGAAGAGCTGCGGCGTGAAGAGCAGTACTGGTCCGATGATCCCCAAGATGGGAGTGGTGGGGAAGAGAGCCTCTCGGAGTCCGGTTCTTTTGACCCAAATGAACTGGACTCTGACAGCGGCACAAGACAACAACTAAAACGGTTCCACCAAGACACAGATCCATCAGTGTCCGATGAAGAAGGTGGCGAGGCCCAAGAGTGGTGGCACAAGAAGAACAAGGTTGGCAGCATCCAAAGTCCCCTTTTCCAGACCCCACACAGCCCCTGCTGCCCCTGCAGCCCATTGCCCAGCCAGCAGGATCATCTCAGGCAGTGGGCTAGGCTGGCAGCGAAGGCATTCCTCAAAAAGCTGGGGAGCGAGGAGTGGCAGTGCTCTGATGATTCCCAAGCTTGTAGTGACGGGGGAGAGAGGCTATCATTGTCCAGTTCTTTTGACACAAATGGACTGGAGTCTGACAGTGGCCCAGAAAAACTCCACAAGCTGTTCCTCCAAGACACAGATCCATCAGTGTCTGATGAGGAAGCCAGCAATGCCCAAGAGTTGTGGCAGCAGAAGAGCAAGCATGTCACCATCCCCACCATCTGGGTCAACCCTCTCTGCCCAGCACTCATGGTGGAGCCTGGCTCACTGGAGGCAGAGGAGGCAGACTCTGACCGGCCCAGCTCATCTCCTGCCTCAGCAGCGACCACGGACACCCAGCCAGCAGCTGCTGCACTGGCCAGAGCCCCAGAGGTTGAGGAGCAGCACGTGAGTGGCCCTGCCCAGGCACAAGGGGTGGCACAGCCAGCAGCTCCTGCTGCCTCTGGTGTGCAGGCGGCAGCAGCAGAGAGCCGGGCACCGGCCCCGCACAGCCCCTGCTGCCCCCCCAGCCCACGGCCCAGCCAGCTGGAAGAGCTCAGGCCGTGGGCAGGGCCAGCAGTCTTGGCACTCCTGGAAGAGCTGTGGGGAGAGGAGGGGTCCTGCAGCGAGGAGCTCAGCTCTGGCCCATCCACAGAGTGGCCAGAAGACACAGAGGCAGGCACGACGGCTGAGATGGAGAGCGCCTCAGGGTCCCTCCTCAGTGCGCCACTGCCTGAAGACACAGAGCCAGGCAGGATGGCTGAGGAGGAGAGCGCCTCAGGGTCCCTCCAATCTGAGCCCCTGCCAGAAACCACAGAGCCAGGCAGGATGGCTGAGGAGGAGAGCACCTCAGGGTCCCTCCAATCTGAGCCACTGCCAGAAACCACAGAGCCAGGCAGGATGGCTGAGGAGGAGAGCACCTCAGGGTCCCTCCAATCAGAGCCACTGCCAGAAGACACAGAACCACGCAGGATGGCTTGGGAAGAGAGCACCTCAGGGTCCCTCCAAAGTGAGCCACTCCCAGAAGACACAGAGCCAGGCAGGATGGCTTGGGAAGAGAGCCCCTCAGGGTCCCTCCAAAGTGAGCCACTCCCAGAAGACACAGAGCCAGGCAGGATGAGCAGGGAGGAGATTGGCTCAGTGACCCTGCCACATGAGGTTTGGACAGAGGACGACATTTCCTTGTGGTTGCTGCCGTGTGAGTCATGGGCCTGCACAGCCCCAGAGGATGGTCGCGATCAGCTGGAGGCAGCCCTGATGTGCCCATCTCATGTGCACCCACCACTCCTTCACATGGGCACAGGCGTCAGCAGCCAGCAGTCAGAAGAAGGAAGCCTGTCCCAAACTGAAGATATGGAGACCTATGGCAGGCAAATGCAGGCTGTCCTGGGGGCCACTTGGCGGGAGCAGCAGTTGCTCAGGAGGCACAGACAGTCCCTTGAGCGTCTGCAGGGCCTGCGCTCAGCTGCAGCTGTCCCCGTGCGGCGCCCGTCCCGCTTCAGGAGGGCACTCAGGGCTCTGCACAGGGCATTCAGGAGCCTCAGACGCCTCATTCCAGGGCTCCACTGACTCTGTCAGTGTTTCTGCCAGGGAACTACTCCTGCCTTGGCTGCAGTGTCTGGGATGCCTTTGCACTGTCCCAGCATCCATCAGAGCTGTTGGCATCCAACTGGCAGCCTTTGGGATGGATCGGTGCCCATGCCAAACCAACCAGGTTTAAGGGTCCCTTCACCAATCTGGCAAGGCCCTACCAAAGAACCTGCTTCTGTTCTTTGGGACATGGACACCACCAGGAAATTGTAGCTTTTGCTAAGTTAATACAGGTATTGTAGCTTTTGCTAAGTTAGTATAGGTTAGATAAGATGTTTTTATTGAAATAAAATGATAGAATTGATAAATCAGAAGTGCTTGTTGTTTTCAGTGAACTGCGATCATTGATTTTGGAGGAAATCCTCTAGGCTGAAGTTTTGGTTTCTGTGGGTGCAGTATGAGCTGAGTGTGGCACAGGAGAAAGGCACTGCCTGGGCCAGGGGGATGTGGTGGGGGTTCTTCCACCTGCTGCCCCCACTTCCATGTGTTCCTGTTGTCTATGGTGCAGAATCCCAAAGAATTAGATGCCCATCTGACCTTCTTTGGATGTGTTTCCCCCTGTGGAATTATTTTTATCCTACAGCAATATGAGGATGTAGCCTGCAGGCAAAATCCAAGGGCTCTGCGTTGTTTTTATTGTGTTGGGAAATCACCAGGAGCAATCCAGGGTTGTTCTGCCAGTTCACTTGAGTCAGACATTCCAAGAAACTGTTCACCATTGAAAAAATTACTTGTGGAACAGGCCACATGTAGTTGTTAAAGATAAAATGGCACCTCGACAGGAGTGTTTTAGCCTGCTGTCCTTGCTAAATCCCCAAGGAGATAATTACATTTTCCTACTCCAAGAAGCTTTCCTACCCCTAAAATTTCTTTATTTCCTCTCATAAACTGTTGCAGGGAAGCACAGTGGGATGGGAAGGATAGGAAAGAGCCTGGACGATGTGGCACATGATGTAAGATCCATAAAATTCTGTCAGCCTCTGGTTTGAGGTGAATTATGCACTCCTAAATTTACTGACCTTTACTCCTAAATTTCAGCCTGTATGCTGAAATATAGAGTGTGTGCATGAAGAGTGGCTCAATCCAGAGAAAAAAATTATTGCATCATCAAGAAATTTCTTTATTAGAAAGTGGGAAAACTCCAATGCAATCTCTCTCTGGGGAACAAAAAAAAGTATAAAAATCTCTCGAGGCTTATTTTGCTAAAACACCCCAGTAGAAATTAGGGAAATGCCAGGAAAACTTTGTTAAAAAAAATGGAGAAAACCTCTCCTTGATAGGTAAATGATAAACACACTAAAGTAATGAATTTTGAACAGGGGAAAATTCTTCTTGCTGAGGTTGTTCTTAGTAAAGTCTTGGATATCTTCCAAGGTGAAGTTTTCATAGCTGTTAAAATTCATGGAGGGAACAGGCAAAGTGGGAGTTCCTACAGCTTCATGCAGTTGTGTTCATTAACATACAAACTACCCCCAGATTGTTGGGGAAATTTACTCCCAAATGTTTCCAGGAAAAGAAGGAGAATTATAAAAAAAAGGAAAATGTTTGACAAGAAGAAATGTTTTGCTACCGTAATTAAGAAATATTTTCTTTCTTTCTATGTGAAAAATGGTGAATTTTATTTTGGAAGTGCAGAATTTCAAGGTCAATTCCTACTGTGAGGTGCTACAGCACAGTCTTGTGGGTAATGCAAAAGAGGAACAAAAATGAATCATAAAGAAATGTTTATTATGATAATAAATAAACAATAAACACAGCAATAATAAATACATTTTCAAAAGAGCTCCAGGCTCCAGCAGGGAAATATTGCCGCTGGTGAAGTATCTGAAGAGAAAAGTTGAGGAGGAAAAAACAACTTTCTTTTATGTAATAGGAAGGAACTGCAGAGTAGCACCAGATTTGGCTGCCTGGTACAGGAGTTCTTAAGTTACGTTTAAGAGCTCAGACCCTTTTTATATCCCACAGTTAACAATTCTCTGGAGAAACACAGCTTTGTAGAGCTAAAGGGAAAGACTTAGTAAGAAATTTTCCTCATTTTTATATTACATGTTTTTTCTGGAGAAAGAACATTTTTGAAGGGAACTGCAGCACATGTTAAAAGGAAAATAAATTAAAAGCCTGAAAATTTTTCTTTAAAAGTTCTGTAAAATCCTGTAGAAGGAAATACTTTATATGTAGAGGATGGAGAGTGTGACACAGAATTGTAATGAATTAATTTATCATAATTGCACATGAAACATATCCTAACCTGGTGTATATGGGTGTTATATTTCAGTCATTGTCGATTTCTGTATATTATATATATATAAAGTTTCAAAATAACAAGGTCAGTGAAAATACAAATAAAATTCCTGATTATGTTTTCTTGACAGATGTCACTTTTTTAGGCACTAACGATTCTGTGATTCTTTGATAAGTACTTACTATTACAAATAACAAATAGTATGAAAAATGGGAAGTTTTATAATATATATAACAAACTCAACCCCACTAAGCAGTAGAATATATATCTCCTAAAACCTTAAACATTCTTTTAATCTTTAATGTACCTACAAAGTTTTTCTGTTTTCACCTAAACTAGAACCATGAGACTGAATCCAGCTCCGTGTCTGTAGCCATGCTGGGAATGCCATGAATAACCCCAAAATCTCTTCCCAGCACTCCCTACTGTAAAATGTAAAAATTTATGCATAAGCATTAGGTATATAATATTATAATATATTGAATGTTATTGAATGTTATTTTCATATCTATTATACAATACAGAATAACTGTATATACAATGTGTACTGATTCTGTTACAAAGAAACATGAGAATCAGAAATTAAATATTCAACTTCACTTTTTAGTAAAGAAAGAAACTAAGAAACATCAAAAGCAAGGACCCTTTTAATTTAACTTGTTTTTCTCTGGTTTCTGAAAGTTTTACCTTTTTTAAGGTAGGAGTTGGATATTTCCACAACTATTGATCTCACTAAATCCTGGATATGATGCTCCAGAGGCATACTTGGAAAAGTCTTGGTCATTCAATAAGACTCATGAAATGCCTCATGAAAATCCCAGGTGTTCCTGTATTGCCACTTTTCTTCTCAATGAAGCCCAGATTCAGTGAGTGTTGAACAATTTCTACTTTCAGTATGTTTTATGGCACAATTGGTGATCTTGGCTTTAACAGAACACATTTGAAATCACTTTGGACTTTGTCCATAGCAAACTTGACACTTTTGAGAATTTCCAGCCCAGCCCAGAGAAGCTGTGGCTGCCTCTGGATCCGTGGCAGTGTCCAAGGCCAGATGGGATGGGACCTGGAGTACCCTGGGATAGTGGAAGGTTTCCCTGCCCATGGCAGGGATGTCACTGGATGGGCATTGGGGTCCCTACCATTCCAAGCCATCCCATGATTGAAGAATCAGAGAATTGTGGAATCATGGAATGGTTTGGGTTGGAAAGAACCTTAAAACTCATTCAGTGCCACCCACTGCCATGGGCAGGGACACCTTCCACTAGCCCAGGTTAGTCCAAGCCCCATCCAACCAGGCCTTGGACAGTGCCAGGGATCCAGGGGAAGCCACAGCTTCTCTGGGCACCCCGTGCCAGGGCCTTCCCACCGTCACAGGGAACGGTTCCTTCCCAATAGCCCATCCAACTCTGCCCTACTCCACTGGAGTATTCACCGTTACTTGCTCTTGTAATTTCCCAGTTCCAATTGGAGCTATGTGAACATTTCACCCATTTTTGAAATTAGATTCTAACAACTCATCTCTGGAGTTTTTTCCTCTGCCTCCTGAATCGTGTGAGTTCACCTTGGTTGACTCTGCATTATAAAGGGACAAATGATGGCATTCTTAACTATGGTGGAAGGAAAACTTTTTTCCCAATCAGCCAAGCATTTTCACGTCACAAATCTTGATCCTAAACTTGGTGTTGGACATGTACAAGAGCCTCTGGATTTTTCAGTAGGCCCTCTAGCCTGATTTTAGAAGGGAATTCTCTGGTGAGCGTGCACTTATCACACTTAATAGACACCAAGACAATAATACACTTGGAATTTTTTAAAATTGCCACAATTTGTTAATATGCAATTATGGATAAATAAATTTCATCTTGCAGCAATGCTTTCCACAATGCCACAGCTGTGCATGATGTGGAAACACAGGTTTTTAAAGCTGCGGCCTAAGCGCTGCTTTCCTGACTGATGTGTCCGTGCAGCAGCGGTGGGACAGCTCTGTCCCCGCACTCTGGACACACTCCTGTCCCAGCCGCTCCCAGCTGGTTCCAGCCGCTTTGCAGCTGCCTCGGGGTGCTGGGGACAGCAGCGCGTTCCAGGGCCCTTTGTGACACGGGGCTGCGTGTGCCCAGAGCCCATTGTGACACCGGGCTGCGTGTGCCCAGAGCCCATTGTGACACCTGAGGCCGCGCCCTGGCCAGGAGGCTTAAAAGGGCGCACAGAGCCCGGGGGTGGCACTCCCAGGAGAGCAGCTCCGTCAGGAGACAGCAGCTCCCGGGATTCTGCAGCGCCAAGGCGAGGCAGAGATGTCTTCAAGCGAGGAGACACCGACGGGCGTCCAGCCCAAGCAGAAGTGGCTGCGCTCTCTGAGGAGGCGCAAGGTGAGCGATGGCAGCACGCAGCTGCCTCGGGGCTGGGCTGGGCCTGCCGGCACGGAGGGAGCCGCTGTGCCAGGGCAGCGCTGCGGGTCCCCCGCGCCGCCTCGGCCTGAGCCTTCTCCTCCTGTGTGCAGGTGCAGAGCCCTGAGCCACGGGCAGCAGCTCCGCAGGCCCAGCAGCACCGGGACTCCCGTGCCGGCCCTGGCCCGCAGGCGGCAGCAGCAGAGAGCCGGGCAGCGGCCCCGCACAGCCCCAGGGCCCGCCGCCAGGCTCTGCTGCGCTCGCTGCGCCGCGGCTGCCGGGCCGTCCTCACCAGGGTGGCGGCTGCGATCCGGCAGCCGGGGACACAGCGGCGCCTGCACCGGGCCACGGGCTCAGCCACGGCAGCAGCAGTCCCCGCAACGGGGGCACAGAGCCGGGCAGCTGCCCCGCACAGCCCCTGCTACGCCCCCGGGCCCTCGCCCGCCCAGCTGGAAGAGCTGGGGCCGTGGGCAGGGCCAGCAGGGATGGCTCTCCTTGAAGAGCTGCGGCGTGAGGAGCAGCACTGGTCCGATGATCCCCAAGATGGGAGTGGTGTGGAAGAGAGCCTCTCGGAGTCCGGTTCTTTTGACCCAAATGAACTGGACTCTGACAGCGGCACAAGACAACAACTAAAACGGTTCCACCAAGACACAGATCCATCAGTGTCCGATGAAGAAGGTGGCGAGGCCCAAGAGTGGTGGCACAAGAAGAACAAGGTTGGCAGCATCCAAAGTCCCCTTTTCCAAACCCCACACAGCCCCTGCTGCCCCTGCAGCCCATTGCTCAGCCAGCAGGATCATCTCAGGCAGTGGGCTAGGCTGGCAGCGAAGGCATTCCTCAAAAAGCTGGGGAGCGAGGAGTGGCAGTGCTCTGATGATTCCCAAGCTTGTAGTGACGGGGGAGAGAGGCTATCACTGTCCAGTTCTTTTGACGCAAATGGACTGGAGTCTGACAGTGGCCCAGAAAAACTCCACAAGCTGTTCCTCCAAGACACAGATCCATCAGTGTCTGATGAGGAAGCCAGCAATGCCCAAGAGTTGTGGCAGCAGAAGAGCAAGCATGTCACCATCCCCACCATCTGGGTCAACCCTCTCTGCCCAGCACTCATGGTGGAGCCTGGCTCACTGGAGGCAGAGGAGGCAGACTCTGACCGGCCCAGCTCATCTCCTGCCTCAGCAGCTCCCACGGACACCCAGCCAGCAGCTGCTGCCCTGGCCAGAGCCCCAGAGGTTGAGGAGCAGCACGTGAGTGGCCCTGCCCAGGCACAAGGGGTGGCACAGACAGCAGCTCCTGCTGCCTCTGGTGCGCAGGCGGCAGCAGCAGAGAGCCGGGCACCGGCCCCGCACAGCCCCTGCTGCCCCCGCAGCCCACGGCCCAGCCAGCTGGAAGAGCTCAGGCCGTGGGCAGGGCCAGCAGTCTTGGCACTCTTGGCAGAGCTGTGGGGAGAGGAGGGGTCCTGCAGCGAGGAGCTCAGCTCTGGCCCATCCACAGAGTGGCCAGAAGACACAGAGGCAGGCACGACGGCTGAGATGGAGAGCGCCTCAGTGTCCCTCCTCAGTGCGCCACTGCCTGAAGACACAGAGCCAGGCAGGATGGCTGAGGAGGAGAGCGCCTCAGGGTCCCTCCAATCTGAGCCCCTGCCAGAAACCACAGAGCCAGGCAGGATGGCTGAGGAGGAGAGCACCTCAGGGTCCCTCCAATCAGAGCCACTGCCAGAAGACACAGAACCACGCAGGATGGCTTGGGAAGAGAGCACCTCAGGGTCCCTCCAAAGTGAGCCACTCCCAGAAGACACAGAGCCAGGCAGGATGGCTTGGGAAGAGAGCCCCTCAGGGTCCCTCCAAAGTGAGCCACTCCCAGAAGACACAGAGCCAGGCAGGATGAGCAGGGAGGAGATTGGCTCAGTGACCCTGCCACATGAGGTTTGGACAGAGGACGACATTTCCTTGTGGTTCCTGCCGTGTGAGTCATGGGCCTGCACAGCCCCAGAGGATGGTCGATTTCAGCTGGAGGCAGCCCTGATGTGCCCATCTCATGTGCACCCACCACTCCTTCACATGGGCACAGGCGTCAGCAGCCAGCAGCCGGAAGAAGGAAGCCTGTCCCCAATGGAAGATACGGAGACCTATGGCAGGCAAATGCAGGCTGTCCTGGGGGCCACTTGGCGGGAGCAGCAGCTGCTCAGGAGGCACAGACGGTCCCTTGAGCGTCTGCAGGGCCTGCGCTCAGCTGCAGCTGTCCCCGTGCGGCGCCCGTCCCGCTTCAGGAGGGCACTCAGGGCTCTGCACAGGGCATTCAGGAGCCTCAGACGCCTCATTCCAGGGCTCCACTGACTCTGTCAGTGTTTCTGCCAGGGAACTACTCCTGCCTTGGCTGCAGTGTCTGGGATGCCTTTGCACTGTCCCAGCATCCATCAGAGCTGTTGGCATCCAACTGGCAGCCTTTGGGATGGATCGGTGCCCATGCCAAACCAACCAGGTTTAAGGGTCCCTTCACCAATCTGGCAAGGCCCTACCAAAGAACCTGCTTCTGTTCTTTGGGACATGGACACCACTCGCAAACTAGAATTGTAGCTTTTTCTAAGTTAGTATAGGTTAGATAAGATGTTTTTATTGAAATAAAATGATAGAATTGATAAATCAGGAATGCTTGTTGTTTTCATTGAACTGCGATCATTGATTTTGGAGGAAATCCTCAAGGCTGATGTTTTGGTACGATGGCACCTCGACAGGAGTGTTTTAGCCTGCTATCCTTGCTAAATCTCCAGGGAGATAATTACACTTTCCTGCTCCAAGAAGCTTTCCCATCCCTAAAATTTCTTTATTTCGTCTCTTAAACTGTTGCAGGGAAGCACAGTGGGATGGGAAGGATAGGAAAGAGCCTGGACGATGTGGCACATGATGTAAGATCCATAAAATGCTGTCAGCTTCTGGTTTGAGGTGAATTATGCACTCCTAAATTTACAGCCTGTGTTCTTAAATATGGAGTGTGTGCATAAAGGGTGGCTCAATCCAGAGAAAAAAATATTGCATCATTAAGAAATTTCTTTAATAGAAAGTGGGAAAACTCCAAGACAATCTCTCCGTGGGGAAAAGAAATATTAAAAAAAAAAATCTCTTGAGGATTACTTTGCTAAAACATTCTAGTAATTCCATAATTCCATAAGAACTAAAAATTTAAAATGAGGGTTATACATCACAGGGAAAGCTTAAGTATCAGGCGTTCCAGGAAGTCTGTACTTCTCAAGTACCTCAGCCAATGGGAAAGAGAGAAGTGAAATGTGGTCAGGAAATTGAGATAAAAAGGAGGCTGTGTCCTCCAAAAAATTGAGAGAGCCCAGGACAATGCCCCATGGCCTCTCCTTTTATTCGAATAAAGCAAAAGGACTCCTCTGTCTCATTCTGGACACAAACCTCTGGTGTTTGTGGGTTAATTTTCCTGACACACACAGAGCATGGGGAGAGCCCTGGGAGCTTCACCCGAGCCCCGAGCAGGGCCCAGATGAACCCCCCAGATCCCATGCCAAGAGGACAAAGCCCACAGGCCCGTACCCCTTAGAGCGCTGCCGCACTCCCAGCCCCTCGCATGACCAGCTGTGAGAGCTGGAGTTGTGTGGAGCAAGGTCAGGAGTGATGGCACTCCTTGAAGAGCTGGGCAACGAGAGGCAGAACTGGTCCACGCTTTGCCAGGACAGCATTAGTGGGGAAGAGAGCCTGGCACAGTCCAGGTCTAATGACCCCAACAAACCAGATTCTGACAGTGGCCCAGGACAATTCCAAAAGCTCTTCCTCCCAGACACTGATCCATCAGTGCCCCATGGGGAAGACACCTGTGCTGAGGGTGCCTTGGAACAGGACTTTTCCTCTTTAGAACAGCTGTAAATCACCAACAATGCCATGGGCTGCATGGGCATAAAGAGGAGAAGGACTTCTCCTAAAGTGTGCCCTTAAATTGTCTGCAAGAGATCTCTTATGAAAAGCTGCTGAGTTCTCCAAGAGCTTTCAAAATATCTCCAAATAAAACTCACACTGCAGTCAATGATACCATAGATGTGGTTTGTGACTGTTAAATCCTGGAGGGAAAAAAACCAACGTGTTTTTCTGTAACCTGTTTAATGCTCAGAGAAGCAAATACTGTTCTTCCCTCTTAAATGTGTGTTTCTTGTAAAATACAAAGTAGCTTTGGTCGGTTTACTTTCAAGTGCTGGTGTTAACATGTCTATTATTATAAAGTAGATACACTAAGAACAAAATATCAATGTACTTTTTTTTTATTTTTTGTCTCTTAGGAAATGCTCTCTCTCCTTGCTATAAGCCTCTCTCCACGGTATAAGTCTCAAACTCTGGGCAGCACAGAGGGGGTGGTGCTCAGCCTGGAGGCATCAATCCCAGGGACATATCCAGACAATAAATTCCTAATGATTCCTGAGGCAGGAATTTGTGAGCCTGATGGTTTTCATGTACACCACTCTGCCCATGGGCCCAGGAGTCCCCTTTCAGCCAGCCCAGGGCCATGGTCTTGCTGCTCCTCCTCTTCCCTGTGCAGCTCCTGGATGAGCTGAGACTCTGGACTAGGCTGTCTTCCTCCTCACTGTCATTCCTGGGGCAGTTCCCAGGGCCAGGATGTACAGTTTTATGTGGCTGGAGAGGACACTTCCAGCTTGGAAGGTTGCAGTAGGTGTTTGTGCAGTGGGAGAAGCAGGAAGATGTTGTCACACCTGAACTGGATTTTACCTTTCCCGCCTGAATCCCAGCCAGCCTCAGCCTTTCCTGCCATTGAAGAACCTGACTTCCCAGCTGGAATGTCCCTTCAATGGGGGTGTCTGGCTGAGTAGTTGCTGACTGAATTCCTTTTGCTTCTTACCACCATCCCTCTGTCCCTTGGAAAGCCTCATAATTGTTCCCTAGATCAGGGGCAGGTTTCCTGATCATTTTAGAAAGGCCTTAAAGGAGGGAGAAACTGAGAGGAAAAGTCATTTAAAACATCAGCTGACTCTAAATACTGAACCCCAAATCTCCTAATTTTGTGTAAGAAACCGAGATCTCTTCCAAGCTCATAGATGAAAACTGTCTGCAGCTGTGCAGACACCTCACGGATTCTCCGGAGAATTCGAGGTTTGTTTTCTGGAGAGCTTTCCTTTCTTCTAGGCAGTGCTTCCTCACATGGTTCCTTTAGGAATTCAGCTGCTTTTCCCTGTTTTCTTTTGATATAATTAAAAGTAAACTTCAGTTCTTTCTTGCCTGCCTGTGAGGACACCTCTTTTCCCCAGATCATCCAGGAGCAGAGGAAGAGAAATCCCTTTCCAGTTCAGTGTCTTCCTTTTACACTGAAGGCATCTCAAACATGCACATACGCATGCACGCATCTTCTCCATGGAACTTGAGAAATAATCCTAAAATTCCATAAATTTGTGCCAAACCCAAATAATCTAGGCTAAACTTGGTGTTCATTTGGAAATATTTTGGGTGTGGGGTGGAGAAGGTTTGAAGGAAATGAAAAGGTTTGCATCTCTTCCCTCTCCTTTTTTCCCTCCTCCAACTCCCTTGGTTCCCCTCAAATACATTGAGAGTAGGGGAGGAAAATAATCCAGAACTGGGAAATCTCAGACCCATCACTTGGAGGATTCTTGCCTGCTGGAAGGTTTTTGCTCCAGAGGAGAATTCTGAAAGAATCCCAGATTTAATCTTTCATGGTTTTTCTCCTATAGAACTCCATGATCAGAGACACTTTAAAAATTGGTTTTCCAGCCTATGCTCAGCTTGTATTTTTAGCCCAAAGTCAGCATCTAAAGTTCAGTGCACAAAGCATCCCATTTTAATAACTTAACTCATGAAAACGGTGTCCCAATAATTCAGACAATTAACCCTGCTACTGTTACAACTCCATGGTTCCCCCTGAGGAAGGCTGGATCTTTTTTTTATCACCATGGCTGGGGACCTGGCTGCCATAAGAACGTCCCCATAAGAATTTCTGGCTATTTCTGACATTCAGAATATAGGAAGCCATGAAACCCCGAACATGTAATCATGAACATTCAGCACGCTGTGCCTGATGCATTAAAACATGACCTGCAGCTGATCTCCCTGACTTAGTAAAGGAAATACCAAACGGTTTCACTGGACCTTTGCTTTATGTCTTAATTGTAGGCGATATTGTCGTGTTCTTACTAATTTTCTTCAGCAGGTTCTCTTACTTTTACATGTTTATAATTTGAAAATTATGGAATATAATTACATGTCATCTTTTGGAGAGTTAAATACATCTCATTTTCCATTCTGACTTTCAAGAAATTTCAGTTTCAGAGTCTGTGAAGTAAATTCACTCTGATTTCAATATGATTTGCTAAAGTAACAGTGGAGAGTGGGACATGTAGGTGAATTCACAGTCACCATTTGCAGATGCCACGCATTAAATCTTTATATTCAAAGAAGTTTAGATGCCAATATTTCATTTTAGAGGAATCTCCTTCTTTTCCACAGCCATGAAAAAATTCTGACATAAATAAATCAATATTATCCTTTGGATCTGTAAGCAGGATGGACTTGACCTCTCCACACTGACGTAAAAGGTTTCACAGTAGTTTGAAGAATCAGAGAATTGTGGAATCATGGAATGGTTTGGGTTGGAAAGAACCTTAAAACTCATTCAGTGCCACCCACTGCCATGGGCAGGGACACCTTCCACTAGCCCAGGTTAGTCCAAGCCCCATCCAACCAGGCCTTGGACAGTGCCAGGGATCCAGGGGAAGCCACAGCTTCTCTGGGCACCCCGTGCCAGGGCCTTCCCACCGTCACAGGGAACGGTTCCTTCCCAATAGCCCATCCAACTCTGCCCTCCTCCACTGGAGTATTCACCGTTACTTGCTCTTGTAATTTCCCAGTTCCAATTGGAGCTATGTGAACATTTCACCCATTTTTGAAATTAGATTCTAACAACTCATCTCTGGAGTTTTTTCCTCTGCCTCCTGAATCGTGTGAGTTCACCTTGGTTGACTCTGCATTATAAAGGGACAAATGATGGCATTCTTAACTATGGTGGAAGGAAAACTTTTTTCCCAATCAGCCAAGCATTTTCACGTCACAAATCTTGATCCTAAACTTGGTGTTGGACATGTACAAGAGCCTCTGGATTTTTCAGTAGGCCCTCTAGCCTGATTTTAGAAGGGAATTCTCTGGTGAGCGTGCACTTATCACACTTAATAGACACCAAGACAATAATACTCTTGGAATTTTTTAAAATTGCCACAATTTGTTAATATGCAATTATGGATAAATAAATTTCATCTTGCAGCAATGCTTTCCACAATGCCACAGCTGTGCATGATGTGGAAACACAGGTTTTTAAAGCTGCGGCCTAAGCGCTGCTTTCCTGACTGATGTGTCCGTGCAGCAGCGGTGGGACAGCTCTGTCCCCGCACTCTGGACACACTCCTGTCCCAGCCGCTCCCAGCTGGTTCCAGCCGCTTTGCAGCTGCCTCGGGGTGCTGGGCGGTGGCCCTGGGGACAGCAGCGCGTTCCAGGGCCCTTTGTGACACGGGGCTGCGTGTGCCCAGAGCCCATTGTGACACCGGGCTGCGTGTGCCCAGAGCCCATTGTGACACCTGAGGCCGCGCCCTGGCCAGGAGGCTTAAAAGGGCGCACAGAGCCCGGGGGTGGCACTCCCAGGAGAGCAGCTCCGTCAGGAGACAGCAGCTCCCGGGATTCTGCAGCGCCAAGGCGAGGCAGAGATGTCTTCAAGCGAGGAGACACCGACGGGCGTCCAGCCCAAGCAGAAGTGGCTGCGCTCTCTGAGGAGGCGCAAGGTGAGTGATGGCAGCACGCAGCTGCCTCAGGGCCGGGCCGGGCCTGCCGGCACGGAGGGAGCCGCTGTGCCAGGGCAAGGCTGCGGGTCCCCCGCGCCGCCTCGGCCTGAGCCTTCTCCTCCTGTGTGCAGGTGCAGAGCCCTGAGCCACGGGCAGCAGCTCCGCAGGCCCAGCAGCACCGGGACTCCCGTGCCGGCCCTGGCCCGCAGGCGGCAGCAGCAGAGAGCCGGGCAGCGGCCCCGCACAGCCCCAGGGCCCGCCGCCAGGCTCTGCTGCGCTCGCTGCGCCGCGGCTGCCGGGCCGTCCTCACCAGGGTGGCGGCTGCGATCCGGCAGCCGGGGACACAGCGGCGCCTGCACCGGGCCACGGGCTCAGCCACGGCAGCAGCAGTCCCCGCAACGGGGGCACAGAGCCGGGCAGCTGCCCCGCACAGCCCCTGCTACACCCCCGGGCCCTCGCCCGCCCAGCTGGAAGAGCTGGGGCCGTGGGCAGGGCCAGCAGGGATGGCTCTCCTTGAAGAGCTGCGGCGTGAGGAGCAGCACTGGTCCGATGATCCCCAAGATGGGAGTGGTGTGGAAGAGAGCCTCTCGGAGTCCGGTTCTTTTGACCCAAATGAACTGGACTCTGACAGCGGCACAAGACAACAACTAAAACGGTTCCACCAAGACACAGATCCATCAGTGTCCGATGAAGAAGGTGGCGAGGCCCAAGAGTGGTGGCACAAGAAGAACAAGGTTGGCAGCATCCAAAGTCCCCTTTTCCAAACCCCACACAGCCCCTGCTGCCCCTGCAGCCCATTGCCCAGCCAGCAGGATCATCTCAGGCAGTGGGCTAGGCTGGCAGCGAAGGCATTCCTCAAAAAGCTGGGGAGTGAGGAGTGGCAGTGCTCTGATGATTCCCAAGCTTGTAGTGACGGGGGAGAGAGGCTATCACTGTCCAGTTCTTTTGACGCAAATGGACTGGAGTCTGACAGTGGCCCAGAAAAACTCCACAAGCTGTTCCTCCAAGACACAGATCCATCAGTGTCTGATGAGGAAGCCAGCAATGCCCAAGAGTTGTGGCAGCAGAAGAGCAAGCATGTCACCATCCCCACCATCTGGGTCAACCCTCTCTGCCCAGCACTCATGGTGGAGCCTGGCTCACTGGAGGCAGAGGAGGCAGACTCTGACCGGCCCAGCTCATCTCCTGCCTCAGCAGCTCCCACGGACACCCAGCCAGCAGCTGCTGCCCTGGCCAGTGCCCCAGAGGTTGAGGAGCAGCACGTGAGTGGCCCTGCCCAGGCACAAGGGGTGGCACAGACAGCAGCTCCTGCTGCCTCTGGTGCGCAGGCGGCAGCAGCAGAGAGCCGGGCACCGGCCCCACAGAGCCCCTGCTGCCCCCCCAGCCCACGGCCCAGCCAGCTGGAAGAGCTCAGGCCGTGGGCAGGGCCAGCAGTCTTGGCACTCCTGGAAGAGCTGTGGGGAGAGGAGGGGTCCTGCAGCGAGGAGCTCAGCTCTGGCCCATCCACAGAGTGGCCAGAAGACACAGAGGCAGGCAGGATGGCTGACATGGAGAGCACCTCAGGGTCCCTCCAATCTGAGCCACTGCCTGAAGACACAGAGCCTGGCAGGATGGCTGAGGAGGAGAGCATCTCAGGGTCCCTCCAATCTGAGCCACTGCCAGAAACCACAGAGCCAGGCAGGATGGCTGAGGAGGAGAGCATCTCAGGGTCCCTCCAATCTGAGCCACTGCCAGAAACCACAGAGCCAGGCAGGATGGCTGAGGAGGAGAGCACCTCAGGGTCCCTCCAATCAGAGCCACTGCCAGAAGACACAGAACCACGCAGGATGGCTTGGGAAGAGAGCACCTCAGGGTCCCTCCAAAGTGAGCCACTCCCAGAAGACACAGAGCCAGGCAGGATGAGCAGGGAGGAGATTGGCTCAGTGACCCTGCCACATGAGGTTTGGACAGAGGACGACATTTCCTTGTGGTTGCTGCCATGTGAGTCATGGGCCTGCACAGCCCCAGAGGATGGTCAAGATCAGCTGGAGGCAGCCCTGATGTGCCCATCTCATGTGCACCCACCACTCCTTCACATGGGCACAGGCGTCAGCAGCCAGCAGCTGGAAGAAGGAAGCCTGTCCCCAATGGAAGATACGGAGACCTATGGCAGGCAAATGCAGGCTGTCCTGGGGGCCACTTGGCGGGAGCAGCAGTTGCTCAGGAGGCACAGACGGTCCCTTGAGCGTCTGCAGGGCCTGCGCTCAGCTGCAGCTGTCCCCGTGCGGCGCCCGTCCCGCTTCAGGAGGGCACTCAGGGCTCTGCACAGGGCATTCAGGAGTCTCAGACACCTCATTCCAGGGCTCCACTGACTCTGTCAGTGTTTCTGCCAGGGAACTACTCCTGCCTTGGCTGCAGTGTCTGGGATGCCTTTGCACTGTCCCAGCATCCATCAGAGCTGTTGGCATCCAACTGGCAGCCTTTGGGATGGATCGGTGCCCATGCCAAACCAACCAGGTTTAAGGGTCCCTTCACCAATCTGGCAAGGCCCTACCAAAGAACCTGCTTCTGTTCTTTGGGACATGGACACCACTCGCAAACTAGAATTGTAGCTTTTTCTAAGTTAGTATAGGTTAGATAAGATGTTTTTATTGAAATAAAATGATAGAATTGATAAATCAGGAATGCTTGTTGTTTTCATTGAACTGCGATCATTGATTTGGGGGGAAATCCTCAAGGCTGATGTTTTGGTACGATGGCACCTCGACAGGAGTGTTTTAGCCTGCTATCCTTGCTAAATCTCCAGGGAGATAATTACACTTTCCTGCTCCAAGAAGCTTTCCCATCCCTAAAATTTCTTTATTTCGTCTCTTAAACTGTTGCAGGGAAGCACAGTGGGATGGGAAGGATAGGAAAGAGCCTGGACGATGTGGCACATGATGCAAGATCCATAAAATGCTGTCAGCTTCTGGTTTGAGGTGAATTATGCACTCCTAAATTTACAGCCTGTGTTCTTAAATATGGAGTGTGTGCATAAAGGGTGGCTCAATCCAGAGAAAAAAATATTGCATCATTAAGAAATTTCTTTAATAGAAAGTGGGAAAACTCCAAGACAATCTCTCCGTGGGGAAAAGAAATATTAAAAAAAAAAATCTCTTGAGGATTACTTTGCTAAAACATTCTAGTAATTCCATAATTCCATAAGAACTAAAAATTTAAAATGAGGGTTATACATCACAGGGAAAGCTTAAGTATCAGGCGTTCCAGGAAGTCTGTACTTCTCAAGTACCTCAGCCAATGGGAAAGAGAGAAGTGAAATGTGGTCAGGAAATTGAGATAAAAAGGAGGCTGTGTCCTCCAAAAAATTGAGAGAGCCCAGGACAATGCCCCATGGCCTCTCCTTTTATTCGAATAAAGCAAAAGGACTCCTCTGTCTCATTCTGGACACAAACCTCTGGTGTTTGTGGGTTAATTTTCCTGACACACACAGAGCATGGGGAGAGCCCTGGGAGCTTCACCCGAGCCCCGAGCAGGGCCCAGATGAACCCCCCAGATCCCATGCCAAGAGGACAAAGCCCACAGGCCCGTACCCCTTAGAGCGCTGCCGCACTCCCAGCCCCTCGCATGACCAGCTGTGAGAGCTGGAGTTGTGTGGAGCAAGGTCAGGAGTGATGGCACTCCTTGAAGAGCTGGGCAACGAGAGGCAGAACTGGTCCACGCTTTGCCAGGACAGCATTAGTGGGGAAGAGAGCCTGGCACAGTCCAGGTCTAATGACCCCAACAAACCAGATTCTGACAGTGGCCCAGGACAATTCCAAAAGCTCTTCCTCCCAGACACTGATCCATCAGTGCCCCATGGGGAAGACACCTGTGCTGAGGGTGCCTTGGAACAGGACTTTTCCTCTTTAGAACAGCTGTAAATCACCAACAATGCCATGGGCTGCATGGGCATAAAGAGGAGAAGGACTTCTCCTAAAGTGTGCCCTTAAATTGTCTGCAAGAGATCTCTTATGAAAAGCTGCTGAGTTCTCCAAGAGCTTTCAAAATATCTCCAAATAAAACTCACACTGCAGTCAATGATACCATAGATGTGGTTTGTGACTGTTAAATCCTGGAGGGAAAAAAACCAACGTGTTTTTCTGTAACCTGTTTAATGCTCAGAGAAGCAAATACTGTTCTTCCCTCTTAAATGTGTGTTTCTTGTAAAATACAAAGTAGCTTTGGTCGGTTTACTTTCAAGTGCTGGTGTTAACATGTCTATTATTATAAAGTAGATACACTAAGAACAAAATATCAATGTACTTTATCTTTTTTTTTATTTTTTGTCTCTTAGGAAATGCTCTCTCTCCTTGCTATAAGCCTCTCTCCACGGTATAAGTCTCAAACTCTGGGCAGCACAGAGGGGGTGGTGCTCAGCCTGGAGGCATCAATCCCAGGGACATATCCAGACAATAAATTCCTAATGATTCCTGAGGCAGGAATTTGTGAGCCTGATGGTTTTCATGTACACCACTCTGCCCATGGGCCCAGGAGTCCCCTTTCAGCCAGCCCAGGGCCATGGTCTTGCTGCTCCTCCTCTTCCCTGTGCAGCTCCTGGATGAGCTGAGACTCTGGACTAGGCTGTCTTCCTCCTCACTGTCATTCCTGGGGCAGTTCCCAGGGCCAGGATGTACAGTTTTATGTGGCTGGAGAGGACACTTCCAGCTTGGAAGGTTGCAGTAGGTGTTTGTGCAGTGGGAGAAGCAGGAAGATGTTGTCACACCTGAACTGGATTTTACCTTTCCCGCCTGAATCCCAGCCAGCCTCAGCCTTTCCTGCCATTGAAGAACCTGACTTCCCAGCTGGAATGTCCCTTCAATGGGGGTGTCTGGCTGAGTAGTTGCTGACTGAATTCCTTTTGCTTCTTACCACCATCCCTCTGTCCCTTGGAAAGCCTCATAATTGTTCCCTAGATCAGGGGCAGGTTTCCTGATCATTTTAGAAAGGCCTTAAAGGAGTGAGGAACTGAGAGGAAAAGTCATTTAAAACATCAGCTGACTCTAAATACTGAACCCCAAATCTCCTAATTTTGTGTAAGAAACCGAGGTCTCTTCCAAGCTCATAGATGAAAACTGTCTGCAGCTGTGCAGACACCTCACGGATTCTCCGGAGAATTCGAGGTTTGTTTTCCAGAGAGCTTTTCTTTCTTCTAGGCAGTGCTTCCTCACATGGTTCCTTTAGGAATTCAGCTGCTTTTCCCTGTTTTCTTTTGATATAATTAAAAGTAAACTTCAGTTCTTTCTTGCCTGCCTGTGAGGGCACCTCTTTTCCCCAGATCATCCAGGAGCAGAGGAAGAGAAATCCCTTTCCAGTTCAGTGTCTTCCTTTTACACTGAAGGCATCTCAAACATGCACATACGCATGCACGCATCTTCTCCATGGAACTTGAGAAATAATCCTAAAATTCCATAAATTTGTGCCAAACCCAAATAATCTAGGCTAAACTTGGTGTTCATTTGGAAATATTTTGGGTGTGGGGTGGAGAAGGTTTGAAGGAAATGAAAAGGTTTGCATCTCTTCCCTCTCCTTTTTTCCCTCCTCCAACTCCCTTGGTTCCCCTCAAATACATTGAGAGTAGGGGAGGAAAATAATCCAGAACTGGGAAATCTCAGACCCATCACTTGGAGGATTCTTGCCTGCTGGAAGGTTTTTGCTCCAGAGGAGAATTCTGAAAGAATCCCAGATTTAATCTTTCATGGTTTTTCTCCTATAGAACTCCATGATCAGAGACACTTTAAAAATTGGTTTTCCAGCCTATGCTCAGCTTGTATTTTTAGCCCAAAGTCAGCATCTAAAGTTCAGTGCACAAAGCATCCCATTTTAATAACTTAACTCATGAAAACGGTGTCCCAATAATTCAGACAATTAACCCTGCTACTGTTACAACTCCATGGTTCCCCCTGAGGAAGGCTGGATCTTTTTTTTATCACCATGGCTGGGGACCTGGCTGCCATAAGAACGTCCCCATAAGAATTTCTGGCTATTTCTGACATTCAGAATATAGGAAGCCATGAAACCCCGAACATGTAATCATGAACATTCAGCACGCTGTGCCTGATGCATTAAAACATGACCTGCAGCTGATCTCCCTGACTTAGTAAAGGAAATACCAAACGGTTTCACTGGACCTTTGCTTTATGTCTTAATTGTAGGCGATATTGTCGTGTTCTTACTAATTTTCTTCAGCAGGTTCTCTTACTTTTACATGTTTATAATTTGAAAATTATGAAATATAATTACATGTCATCTTTTGGAGAGTTAAATACAACTCATTTTCCATTCTGACTTTCAAGAAATTTCAGTTTCAGAGTCTGTGAAGTAAATTCACTCTGATTTCAATATGATTTGCTAAAGTAACAGTGGAGAGTGGGACATGTAGGTGAATTCACAGTCACCATTTGCAGATGCCACGCATTAAATCTTTATATTCAAAGAAGTTTAGATGCCAATATTTCATTTTAGAGGAATCTCCTTCTTTTCCACAGCCATGAAAAAATTCTGACATAAATAAATCAATATTATCCTTTGGATCTGTAAGCAGGATGGACTTGACCTCTCCACACTGACGTAAAAGGTTTCACAGTAGTTTGAAGAATCAGAGAATTGTGGAATCATGGAATGGTTTGGGTTGGAAAGAACCTTAAAACTCATTCAGTGCCACCCACTGCCATGGGCAGGGACACCTTCCACTAGCCCAGGTTAGTCCAAGCCCCATCCAACCAGGCCTTGGACAGTGCCAGGGATCCAGGGGAAGCCACAGCTTCTCTGGGCACCCCGTGCCAGGGCCTTCCCACCGTCACAGGGAACGGTTCCTTCCCAATAGCCCATCCAACTCTGCCCTACTCCACTGGAGTATTCACCGTTACTTGCTCTTGTAATTTCCCAGTTCCAGTTGGAGCTATGTGAACATTTCACCCATTTTTGAAATTAGATTCTAACAACTCATCTCTGGAGTTTTTTCCTCTGCCTCCTGAATCGTGTGAGTTCACCTTGGTTGACTCTGCATTATAAAGGGACAAATGATGGCATTCTTAACTATGGTGGAAGGAAAACTTTTTTCCCAATCAGCCAAGCATTTTCACGTCACAAACCTTGATCCTAAACTTGGTGTTGGACATGTACAAGAGCCTCTGGATTTTTCAGTAGGCCCTCTAGCCTGATTTTAGAAGGGAATTCTCTGGTGAGTGTGCACTTATCACACTTAATAGACACCAAGACAATAATACTCTTGGAATTTTTTGAAATTTCCACAATTTGTTAATATGCAATTATGGATAAATAAATTTCATCTTGCAGCAATGCTTTCCACAATGCCACAGCTGTGCATAATGTGGAAACACAGGTTTTTAAAGCTGCGGCCTAAGCGCTGCTTTCCTGACTGATGTGTCCGTGCAGCAGCGGTGGGACAGCTCTGTCCCCGCACTCTGGACACACTCCTGTCCCAGCCGCTCCCAGCTGGTTCCAGCCGCTTTGCAGCTGCCTCGGGGTGCTGGGCGGTGGCCCTGGGGACAGCAGCGCGTTCCAGGGCCCTTTGTGACACGGGGCTGCGTGTGCCCAGAGCCCATTGTGACACCGGGCTGCGTGTGCCCAGAGCCCATTGTGACACGGGGCTGCGTGTGCCCAGAGCCCATTGTGACACCTGGGGCCGCGCCCTGGCCAGGAGGCTTAAAAGGGCGCACAGAGCCCGGGGGTGGCACTCCCAGGAGAGCAGCTCCGTCAGGAGACAGCAGCTCCCGGGATTCTGCAGCGCCAAGGCGAGGCAGAGATGTCTTCAAGCGAGGAGACACCGACGGGCGTCCAGCCCAAGCAGAAGTGGCTGCGCTCTCTGAGGAGGCGCAAGGTGAGCGATGGCAGCACGCAGCTGCCTCGGGGCCGGGCCGGGCCTGCCGGCACGGAGGGAGCCGCTGTGCCAGGGCAGCGCTGCGGGTCCCCCGCGCCGCTTCGGCCTGATCCTTCTCCTCCTGTGTGCAGGTGCAGAGCCCTGAGCCACGGGCAGCAGCTCCGCAGGCCCAGCAGCACCGGGACTCCCGTGCCGGCCCTGGCCCGCAGGCGGCAGCAGCAGAGAGCCGGGCAGCGGCCCCGCACAGCCCCAGGGCCCGCGGCCGAGCTCTGCTGCGCTCGCTGCGCCGCGGCTGCCGGGCCGTCCTCACCAGGGTGGCGGCTGCGATCCGGCAGCCGGGGACACAGCGGCGCCTGCACCGGGCCACGGGCTCAGCCACGGCAGCAGCAGTCCCCGCAACGGGGGCACAGAGCCGGGCAGCTGCCCCTCACAGCCCCTGCTACGCCCCCGGGCCCTCGCCCGCCCAGCTGGAAGAGCTGGGGCCGTGGGCAGGGCCAGCAGGGATGGCTCTCCTTGAAGAGCTGCGGCGTGAGGAGCAGCACTGGTCCGATAATCCCCAAGATGGGAGTGGTGGGGAAGAGAGCCTCTCGGAGTCCGGTTCTTTTGACCCAAATGAACTGGACTCTCACAGCGGCACAAGACAACAACTAAAACGGTTCCACCAAGACACAGATCCATCAGTGTCCGATGAAGAAGGTAGCGAGGCCCAAGAGTGGTGGCACAAGAAGAACAAGGTTGGCAGCATCCAAAGTCCCCTTTTCCAGACCCCACACAGCCCCTGCTGCCCCTGCAGCCCATTGCCCAGCCAGCAGGATCATCTCAGGCAGTGGGCTAGGCTGGCAGAGAAGGCATTCCTCAAAAAGCTGGGGAGCGAGGAGTGGCAGTGCTCTGATGATTCCCAAGCTTGTAGTGACGGGGGAGAGAGGCTATCATTGTCCAGTTCTTTTGACACAAATGGACTGGAGTCTGACAGTGGCCCAGAAAAACTCCACAAGCTGTTCCTCCAAGACACAGATCCATCAGTGTCTGATGAGGAAGACAGCAATGCCCAAGAGTTGTGGCAGCAGAAGAGCAAGGATGTCACCATCCCCACCATCTGGGTCAACCCTCTCTGCCCAGCACTCATGGTGGAGCCTGGCTCACTGGAGGCAGTGGAGGCAGACTCTGACCGGCCCAGCTCATCTCCTGCCTCAGCAGCTCCCACGGACACCCAGCCAGCAGCTGCTGCCCTGGCCAGAGCCCCAGAGGCAGTGGAGCAGCACGTGAGTGGCCCTGCCCAGGCACAAGGGGTGGCACAGACAGCAGCTCCTGCTGCCTCTGGTGCGCAGGCGGCAGCAGCAGAGAGCCGGGCACCGGCCCCGCACAGCCCCTGCTGCCCCCCCAGCCCACGGCCCAGCCAGCTGGAAGAGCTCAGGCCGTGGGCAGGGCCAGCAGTCTTGGCACTCCTGGAAGAGCTGTGGGGAGAGGAGGGGTCCTGCAGCGAGGAGCTCAGCCCTGACCGATCCACAGAGTGGCCAGAAGACACAGAGGCAGGCAGGATGGCTGAGAAGGAGAGCACTTCAGGGTCCCTCCAATCTGAGCCACTGCCTGAAGACACAGAGCCAGGCAGGATGGCTGAGGAGGAGAGCATCTCAGGGTCCCTCCAATCTGAGCCACTGCCAGAAACCACAGAGCCAGGCAGGATGGCTGAGGAGGAGAGCATCTCAGGGTCCCTCCAATCTGAGCCACTGCCAGAATACACAGAACCACGCAGGAGGGCTTGGGAAGAGAGCACCTCAGGGTCCCTCCAAAGTGAGCCACTCCCAGAAGACACAGAGCCAGGCAGGATGAGCAGGGAGGAGATTGGCTCAGTGACCCTGCCACATGAGGTTTGGACAGAGGACGACATTTCCTTGTGGTTGCTGCCATGTGAGTCATGGGCCTGCACAGCCCCAGAGGATGGTCGAGATCAGCTGGAGGCAGCCCTGATGTGCCCATCTCATGTGCACCCACCACTCCTTCACATGGGCACAGGCGTCAGCAGCCAGCAGCCGGAAGAAGGAAGCCTGTCCCAAATGGAAGATATGGAGACCTATGGCAGGCAAATGCAGGCTGTCCTGGGGGCCACTTGGCGGGAGCAGCAGTTGCTCAGGAGGCACAGACGGTCCCTTGAGCGTCTGCAGGGCCTGCGCTCAGCTGCAGCTGTCCCCGTGCAGCGCCCGTCCCGCTTCAGGAGGGCACTCAGGGCTCTGCACAGGGCATTCAGGAGCCTCAGACACCTCATTCCAGGGCTCCACTGACTCTGTCAGTGTTTCTGCCAGGGAACTACTCCTGCCTTGGCTGCAGTGTCTGGGATGCCTTTGCACTGTCCCAGCATCCATCAGAGCTGTTGGCATCCAACTGGCAGCCTTTGGGATGGATCGGTGCCCATGCCAAACCAACCAGGTTTAAGGGTCCCTTCACCAATCTGGCAAGGCCCTACCAAAGAACCTGCTTCTGTTCTTTGGGACATGGGCACCACTCGCAAACTAGAATTGTAGCTTTTTCTAAGTTAGTATAGGTTAGATAAGATGTTTTTATTGAAATAAAATGATAGAATTGATAAATCAGGAATGCTTGTTGTTTTCATTGAACTGCGATCATTGATTTGGGGGGAAATCCTCAAGGCTGAAGTTTTGGTTGCTGTGGGTGCAGTATGAGCTGAGTGTGGCACAGGAGAAAGGCACTGCCTGGGTCAGGGGGATGTGGTGGGGGTTCTTCCACCTGCTGCCCCCACTTCCATGTGTTCCTGTTGTCTATGGTGCAGAATCCCAACAGAATTAGATGCCCATCTGACCTTCTTTGGATGTTTTTCCCCCTGTGGAATTATTTTTATCCTATAGCAATATAAGGATGTAACCTGCAGGCAAAATCCAAGGGCTCTGCATTGTTTTTATTAAGCTGTGTGTTGGGAAATCTCCAGGAACAATCCAGGGTTGTTCTGCCAGTTCACTTGGGTCAGACATTCCAACTAGCTATTCATCTATTGAAAAAATTACTTGTGGAACAGGCCACATGTAGTTGTTAAAGATAAAATGGCACCTCGACAGGAGTGTTTTAGCCTGCTATCCTTGCTAAATCTCCAGGGAGATAATTACACTTTTCTACTCCAAGAAGCTTTCCCACCCCTAAAATTTCTTTCTTTCCTCTCATAAACTGTTGCAGGGAAGCACAGTGGGATGGGAAGGATAGGAAAGAGCCTGGACAATGTGGCACATGATGTAAGATCCATAAAATTCTGTCAGCCTCTGGTTTGAGGTGAATTATGCACTCCTAAATTTACTGACCTTTACTCCTAAATTTCAGCCTGTATGCTGAAATATGGAGTGTGTGCATGAAGAGTGGCTCAATCCAGAGAAAAAAATTATTGCATCATCAAGAAATTTCTTTATTAGAAAGTGGGAAAACTCCAATGCAATCTCTCTCTGGGGAACAAAAAAAAGTATAAAAATCTCTCGAGGCTTATTTTGCTAAAACACCCCAGTAGAAATTAGGGAAATGCCAGGAAAACTTTGTGAAAAAAAAAAATGGAGAAAACCTCTCCTTGATAGGTAAATGATAAACACACAAAAGTAATGAATTTTGAACAGGGGAAAATACTTCTTGCTGAGGTTGTTCTTGAGAAAGTCTTGGATATCTTCCAAGGTTAAGTTTTCATAGCTGTTAAAATTCATGGAGGGAACAGGCAAAGTGGGAGTTCCTACAGCTTCATGCAGTTGTGTTCATTAACATACAAACTACCCCCAGATTGTTGTTAATTGTTGGGGAAATTTACTCCCAAATGTTTCCAGGAAAAGAAGGAGAATTATAAAAAAAAGGAAAATGTTTGACAAGAAGAAATGTTTTGCTACCGTAATTAAGAAATATTTTCTTTCTTTCTATGTGAAAAATGGTGAATTTTATTTTGGAAGTGCAGAATTTCAAGGTCAATTCCTACTGTGAGGTGCTACAGCACAGTCTTGTGGGTAATGCAAAAGAGGAACAAAAATGAATCATAAAGAAATGTTTATTATGATAATAAATAAACAATAAACACAGCAATAATAAATACATTTTCAAAAGAGCTCCAGGCTCCAGCAGGGAAATATTGCCGCTGGTGAAGTATCTGAAGAGAAAAGTTGAGGAGGAAAAAACAACTTTCTTTTATGTAATAGGAAGGAACTGCAGAGTAGCACCAGATTTGGCTGCCTGGTACAGGAGTTCTTAAGTTACGTTTAAGAGCTCAGACCCTTTTTATATCCCACAGTTAACAATTCTCTGGAGAAACACAGATTTGTAGAGCTAAAGGGAAAGACTTAGTAAGAAATTTTCCTCATTTTTATATTACATGTTTTTTCTGGAGAAAGAACATTTTTGAAGGGAACTGCAGCACATGTTAAAAGGAAAATAAATTAAAAGCCTGAAAATTTTTCTTTAAAAGTTCTGTAAAATCCTGTAGAAGGAAATACTTTATATGTAGAGGATGGAGAGTGTGACACAGAATTGTAATGAATTAATTTATCATAATTGCACATGAAACATATCCTAGCCTGGTGTATAGGGCTGTTATATTTCTGTCATTGTTGATTTATATATATTATATATATATAAAGTTTCAAAATAGCAAGGTCAGTAAAAATACAAATAAGATTCCTGATTATGTTTTCTTGACAGATGTCACTTTTGTAGGCACTAACGATTCTGTGATTCTTTGATAAGTACTTACTATTACAAATAACAAATAGTATGAAAAATGGGAAGTTTTATAATATATATAACAAACTCAACCCCACTAAGCAGTAGAATATATATCTCCTAAAACCTTAAACATTCTTTTAATCTTTAATGTACCTACAAAGTTTTTCTGTTTTCACCTAAACTAGAACCATGAGACTGAATCCAGCTCCGTGTCTGTAGCCATGCTGGGAATGCCATGAATAACCCCAAAATCTCTTCCCAGCACTCCCTACTGTAAAATGTAAAAATTTATGCATAAGCATTAAGTATATAATATTATAATATATTGAATGTTATTGAATGTTATTTTCATATCTATTATACAATACAGAATAACTGTATATACAATGTGTACTGATTCTGTTACAAAGAAACATGAGAATCAGAAATTAAATATTCAACTTCACTTTTTAGTAAAGAAAGAAACTAAGAAACATCAAAAGCAAGGACCCTTTTAATTTAACTTGTTTTTCTCTGGTTTTTGAAAGTTTTACCTTTTTTAAGGTAGGAGTTGGATATTTCCACAACTATTGATCTCACTAAATCCTGGATATGATGCTCCAGAGGCATACTTGGAAAAGTCTTGGTCATTCAATAAGACTTATGAAATGCCTCATGAAAATCCCAGGTGTTCATGTATTGCCACTTTTCTTCTCAATGAAGCCCAGATTCAGTGAGTGTTGAACAATTTCTACTTTCAGTATGTTTTATGGCACAATTGGTGATCCTGGCTTTAACAGAACACATTTGAAATCACTTTGGACTTTGTCCATAGCAAACTTGACACTTTTGAGAATTTCCAGCCCAGCCCAGAGAAGCTGTGGCTGCCTCTGGATCCGTGGCAGTGTCCAAGGCCAGATGGGATGGGACTTGGAGTACCCTGGGATAGTGGAAGGTTTCCCTGCCAATGGCAGGGGTGTCACTGGATGGGCATTGGGGTCCCTACCATTCCAAGCCATCCCATGATTGAAGAATCAGAGAATTGTGGAATCATGGAATGGTTTGGGTTGGAAAGAACCTTAAAACTCATTCAGTGCCACCCACTGCCATGGGCAGGGACACCTTCCACTAGCCCAGGTTAGTCCAAGCCCCATCCAACCAGGCCTTGGACAGTGCCAGGGATCCAGGGGCAGCCACAGCTTCTCTGGGCACCCCGTGCCAGGGCCTTCCCACCGTCACAGGGAACAGTTCCTTCCCAATAGCCCATCCAACTCTGCCCTACTCCACTGGAGTATTCACCGTTACTTGCTCTTGTAATTTCCCAGTTCCAATTGAAGCTATGTGAACATTTCAACCATTTTTGAAATTAGATTCTAACAACTCATCTCTGGAGTTTTTTCCTCTGCCTCCTGAATCGTGTGAGTTCACCTTGGTTGACTCTGCATTATAAAGGGACAAATGATGGCATTCTTAACTATGGTGGAAGGAAAACTTTTTTCCCAATCAGCCAAGCATTTTCATGTCACAAATCTTGATCCTAAACTTGGTGTTGGACATGTACAAGAGCCTCTGGATTTTTCAGTAGGCCCTCTAGCCTGATTTTAGAAGGGAATTCTCTGGTGAGTGTGCACTTATCACACTTAATAGACACCAAGACAATAATACTCTTGGAATTTTTTGAAATGTCCACAATTCGTTAATATGCAATTATGGATAAATAAATTTCATCTTGCAGCAATGCTTTCCACAATGCCACAGCTGTGCATGATGTGGAAACACAGGTTTTTAAAGCTGCGGCCTAAGCACTGCTTTCCTGAATGATGTGTCCGTGCAGCAGCGGTGGGACAGCTCTGTCCCCGCACTCTGGACACACTCCTGTCCCAGCCGCTCCCAGCTGGTTCCAGCCGCTTTGCAGCTGCCTCGGGGTGCTGGGCGGTGGCCCTGGGGACAGCAGCGCGTTGCAGGGCCCTTTGTGACACGGGGCTGCGTGTGCCCAGAGCCCATTGTGACACGGGGCTGCGTGTGCCCAGAGCCCATTGTGACACCTGGGGCCGCGCCCTGGCCAGGAGGCTTAAAAGGGCGCACAGAGCCCGGGGGTGGCACTCCCAGGAGAGCAGCTCCGTCAGGAGACAGCAGCTCCCGGGATTCTGCAGCGCCAAGGCGAGGCAGAGATGGCATTAAGCCAGGAGACACCGACGGGCGTCCAGCCCAAGCAGAAGTGGCTGCGCTCTCTGAGGAGGCGCAAGGTGAGCGACGGCAGCACGCAGCTGCCTCGGGGCCGGGCCGGGCCTGCCAGCACAGAGGGGGCCGCTGTGCCAGGGCAAGGCTGCGGGTCCCCTGCGCCGCCTCGGCCTGAGCCTTCTCCTCCTGTGTGCAGGTGCAGAGCCCTGAGCCACGGGCAGCAGCTCCGCAGGCCCAGCAGCACCGGGACTCCCGTGCCGGCCCTGGCCCGCAGGCGGCAGCAGCAGAGAGCCGGGCAGCGGCCCCGCACAGCCCCAGGGCCCGCGGCCGAGCTCTGCTGCGCTCCCTGCGCCGCGGCTGCCGGGCCGTCCTCACCAGGGTGGCGGCTGCGATCCGGCAGCCGGGGACACAGCGGCGCCTGCACCGGGCCACGGGCTCAGCCACGGCAGCAGCAGCCCCCGCAACGGGGGCACAGAGCCGGGCAGCTGCCCCGCACAGCCCCTGCTACGCCCCCGGGCCCTCGCCCGCCCAGCTGGAAGAGCTGGGGCCGTGGGCAGGGCCAGCAGGGATGGCTCTCCTTGAAGAGCTGCGGCGTGAGGAGCAGTACTGGTCCGATGATCCCCAAGATGGGAGTGGTGGGGAAGAGAGCCTCTCGGAGTCCGGTTCTTTTGACCCAAATGAACTGGACTCTGACAGCAGCCCAGGACAACAACTAAAACGGTTCCACCAAGACACAGATCCATCAGTGTCCGATGAAGAAGGTAGCGAGGCCCAAGAGTGGTGGCACAAGAAGGACAAGGTTGGCAGCATTCAAAGTCCCCTTTTCCAGACCCCACACAGCCCCTGCTGCCCCTGCAGCCCATTGCCCGGCCAGCAGGATCATCTCAGGCAGTGGGCTAGGCTGGCAGCGAAGGCATTCCTCAAAAAGCTGGGGAGCGAGGAGTGGCAGTGCTCTGATGATTCCCAAGCTTGTAGTGACAGGGGAGAGAGGCTATCACTGTCCAGTTCTTTTGACGCAAATGGATTGGACTCTGACAGTGGCCCAGAAAAACTCCACAAGCTGTTCCTCCAAGACACAGATCCATCAGTGTCTGATGAGGAAGACAGCAATGCCCAAGAGTTGTGGCAGCAGAAGAGCAAGCATGTCACCATCCCCACCATCTGGGTCAACCCTCTCTGCCCAGCACTCATGGTGGAGCCTGGCTCACTGGAGGCAGAGGAGGCAGACTCTGACCGGCCCAGCTCATCTCCTGCCTCAGCAGCTCCCACGGACACCCAGCCAGCAGCTGCTGCCCTGGCCAGAGCCCCAGAGGTTGAGGAGCAGCACGTGAGTGGCCCTGCCCAGGCACAAGGGGTGGCACAGACAGCAGCTCCTGCTGCCTCTGGTGCGCAGGCGGCAGCAGCAGAGAGCCGGGCACCGGCCCCGCACAGCCCCTGCTGCCCCCCCAGCCCACGGCCCAGCCAGCTGGAAGAGCTCAGGCCGTGGGCAGGGCCAGCAGTCTTGGCTCTCCTGGAAGAGCTGTGGGGAGAGGAGGGGTCCTGCAGCGAGGAGCTCAGCTCTGGCCCATCCACAGAGTGGCCAGAAGACACAGAGCCAGGCAGGATGGCTGAGGAGGAGAGCACCTCAGAGTCCCTCCTCAGTGCGCCACTGCCTGAAGACACAGAGCCAGGCAGGATGGCTGAGGAGGAGAGCATCTCAGGGTCCCTCCAATCTGAGCCACTGCCTGAAGACACAGAGCCAGGCAGGATGGCTGAGGAGGAGAGCACCTCAGGGTCCCTCCAATCTGAGCCACTGCCAGAAACCACAGAGCCAGGCAGGATGGCTGAGGAGAAGAGCACCTCAGGGTCCCTCCAAAGTGAGCCACTGCCAGAAGACACAGAACCACGCAGGATGGCTTGGGAAGAGAGCACCTCAGGGTCCCTCCAAAGTGAGCCACTCCCAGAAGACACAGAGCCAGGCAGGATGAGCAGGGAGGAGATTGGCTCAGTGACCCTGCCACATGAGGTTTGGACAGAGGACGACATTTCCTTGTGGTTGCTGCCGTGTGAGTCATGGGCCTGCACAGCCCCAGAGGATGGTCGAGATCAGCTGGAGGCAGCCCTGATGTGCCCATCTCATGTGCACCCACCACTCCTTCACATGGGCACAGGCGTCAGCAGCCAGCAGCCGGAAGAAGGAAGCCTGTCCCCAATGGAAGATATGGAGACCTATGGCAGGCAAATGCAGGCTGTCCTGGGGGCCACTTGGCGGGAGCAGCAGTTGCTCAGGAGGCACAGACGGTCCCTTGAGCGTCTGCAGGGCCTGCGCTCAGCTGCAGCTGTCCCCGTGCGGCGCCCGTCCCGCTTCAGGAGGGCACTCAGGGCTCTGCACAGGGCATTCAGGAGCCTCAGACACCTCATTCCAGGGCTCCACTGACTCTGTCAGTGTTTCTGCCAGGGAACTACTCCTGCCTTGGCTGCAGTGTCTGGGATGCCTTTGCACTGTCCCAGCATCCATCAGAGCTGTTGGCATCCAACTGGCAGCCTTTGGGATGGATCGGTGCCCATGCCAAACCAACCAGGTTTAAGGGTCCCTTCACCAATCTGGCAAGGCCCTACCAAAGAACCTGCTTCTGTTCTTTGGGACATGGACACCACTCGCAAACTAGAATTGTAGCTTTTTCTAAGTTAGTATAGGTTAGATAAGATGTTTTTATTGAAATAAAATGATAGAATTGATAAATCAGGAATGCTTGTTGTTTTCATTGAACTGCGATCATTGATTTGGGGGGAAATCCTCAAGGCTGATGTTTTGGTACGATGGCACCTCGACAGGAGTGTTTTAGCCTGCTATCCTTGCTAAATCTCCAGGGAGATAATTACACTTTCCTGTTCCAAGAAGCTTTCCCATCCCTAAAATTTCTTTATTTCGTCTCTTAAACTGTTGCAGGGAAGCACAGTGGGATGGGAAGGATAGGAAAGAGCCTGGACGATGTGGCACATGATGTAAGATCCATAAAATGCTGTCAGCTTCTGGTTTGAGGTGAATTATGCACTCCTAAATTTACAGCCTGTGTTCTTAAATATGGAGTGTGTGCATAAAGGGTGGCTCAATCCAGAGAAAAAAATATTGCATCATTAAGAAATTTCTTTAATAGAAAGTGGGAAAACTCCAAGACAATCTCTCCGTGGGGAAAAGAAATATTAAAAAAAAAATCTCTTGAGGATTACTTTGCTAAAACATTCTAGTAATTCCATAATTCCATAAGAACTAAAAATTTAAAATTAGGGTTATACATCACAGGGAAAGCTTAAGTATCAGGCGTTCCAGGAAGTCTGTACTTCTCAAGTACCTCAGCCAATGGGAAAGAGAGAAGTGAAATGTGGTCAGGAAATTGAGATAAAAAGGAGGCTGTGTCCTCCAAAAAATTGAGAGAGCCCAGGACAATGCCCCATGGCCTCTCCTTTTATTCGAATAAAGCAAAAGGACTCCTCTGTCTCATTCTGGACACAAACCTCTGGTGTTTGTGGGTTAATTTTCCTGACACACACAGAGCATGGGGAGAGCCCTGGGAGCTTCACCCGAGCCCCGAGCAGGGCCCAGATGAACCCCCCAGATCCCATGCCAAGAGGACAAAGCCCACAGGCCCGTACCCCTTAGAGCGCTGCCGCACTCCCAGCCCCTCGCATGACCAGCTGTGAGAGCTGGAGTTGTGTGGAGCAAGTTCAGGAGTGATGGCACTCCTTGAAGAGCTGGGCAACGAGAGGCAGAACTGGTCCACGCTTTGCCAGGACAGCATTAGTGGGGAAGAGAGCCTGGCACAGTCCAGGTCTAATGACCCCAACAAACCAGATTCTGACAGTGGCCCAGGACAATTCCAAAAGCTCTTCCTCCCAGACACTGATCCATCAGTGCCCCATGGGGAAGACACCTGTGCTGAGGGTGCCTTGGAACAGGACTTTTCCTCTTTAGAACAGCTGTAAATCACCAGCAATGCCATGGGCTGCATGGGCATAAAGAGGAGAAGGACTTCTCCTAAAGTGTGCCCTTAAATTGTCTGCAAGAGATCTCTTATGAAAAGCTGCTGAGTTCTCCAAGAGCCTTCAAAATATCTCCAAATAAAATTCACACTGCAGTCAATGATACCATAGATGTGGTTTGTGACTGTTAAATCCTGGAGGGAAAAAAACCAACGTGTTTTTCTGTAACCCGTTTAATGCTCAGAGAAGCAAATACTGTTCTTCCCTCTTAAATGTGTGTTTCTTGTAAAATACAAAGTAGCTTTGGTCGGTTTACTTTCAAGTGCTGGTGTTAACATGTCTATTATTATAAAGTAGATACACTAAGAACAAAATATCAATGTACTTTATCTTTTTTTTTATTTTTTGTCTCTTAGGAAATGCTCTCTCTCCTTGCTATAAGCCTCTCTCCACGGTATAAGTCTCAAACTCTGGGCAGCACAGAGGGGGTGGTGCTCAGCCTGGAGGCATCAATCCCAGGGACATATCCAGACAATAAATTCCTAATGATTCCTGAGGCAGGAATTTGTGAGCCTGATGGTTTTCATGTACACCACTCTGCCCATGGGCCCAGGAGTCCCCTTTCAGCCAGCCCAGGGCCATGGTCTTGCTGCTCCTCCTCTTCCCTGTGCAGCTCCTGGATGAGCTGAGACTCTGGACTAGGCTGTCTTCCTCCTCACTGTCATTCCTGGGGCAGTTCCCAGGGCCAGGATGTACAGTTTTATGTGGCTGGAGAGGACACTTCCAGCTTGGAAGGTTGCAGTAGGTGTTTGTGCAGTGGGAGAAGCAGGAAGATGTTGTCACACCTGAACTGGATTTTACCTTTCCCGCCTGAATCCCAGCCAGCCTCAGCCTTTCCTGCCATTGAAGAACCTGACTTCCCAGCTGGAATGTCCCTTCAATGGGGGTGTCTGGCTGAGTAGTTGCTGACTGAATTCCTTTTGCTTCTTACCACCATCCCTCTGTCCCTTGGAAAGCCTCATAATTGTTCCCTAGATCAGGGGCAGGTTTCCTGATCATTTTAGAAAGGCCTTAAAGGAGGGAGAAACTGAGAGGAAAAGTCATTTAAAACATCAGCTGACTCTAAATACTGAACCCCAAATCTCCTAATTTTGTGTAAGAAACCGAGATCTCTTCCAAGCTCATAGATGAAAACTGTCTGCAGCTGTGCAGACACCGCACGGATTCTCCGGAGAATTCGAGGTTTGTTTTCCGGAGAGCTTTCCTTTCTTCTAGGCAGTGCTTCCTCACATGGTTCCTTTAGGAATTCAGCTGCTTTTCCCTGTTTTCTTTTGATATAATTAAAAGTAAACTTCAGTTCTTTCTTGCCTGCCTGTGAGGACACCTCTTTTCCCCAGATCATCCAGGAGCAGAGGAAGAGAAATCCCTTTCCAGTTCAGTGTCTTCCTTTTACACTGAAGGCATCTCAAACATGCACATACGCATGCACGCATCTTCTCCATGGAACTTGAGAAATAATCCTAAAATTCCATAAATTTGTGCCAAACCCAAATAATCTAGGCTAAACTTGGTGTTCATTTGGAAATATTTTGGGTGTGGGGTGGAGAAGGTTTGAAGGAAATGAAAAGGTTTGCATCTCTTCCCTCTCCTTTTTTCCCTCCTCCAACTCCCTTGGTTCCCCTCAAATACACTGAGAGTAGGGGAGGAAAATAATCCAGAACTGGGAAATCTCAGACCCATCACTTGGAGGATTCTTGCCTGCTGGAAGGTTTTTGCTTCAGAGGAGAATTCTGAAAGAATCCCAGATTTAATCTTTCATGGTTTTTCTCCTATAGAACTCCATGATCAGAGACACTTTAAAAATTGGTTTTCCAGCCTATGCTCAGCTTGTATTTTTAGCCCAAAGTCAGCATCTAAAGTTCAGTGCACAAAGCATCCCATTTTAATAACTTAACTCATGAAAACGGTGTCCCAATAATTCAGACAATTAACCCTGCTACTGTTACAACTCCATGGTTCCCCCTGAGGAAGGCTGGATCTTTTTTTTATCACCATGGCTGGGGACCTGGCTGCCATAAGAACGTCCCCATAAGAATTTCTGGCTATTTCTGACATTCAGAATATAGGAAGCCATGAAACCCCAAACATGTAATCATGAACATTCAGCACACTGTGCCTGATGCATTAAAACGTGACCTGCAGCTGATCTCCCTGACTTAGTAAAGGAAATACCAAACGGTTTCACTGGACCTTTGCTTTATGTCTTAATTGTAGGCGATATTGTCGTGTTCTTACTAATTTTCTTCAGCAGGTTCTCTTACTTTTACATGTTTATAATTTGAAAATTATGGAATATAATTACATGTCATCTTTTGGAGAGTTAAATACAACTCATTTTCCATTCTGACTTTCAAGAAATTTCAGTTTCAGAGTCTGTGAAGTAAATTCACTCTGATTTCAATATGATTTGTTAAAGTAACAGTGGAGAGTGGGACATGTAGGTGAATTCACAGCCACCATTTGCAGATGCCACGCATTAAATCTTTATATTCAAAGAAGTTTAGATGCCAATATTTCATTTTAGAGGAATCTCCTTCTTTTCCACAGCCATGAAAAAATTCTGACATAAATAAATCAATATTATCCTTTGGATCTGTAAGCAGGATGGACTTGACCTCTCCACACTGACGTAAAAGGTTTCACAGTAGTTTGAAGAATCAGAGAATTGTGGAATCATGGAATGGTTTGGGTTGGAAAGAACCTTAAAACTCATTCAGTGCCACCCACTGCCATGGGCAGGGACACCTTCCACTAGCCCAGGTTAGTCCAAGCCCCATCCAACCAGGCCTTGGACAGTGCCAGGGATCCAGGGGAAGCCACAGCTTCTCTGGGCACCCCGTGCCAGGGCCTTCCCACCGTCACAGGGAACGGTTCCTTCCCAATAGCCCATCCAACTCTGCCCTACTCCACTGGAGTATTCACCGTTACTTGCTCTTGTAATTTCCCAGTTCCAGTTGGAGCTATGTGAACATTTCACCCATTTTTGAAATTAGATTCTAACAACTCATCTCTGGAGTTTTTTCCTCTGCCTCCTGAATCGTGTGAGTTCTCCTTGGTTGACTCTGCATTATAAAGGGACAAATGATGGCATTCTTAACTATGGTGGAAGGAAAACTTTTTTCCCAATCAGCCAAGCATTTTCACGTCACAAACCTTGATCCTAAACTTGGTGTTGGACATGTACAAGAGCCTCTGGATTTTTCAGTAGGCCCTCTAGCCTGATTTTAGAAGGGAATTCTCTGGTGAGTGTGCACTTATCACACTTAATAGACACCAAGACAATAATACTCTTGGAATTTTTTGAAATTTCCACAATTTGTTAATATGCAATTATGGATAAATAAATTTCATCTTGCAGCAATGCTTTCCACAATGCCACAGCTGTGCATGATGTGGAAACACAGGTTTTTAAAGCTGCGGCCTAAGCGCTGCTTTCCTGACTGATGTGTCCGTGCAGCAGCGGTGGGACAGCTCTGTCCCCGCACTCTGGACACACTCCTGTCCCAGCCGCTCCCAGCTGGTTCCAGCCGCTTTGCAGCTGCCTCGGGGTGCTGGGCGGTGGCCCTGGGGACAGCAGCGCGTTCCAGGGCCCTTTGTGACACGGGGCTGCGTGTGCCCAGAGCCCATTGTGACACCGGGCTGCGTGTGCCCAGAGCCCATTGTGACACGGGGCTGCGTGTGCCCAGAGCCCATTGTGACACCTGGGGCCGCGCCCTGGCCAGGAGGCTTAAAAGGGCGCACAGAGCCCGGGGGTGGCACTCCCAGGAGAGCAGCTCCGTCAGGAGACAGCAGCTCCCGGGATTCTGCAGCGCCAAGGCGAGGCAGAGATGGCATTAAGCGAGGAGACACCGACGGGCGTCCAGCCCAAGCAGAAGTGGCTGCGCTCTCTGAGGAGGCGCAAGGTGAGCGATGGCAGCACGCAGCTGCCTCGGGGCCGGGCCGGGCCTGCCGGCACGGAGGGAACCGCTGTGCCAGGGCAGCGCTGCGGGTCCCCCGCGCCGCCTCGGCCTGAGCCTTCTCCTCCTGTGTGCAGGTGCAGAGCCCTGAGCCACGGGCAGCAGCTCCGCAGGCCCAGCAGCACCGGGACTCCCGTGCCGGCCCTGGCCCGCAGGCGGCAGCAGCAGAGAGCCGGGCAGCGGCCCCGCACAGCCCCAGGGCCCGCGGCCGGGCTCTGCTGCGCTCGCTGCGCCGCGGCTGCCGGGCCGTCCTCACCAGGGTGGCGGCTGCGATCCGGCAGCCGGGGACACAGCGGCGCCTGCACCGGGCCACGGGCTCAGCCACGGCAGCAGCAGCCCCCGCAGCGGGGGCACAGAGCCGGGCAGCTGCCCCGCACAGCCCCTGCTACGCCCCCGGGCCCTCGCCCGCCCAGCTGGAAGAGCTGGGGCCGTGGGCAGGGCCAGCAGGGATGGCTCTCCTTGAAGAGCTGCGGCGTGAGGAGCAGCACTGGTCCGATGATCCCCAAGATGGGAGTGGTGGGGAAGAGAGCCTCTCGGAGTCCGGTTCTTTTGACCCAAATGAACTGGACTCTGACAGCGGCACAAGACAACAACTAAAACGGTTCCACCAAGACACAGATCCATCAGTGTCCGATGAAGAAGGTGGCGAGGCCCAAGAGTGGTGGCACAAGAAGAACAAGGTTGGCAGCATCCAAAGTCCCCTTTTCCAGACCCCACACAGCCCCTGCTGCCCCTGCAGCCCATTGCCCAGCCAGCAGGATCATCTCAGGCAGTGGGCTAGGCTGGCAGCGAAGGCATTCCTCAAAAAGCTGGGGAGCGAGGAGTGGCAGTGCTCTGATGATTCCCAAGCTTGTAGTGACGGGGGAGAGAGGCTATCACTGTCCAGTTCTTTTGACGCAAATGGACTGGAGTCTGACAGTGGCCCAGAAAAACTCCACAAGCTGTTCCTCCAAGACACAGATCCATCAGTGTCTGATGAGGAAGCCAGCAATGCCCAAGAGTTGTGGCAGCAGAAGAGCAAGCATGTCACCATCCCCACCATCTGGGTCAACCCTCTCTGCCCAGCACTCATGGTGGAGCCTGGCTCACTGGAGGCAGAGGAGGCAGACTCTGACCGGCCCAGCTCATCTCCTGCCTCAGCAGCTCCCACGGACACCCAGCCAGCAGCTGCTGCCCTGGCCAGAGCCCCAGAGGTTGAGGAGCAGCACGTGAGTGGCCCTGCCCAGGCACAAGGGGTGGCACAGACAGCAGCTCCTGCTGCCTCTGGTGCGCAGGCGGCAGCAGCAGCGAGCCGGGCACCGGCCCCGCACAGCCCCTGCTGCCCCCCCAGCCCACGGCCCAGCCAGCTGGAAGAGCTCAGGCCGTGGGCAGGGCCAGCAGTCTTGGCACTCCTGGAAGAGCTGTGGGGAGAGGAGGGGTCCTGCAGCGAGGAGCTCAGCTCTGGCCCATCCACAGAGTGGCCAGAAGACACAGAGGCAGGCAGGACGGCTGAGATGGAGAGCGCCTCAGTGTCCCTCCTCAGTGCGCCACTGCCTGAAGACACAGAGCCAGGCAGGATGGCTGAGGAGGAGAGCATCTCAGGGTCCCTCCAATCTGAGCCACTGCCAGAAACCACCGAGCCAGGCAGGATGGCTGAGGAGGAGAGCGCCTCAGGGTCCCTCCAATCTGAGCCCCTGCCAGAAACCACAGAGCCAGGCAGGATGGCTGTGGAGGAGAGCACCTCAGGGTCCCTCCAATCAGAGCCACTGCCAGAAGACACAGAACCACGCAGGATGGCTTGGGAAGAGAGCACCTCAGGGTCCCTCCAAAGTGAGCCACTCCCAGAAGACACAGAGCCAGGCAGGATGGCTTGGGAAGAGAGCCCCTCAGGGTCCCTCCAAAGTGAGCCACTCCCAGAAGACACAGAGCCAGGCAGGATGAGCAGGGAGGAGATTGGCTCAGTGACCCTGCCACATGAGGTTTGGACAGAGGACGACATTTCCTTGTGGTTGCTGCCGTGTGAGTCATGGGCCTGCACAGCCCCAGAGGATGGTCGAGATCAGCTGGAGGCAGCCCTGATGTGCCCATCTCATGTGCACCCACCACTCCTTCCCATGGGCACAGGCGTCAGCAGCCAGCAGCCGGAAGAAGGAAGCCTGTCCCCAATGGAAGATACGGAGACCTATGGCAGGCAAATGCAGGCTGTCCTGGGGGCCACTTGGCGGGAGCAGCAGTTGCTCAGGAGGCACAGACGGTCCCTTGAGCGTCTGCAGGGCCTGCGCTCAGCTGCAGCTGTCCCCGTGCGGCGCCCGTCCCGCTTCAGGAGGGCACTCAGGGCTCTGCACAGGGCATTCAGGAGCCTCAGACACCTCATTCCAGGGCTCCACTGACTCTGTCAGTGTTTCTGCCAGGGAACTACTCCTGCCTTGGCTGCAGTGTCTGGGATGCCTTTGCACTGTCCCAGCATCCATCAGAGCTGTTGGCATCCAACTGGCAGCCTTTGGGATGGATCGGTGCCCATGCCAAACCAACCAGGTTTAAGGGTCCCTTCACCAATCTGGCAAGGCCCTACCAAAGAACCTGCTTCTGTTCTTTGGGACATGGGCACCACTCGCAAACTAGAATTGTAGCTTTTTCTAAGTTAGTATAGGTTAGATAAGATGTTTTTATTGAAATAAAATGATAGAATTGATAAATCAGGAATGCTTGTTGTTTTCATTGAACTGCGATCATTGATTTGGGGGGAAATCCTCAAGGCTGAAGTTTTGGTTGCTGTGGGTGCAGTATGAGCTGAGTGTGGCACAGGAGAAAGGCACTGCCTGGGTCAGGGGGATGTACGGGGGGTTCTTCCATCTGCTGCCCCCACTTCCATGTGTTCCTGTTGTCTATGGTGCAGAATCCAAACAGAATTAGATGCCCATCTGACCTTCTTTGGATGTTTTTCCCCCTGTGGAATTATTTTTATCCTATAGCAATATAAGGATGTAACCTGCAGGCAAAATCCAAGGGCTCTGCATTGTTTTTATTAAGCTGTGTGTTGGGAAATCTCCAGGAACAATCCAGGGTTGTTCTGCCAGTTCACTTGGGTCAGACATTCCAACTAGCTATTCATCTATTGAAAAAATTACTTGTGGAACAGGCCACATGTAGTTGTTAAAGATAAAATGGCACCTCGACAGGAGTGTTTTAGCCTGCTATCCTTGCTAAATCTCCAGGGAGATAATTACACTTTTCTACTCCAAGAAGCTTTCCCACCCCTAAAATTTCTTTCTTTCCTCTCATAAACTGTTGCAGGGAAGCACAGTGGGATGGGAAGGATAGGAAAGAGCCTGGACAATGTGGCACATGATGTAAGATCCATAAAATTCTGTCAGCCTCTGGTTTGAGGTGAATTATGCACTCCTAAATTTACTGACCTTTACTCCTAAATTTCAGCCTGTATGCTGAAATATGGAGTGTGTGCATGAAGAGTGGCTCAATCCAGAGAAAAAAATTATTGCATCATCAAGAAATTTCTTTATTAGAAAGTGGGAAAACTCCAATGCAATCTCTCTCTGGGGAACAAAAAAAAGTATAAAAATCTCTCGAGGCTTATTTTGCTAAAACACCCCAGTAGAAATTAGGGAAATGCCAGGAAAACTTTGTTAAAAAAAAAATGGAGAAAACCTCTCCTTGATAGGTAAATGATAAACACACAAAAGTAATGAATTTTGAACAGGGGAAAATACTTCTTGCTGAGGTTGTTCTTGAGAAAGTCTTGGATATCTTCCAAGGTGAAGTTTTCATAGCTGTTAAAATTCATGGAGGGAACAGGCAAAGTGGGAGTTCCTACAGCTTCATGCAGTTGTGTTCATTAACATACAAACTACCCCCAGATTGTTGTTAATTGTTGGGGAAATTTACTCCCAAATGTTTCCAGGAAAAGAAGGAGAATTATAAAAACAGGAAAATGCTTGACAAGAAGAAATGTTTTGCTACCGTAATTAAGAAATATTTTCTTTCTTCCTATGTGAAAAATGGTGAATTTTATTTTGGAAGTGCAGAATTTCAAGGTCAATTCCTACTGTGAGGTGCTACAGCACAGTCTTGTGGGTAATGCAAAAGAGGAACAAAAATGAATCATAAAGAAATGTTTATTATGATAATAAATAAACAATAAACACAGCAATAATAAATACATTTTCAAAAGAGCTCCAGGCTCCAGCAGGGAAATATTGCCGCTGGTGAAGTATCTGAAGAGAAAAGTTGAGGAGGAAAAAACAACTTTCTTTTATGTAATAGGAAGGAACTGCAGAGTAGCACCAGATTTGGCTGCCTGGTACAGGAGCTCTTAAGTTACGTTTAAGAGCTCAGACCCTTTTTATATCCCACAGTTAACAATTCTCTGGAGAAACACAGCTTTGTAGAGCTAAAGGGAAAGACTTAGTAAGAAATTTTCCTCATTTTTATATTACATGTTTTTTCTGGAGAAAGAACATTTTTGAAGGGAACTGCAGCACATGTTAAAAGGAAAATAAATTAAAAGCCTGAAAATTTTTCTTTAAAAGTTCTGTAAAATCCTGTAGAAGGAAATACTTTATATGTAGAGGATGGAGAGTGTGACACAGAATTGTAATGAATTAATTTATCATAATTGCACATGAAACATATCCTAGCCTGGTGTATAGGGCTGTTATATTTCTGTCATTGTTGATTTATATATATTATATATATATATAAAGTTTCAAAATAGCAAGGTCAGTAAAAATACAAATAAGATTCCTGATTATGTTTTCTTGACAGATGTCACTTTTGTAGGCACTAACGATTCTGTGATTCTTTGATAAGTACTTACGATTACAAATAACAAATAGCATGAAAAATGGGGAGTTTTATAATATATAAAATAAACTCAACCCCATTAAGTGGTAGAATATATATCTCCTAAAACCTTAAACATTCTTTTAATCTTACATAGTTTATCTGTCTATCTGTACCTACAAAGTTTTTCTGTTTTCACCTAAATTAGAACCATGAGACTGAATCCAGCTCCGTGTCTGTAGCCATGCTGGGAATGCCATGAATAACCCCAAAATTTCTTCTCAGCACTCTCTACTGTATAATGGAAAAATTGATGCATAAGAGTTAAATATGTAATATTATAATTTATTGAATGTTATTTTCATATCTATTATATAATACAGAATAACTGTATATACAATGTGTACTGATTCTGTTACAAAGAAACATGAGAATCAGAAATTAAATATTCAACTTCACTTTTTAGTAAAGAAAGAAACTAAGAAACATCAAAAGCAAGGACCCTTTTAATTTAACTTGCTTTTCTCTGGTTTCTGAAAGTTTTACCTTTTTTAAGGTAGGAGTTGGATATTTCCACAACTATTGATCTCACTAAATCCTGGATATGATGCTCCAGATGCATACTTGGAAAAGTCTTGGTCATTCAATAAGACTCATGAAATGCCTCATGAAAATCCCAGGTGTTCCTGTATTGCCACTTTTCTTCTCAATGAAGCCCAGATTCAGTGAGTGTTGAACAATTTCTACTTTCAGTATGTTTTATGGCACAATTGGTGATCTTGGCTTTAACAGAACACATTTGAAATCACTTTGGACTTTGTCCATAGCAAACTTGACACTTTTGAGAATTTCCAGCCCAGCCCAGAGAAGCTGTGGCTGCCTCTGGATCTGTGGAGGTGTCCAAGTCCAGGTGGGATGGGGCTTGGAGTACCCTGGGATAGTGGAAGGTTTCCCTGCCCATGGCAGGGATGTCACTGGAGGGGCTTTGGGGTCCCTTCCATCACAAGCCATTTCATGGACATGTCCTTGCTCCCAGCTGTGGAAAAAAAAACAGCTGAAATTAAGAGACAGACCAGTTTGTTTTCTCATTTATCTCACTTCTCAGTGATTTTCAGTGGTCTTGGCCATTACCACTTTCATGCAGAGTATATTGGCTGTGGAGATCAGAGTATTAACTCTTGAAATCATTTTGGAAGTGGAGAAATTATATAGCTGTATTTCCTAACAGATAATTAATTGGTGGGGACTCTCCTGATCATGTTGGAAATGTAGTTTTATCATGTCTATGTGAGGGAGAAAGATAGGAAGTGGCAGAAAGGTTAATAGCTAAAAAAAAATTAAAAAATTTATTCAGTCATCTTCCTAACTCCCTTTTGAAAAGATCCTATTTTTATTTGCCTTAGGATATTTTTTTTCCTGGAGTTTGTAGAGCTTTCCATTCTTCAAAAGAAGAAAGGCTGCCTGCAACAGCCTGGAATAATTTTCTGACATGAAACAGGTATACAGAACTTCACATTTGTTTTGTAAAGTTTCTACAAATACCAAAATAACGAGGGGAAAACTGTTGTTCCATACCAGCTACCAGAGCAGAGCAATACAGAGTGTGTTAAATAATGCAAGACATTCACTCAAATAAATCTGGATTGATCAACAGCAGTCAAGAAATATCCTTGGAGCAAAATGAAACAGCAAGATAAGAAGAAAAGGTGTCTGATTTAATACACAAATCTTGTTTAGAATTTACAGTGATTTTATAGACATATTTCAGGGATGATATTGAATATATAGCACTTAATGGAATGCAGTTATGTATTGATAAGATGTGAGGTATATAAGAAATATATTTAAAAAATCATAAAAACTTCAATGCTGAAAACCCAAATATCCAAATATTTTTCCATACGCCTCTTGTTTAATCCTAATGTCTTTTACCCTTTAGCATTCAGTTCAGCATCTTCTTACTCTCCAGCAATCTCTGATGGTTATTTTCCACATAAATTGAATATTTTTTATTCACCTAAGCTCTAGTTATTAATTATCTGATAACAAAGATCTTATCTGGACCATCTATGACAATTATCTGTGTAGACAAAGAATATATTCACCATTATTGTACTATTTAATTCCCAGCATGTGGAATTAATCCACACCCCTTGAAATCATGAGTCATGAAGTGGGGTTTATTCCATGAGGAGCAAACATTGTGTGATTCCATGATTAAAACTGCATTTATTGCTAATACAGTATCCATATAATAGGGGGAGCTGGAGTTTATTTATGCAAGATCTTCAGTGCTTCATCCCAAACAAAATCATGTCTGCCAGGCAAATGTTTCTGTGGGATGAAGTCACACTTGAATTTCACAGTGGGCGCTTCTCTGTTTAACTGGGCAATCCAAAGCCTGAATCCTAATAAATGCTTTTTTTTTCTTTAAAGGGAAGGAAGGAGTTGAAATCTACAGCTGAGTTTTATAGCTCAGACTTATCTGTAAATTAGACTGAGCTGTCTTTTTAATTAAGAGCTCACAAACAGAAGCATTCCCTGTAATCCAATCCATAAAGAGTGGAGTCCTATTCCATAGACAACTGGAACAATAGCTGGACAAATCACAGAGTAATTGGTGCAGGAAGAATAAAGGCCTGTCCCACACTCCCAAAAGCACAGGCTTTAATCATTCCACTTGCAATAAAATTCCTCTAGGTGGTAACAGCACAATTCCCTTTCCTGAAGGCCAGAGAGTGAATATCACAGGTTCACTGATAAACATCCTGCATGGAGAAAAGGCTGGCTTCAGCCTCAGGCACCAGGATTTCACAGGAGTTCAGCTCCTGTGAGGGAGGAATTTAAACCAATTCCTGTGTGGTGGTGCACATCCACCAGCCTCCCACACTGCATGTGCATAAATAAACAAGGAATTGAAAGTGATATCTCTGATATTCCACTGTCCCTCATATTTAACTGTAGAAAGGCAGATTTTCATCACTGGCTCAGCACAGCTGCAGTGGAATTAATAACAAAACCTTCCTGTCCAAGGAGGGTCTCCCTTTCTAGGCCAGCATTTCTGCTTTGGCTCCAGACAGAGCAAAGGCAATGTCCTTCTTTAGGTCTTTAGAGGCACCTTCATTGTGGAACCTTACCTCAGAAAAAAAGGATATTTGGAAGAATTTTTAAAAAAGGTGATTGTTACTCCTATCCACTGATACCAGAGGCCAGTCAGACTTTCATCCCAGTCCTGTCTCTGGGATCAGGCAGAAGTTGCATTTCAGGCAGCAGAATCAGCATCTTCAGCAGGCCAAGCCAGATAAAATTCATCCAAGGGGCCTCCACAAATCAGGATTTCCACTTAAATATTTTCTCACTTTGTGCAGTTTCCAATGACATTAAAGCATATCTTACCTAAAGAAATGTAAATTATTTTCAGACGGTGTTTGCTTTGTTCTGTTTGGGTTTAGGGAGGCAGATATCAAAAAGGACTTTAATTTTTTGTGATGTGAGACTATGCCATGGTCACATCCAGGTATCTTGAGCACCTAACATGTTCACTGAGGTCAGTGGTAATTTAGGGTGTCTTGTGGAAAGTGTGGCAGAACAGCAGGAAAACAAAGCATATCTCTGTCTAAGTAATGCACAGTATTTTAAAAATCCTTAAAGTACAGTGCATTTTTTATTTTATATCTTGAGTTTCACCCAGCACTTTCCACCTTGACAACAGGGAGGAAAACTGTCATATACAGTTGATTTTTCAGGTCAAGAATATAGAGAGCAGTTCCTGATTTTGATCATATTTTTCTCTCCTCAAAGATGAGCTGATCAGATTCTTGAGCCTGTTTTTCTATTTCTGGTTCTTTCCCATGTGATGAAAGACCTGATTTTGTTGCTTCATTCTTTTATTTACAAGGTAAAAAGATAAATAAGTGACTTTTATGTATATTAATTAGTAGAGTAAAATGGAACTGTAATCAGATGAAGTTTCCAGTCAGTCTGTGAAATAACAATTAGCACGTTTGGAACCTGATGCTGATCCTGATTTTTGTCTCAAATTAAAGTCTCTTCTCCCATTTGCAAACAGTGTGTTGTGAATAAAAGGTAAAATAACCTCTTACAGGCTATTTCTCCCATATGTATGATGATGGATTGAAATGTGGTCCTTTTTCTCTGATTCCTGCATTTTTTTCCAGACTTTCTGACTGCAGTCCAGAATACCATGCTAAAAGTTGAAGGAAAAAGAACCAGGAATAGAAGGTGTCAAGCGGAAGGGTACAAATAACTCATTCCACGAGAAGTTCACATCCTGATTCTGGGACAGCCAAGCTGAAGGTTACCTGGCCGCAGAGCAATGGATGTTTTACCAGTTTCTGCATTCTAGGCTCAGGAGAAGAGTTGGAAGTGCACCAAAATGTGGAAATTCTCTGAAACCATGCATGATGGGCATGGTTTCCACATGAACACGGGGTTTCCACAGGGGCATGGGGCTTTATTTGCACATAAAACCTAAATCTGAGCATGACTTATGGAGTTACAAGTGAAGAGATCTGAGAAAATAATTTCAACTGATTTAAACAACTTAAAAATTTCATAGAAGGCAATTTGCAAAGCTGAGTAAAACAGTCTAGAAAATCTATCTGTGGAGTAGGTTTCTCTATGTTCATCCTACAAAGAGATTATTATAACATGGACATGCTGGATGTAAGTGTGTTCATTCAAGGCTGGACTTGGTGATCTTGGAGGTCTTTCCCACCTCAGCTCAGATTATAAAATCCTAGAATTTTAGAGTTCTGCTGGAGAACTGATTTGGTCTTCAGAAGTGGACCCATAGGAAGAGCAGTTCCATGCAGCAATAAGCCCTAAATGGTTTTACTTCTCAGGACAACAACCAGTGTAATATTTTCCTACAGATATTAATACATATTCCTAAATAATAAATTTTGTTTCCTTGTAGTAAGGAAAGAAAAGCTCCATGGCAATAAAGTTTCCCCTTCCCCGTTTTTGCCCTGTTTTTGTTTTAATCCCTGCTCCAGAGCTCTGCCTTGGTTTGACCCTGGTGCACACATGGCCTTGGGAAATCTCCAACATTCACACCTGGGATTTGCTGAGTTACTGCAGGAAAAGGCCCTGTTTGATCTCCTTCCCTGTCTTTGAAGGAATTATAGCGATTATATCCTGCCTGCTGGTCATGTACCAGGGAAAAGCAGAGGCTGAGAGGAGGCTTAACTTGCTACCACCTGTAAAGTTAAAAGTCTCCAGGGCTTACAAGTTAAATATTTCAAAAGAGTTAAAGCCAAGCTGTGGCAATCAAGATTAGGGAACACTCAGAATGTACCATATTCTCTTCTCTTTTAAGATAACAAAATATAAGAAACCATAAATGAACAACACATCCATGACCTCTAAATTAATATAAGAGTGGCTGTTATCTTTGGAATAAAAATCAATTTACCTTTATTTAAAAAAATAAATTTACCTTGAAATTATGCTCAAGCAAATACTCTTTGTAGATTGTCCCCAGGGAAGTGGGCTTCTGTAAAATTAGTATTTCTAATATTTAATAGTATTCAATAATATTATGGACATTCTTAATATAAAAATATTAAGGTATTTTCTAGGTTGAGAATATTGTTTTGACCAGCTGTGTCAATCCTCTCTTCTCTGTCACCTCCCATATCCTTTTGCCTTGTCATACACTGCAGAACCAATATTTATTCCTAAAAAATAAATATTCTTAAACATTATCCTTCATTACCACAAACACAAAATTAAAGAGAACCAGAGAAATATTTTTGGGTTATTCAAGATTATTCAGGATTATTCCAGAGTCAAATATTGTCCCACTTCAATTTTTAACTCTGTATTTTGTCCAGTAAAACTTTAGCAAACATTTTCAATAGAGAAAAGGCATTTGCAGATTTTCCAAAGTTCCCTTAGGAACATTTCTACCCTCTGCACTAAATATTCATACATGTAATAATATGGTTGCATTTAGGTACCAGCTATTGGAAATACCCCAATAAGAGAATAGTGATGGAAAAATAAATCCTTCCTGCAAGTTTCACAGAGCCCAGGTACTGAATGTGCCTGACTTTCACAGCCAGAGCTCTTTGCACACCAATTTTTTGGAGGACTTTTGTTTTTTCATACAGCTTGGAAGGCTCTAAGTTAAGGAAGAAATCTAGATTTAAAAAAAATCCAAATAGACTAGGTTGGAAGAGACTCTGGCTGCCTGAATGTTTGTGACAGACTTTTTGTACATTTTCACTTATGTGTCCAAGTATTTTAATGTATAGGGCAACATGGGTAAAGAGCAGTATTGTCATCTTACCCACACAAAATTTAATTCCAGACATTTGGGTGGTGACATATTGTTAATTAAATATTGATTTGTTGGAGGATGAACTGAGCCATCGGTATTTTCCCCCCTAATTAGAATAATGACTGCTCCACATGCCAGCAGTTATGAATCTCCCTGAAATAACTGTGCAAGTAGAAATGTAGGAAAGCCTTAAATAATGCAGAGTATTGCACCTCAATTATGATTAATAAATTAGCTGTAGTGTAGTAGCTGCACTATTTAAATAGACTGTCCACATTTCCCCTACTGGGAATAAAAATCCAATGTTTGATAGTTTGCATTTTTCCTGGAGCTCTGTGTTCCAGTTTGTCAGGACTAAATAGGCTCAGCATTGTGAAAAGAGCCCAGTTGCACATTCCTCAGTGCATCAATATTGTTCTTAGTGATTCCACAAGCAAAGCGTGCCATGAACTGATAAAGGAAGCCACTCTTTCACTCAGAGCCAGGAGCTCATTTCTGGAATATTAAATGCTTCAGTAACTGAACTTTTTTTAATAATTAATTTTTGTGGTGCTTATGCCCCATTGATGAAGAAGGGGCTTCTATTTCCATTGCAATCAGTTTCTCACTTTTTAATCAACATTAATTTAATGTTAGAATCTGATTTTATGTGTCATGCTAATTTCTTCTGGCTGGTCTCTGATTAGTGAGTTTAATGTGCAACTATTCTCCCTCATCTCCAAGTTCAATTTCTCCTCAGAAAATGTCTGCTTTCTTCAACTTTCATCTTAAACAGCACAGGATCCTTTCCCCCAGCCAAAGCCATGTCAGCACATCTTCCTTATCTCCCTCAAAATATTCCTCTTGGTCTTTTTGTAATATTCCCTCACTGCTCCAAAACAGAAACCTAGAATTGTTCAAGTTGGAAAAGCCCTCTGAGGCCATCGAGTGCAATCATCCCCTGGCACTGCCAAGGCCACCACTGACCCATGTCCTCAGGGGCCACATTGACATGCCTTTAAATCCCTCCAGGATGGGGACTCCAACACCCCTCTGGGCAGCTGTGCCAATGTCTGACCACCCTTCCCATGAGGAAATTCCTCCTGGTGTGCAACCTGAGCCTGCCCTGGCCCAGTCTGAGGCCGTTCCCTCTCCTCCTGTCCCTGTTCCTGGGAGCACAGCCCGGCCCCCCGGCTGTCCCCTCCTGTCAGGAGTTGTGCAGAGCCACAAGGTCCCCCCTGAGCCTCCTTTTCTCCAGGCTGAGCCCCTTCCCAGCTCCCTCAGCCCCTCCTGGTGCTCCAGACCCTTCCCCAGCTCTGTTCCCTTCCCTGGACACACTCCAGCCCCTCAAGGTCTGTCTTGTCCTCAGGGCCTCAAAATGGACCCCGAGTTATTTTTGTCTTTACCAGCCTCACCATAATATTCAGTGCACCTTAAACATGATTAAGATCATGAAATAAGCAGTAACATTTTTACTATTTTATCAGACAAAGAAGTAAACTAAAAAGGACCATAATATTTGAAGATGGGATGAGAGATTTGGTAACAGGGGCCTATAAAATGAAAAGGAACATGGAGTTTTTAGTCCACCAAAAGGTCACCTACAGGGCACCTCTGAGCCTGAATTTATCCCTTCATTTTGTCTTTGTGAATGTTTCACACAGATTTTCATATAGGAATGGACTCTTCAAGGGGCCTCTTCAAAGTTTTTATAGGGGAAACAATTTGATTCAGTATTTCAGTGTCACTGTTTAATCAGCTATTAATGGATGCAGAGAATATTTGATGTGCTTTCTCTTTGTAGATTGTGGATTTTTACTAAGTCAACTGAACTTTATCTTCAGAGAAATTGAATATTCTTTGCATATCATTTATTGCAAGGGATTCTGTTACAAGGAGGTGGAAGTGCAAATGGAATTTTGGTGGTTTTGTATTAATAAAGAGATGCTAATTCCTCTGCTTTAAGCAGATTATCATCAGCCTTCCAAGAGCTGGGGGAACATGTTGCTTTTAAGGACATAGTTAATCTGGGCAGAGATTAAGGCACACTTGTTCGCTGTGAAATTATCCTGAATTTTGGGAGAGTTAAATCCCATTTGTTAAGAGTATTTCTGTTGGCTTTCATGGAATCCCAGACTGGGTTGGTCTGGAAGGGACCCTAAAGCCCATCCAGTGCCACCCCTGCCATGGGCACAGACACCTTCCACTGTCCCAGGTTGCTCCAAGCCCCATCCAGCCTGGCCTTGGACACTGCCAGGGATCCAGGGACAGCCACAGCTTCTCTTAACGGTGGATTTGAGTGTGATTTGGTTTGGTTTGTAAATCCTTTTCCACTTCCACAGCTGAATTCCTCTATTACTTCTTGAGTTCACATGAAGAGGTTGGAATGAGCAGGAAGATAAACATCACCAACCAACACCTTGGGACAAAGAAAATTTAAAACTAACTTCTTGCTGTTTACTTATATTGCTGCAGATTAAAGACTGATTGCCATCTTTATGTTTTTAAATGCTCTCTTTTACATAGGTCTAAAATATGGTGGTATCCATTTTATTTTAGTGTCTTTCAATCTCCTGTCTTTGAATTTAATTTGGTTTTCTATCAAGTTTTCTTGTCTTACCTAAGGTATTTTTTTACACAACATGATTTTTTTGTTATAAGTTACTATAGCAACTTGGAAAAATTAAACATGAGAAATCTGTGGAGACTTCAGGCTATCTAATTTTTATGTTCCTGTGATTTTTCCAGCAGCAAGAGAACTTCTACTAGAGCTAAATATAGCTTAAAAAAGCCAAACGTACAGGAATCACTTATCATAGAGCATGAATCCATGCAAATGAAGAAACAATTGCATATACTAAAAAGTAGAGTGTAGAGAAAGGCTGTAGGAGAGGGTAAATGAAAGAGTTAAAAAGACAGCTCAAGGACACAAGTCCCTTGTCCTGTAGAGAATGCACTTCCCAAACTTCAAATAAAAAACTATTTAATATTTATAGCCTTTTTTCTTTTTTTGTTTTTAGTTAGTTATTTTTCGCTAAACACCTTTTGGTTATGTCTTACCTGGATTTTTCAGCAGGAAATGTCACGGCCTGGTAAATTCAAGGAGCTAAAAATCTCCATGGATTCCTTGGACAATGCTCTCAGGCACAGGGTGGGAATGTTGGGGTGTCTGTGCAGGGCCAGGAGTTGGATTTGATTCTTGAGGATCCCTTTCAAGTTAGGTTATTCCATGATTCTATGCTTTAAACCTACACAAGTGTGATATATACTCAACAGGTCCTGTGAGTTTACTGTTTTTGGTAAAAGTCTGGATTTAGAATAAATACAGAGGTTTCTCCTTTCAATATTGGCCCTGCTGACACAAATTCAAAACAAAGGTTTATTTGAAAATTGTTAATATGTTCATTTTGGAAACAGAAATAAGTAGATTTTTTTTTTCAATTTCATTACAGATCAAAATCTTTATTCTTCAGAGCATCTCTGGGAAAGTTCCTTCAAAAACAGAGGCACCAAATTTGTTACAGAAATATTTAATTTCTCTGTGTTCTTGCATTAAATATGCACATAATTATCTGAAGTTTATCTACAGAATATGAAAAAAGAGACTTTTTTCTCCTTTTTCACTAGTGCAGGGCTTGGTGTCACCTTGGTGATAGAATTTGAGCAGGTCAGTGCTGAACCAGGTTCAATCTCCAGTTTCTCTTGAATTTTTGCACCCCTCCACTTTTCTTCTCCATGGGTTTCTCTAAATAAACTTCTCTCTCCTACTGTTCAACAATTCTTTGTTTGATTTTTGTTCTTACTAATAATCATTAATATGAATTTAGTTAACCTAGAATGATCCAGCAGTGGGGAATGTGAGGGTTTTGAGCACTGATAGTACCTGTGCAGGTCTAAATAATAGATGGGGCTGTCACTCTCCTGACAATAAACTCAGGAAAACTCCAAAATTTTATGAGAAAATTCACATTTAGATACAAACTGGATAATTTCACAATTTCAGTGAGGCTCTTGAGGAAGCACACAGATATTTCACTTCATCTGTTTATTGTCCAACAGCTTCTGGCTTGTTCCTGGTGATGAAGGAAGAAAATTCTCTGAGAGAATAACAACAGAGAAATCACAGAGTCTGCTGAGTTGGGAGGGACCCACAAGGATCATTGAGTGCAAATCTTAGCCCTGCACAGAACATCCCCAAGAGTCACAGAAAAAATCTAATATTTTTCCAGTTTGAAATAAATTCAAATCATTTCTGCTCACAACCATTTGCATAAAATAAGCTCACAGCAGTCTTCCCAACGTCATTCCATATTCTGCTTCAGGTATGTAGGGAACAGCCTCAAGTCTTCCATAAACCATAATAATGGTATTTATGATTTCCTACTGACTCCATAAGCAATTCACATCTCCAGGAAAGATTTAACCCTGAGACTTGGCACTGGAAGTCCTCCTTACTTAATCTTTATGATCAACATCAATTTTGCTATTTAACATAAGAAGTGAGTCTTGTGATCAAAAAAAAAAAAGGAATTTCCTCCACTTCAGCCCATATGTTTGTAACTAACCACAGCCAGGGGACTATTTGCAGATGACCTCTGTGTTCCTGAGAATCCTCTGCTACAGGATATTATAAAACACTCAATGCTAGGAAAACCAGGCAATTTATTTTGTTGTGAGACACAATGCATTAGGTAAATGTAAGACACTGAAAAGCAAACACATTCCCATACAAAAATAAAGAAAAAATATAGATGCACTCCAACTAGAAATCTCATTATCTGCTGATTGGTGACCAGGGCAGTTAACATTCCAGCCTGCTGTCTGTTTCACACCCAACAAAAACTTGGCATTTGTGTTTCTTGGGATGGATTTTTCTCCAACCCCATGTTTCATGTACTTATGAAACAAGTCTGAAAATCAATAAGGATGCATATCAAAGATGTTCTTTCTCTTTTTTTTTTTCTCCACTTTTTGTTCATTTTGTTTTGCATTTACTTTAAAATTAGTTATTTTTCCAAGATGCCATTATTTAGGATATATCTTGCCCAATTTTTGTTGGGCATCTAAACCTTTCATATAAGGAATGAAACCCTTTTCTGATGCCTTTAACTTTATTGTTTCATTAAAATTATTTCTCTCCCAACAGTACCACAATGTTAGAACTTTGATTTATATTTGCACTGAATTGTTATTTCTCTTTTCATTATCGTATCAACCTAACACTTGTTAACTTTTCCAGTTTTCCTTTTCAACTTCCAAGAGCCCATAAAAACTTGGCACTAGAATTCCAAGATGTACCAAGCTCAATGCAAAAAAGCAAAAAATAAAGACACATTTTCAGGCTGTGGCGGATCCCATGAGAAAACTTCCAGCAAAAAGAGGAGAAAATGAATTTTATGTGGATAACACACGAAAATTCTCAGTCTTCTACAGAAAAATCCAAAATCATATGTCCTAATATTAACATGAGACTGACCCATTAAACCCTGGTTATGAAGGCCCACTTTTTCTTATCATGAGTATCAGGTTTACAGTGGGGTGAGGAAAACCTTTAATTCAGTACACTTTTAAAAATAAATCTGAACTTTATAATTTTCTTCCCAGAAATATCACTCATTTTATTGAATAATATCGTTATTGATTTTTTTTTTTAGCCTAACATTCCTTAAGCTGCAAATGTCAAGGCAATGTTATATGGGGAGATGCCTTTCTGAGCATTGAAAATAAGAATGACACTGGATTCTTTGAAAAATGGTGTTGCTGGAATATTTCCTTATATTTGGCAGGATTATATGCAAAAAGACCCCAAACAAACAAACCACTTTACAAGAAAATAAAGGCATCACCCATTGGTTTTTATTGTTAAAGATTATAGCATTTGATCGACCTCCTGGGGGCCACTTACAGATGGAAGTCAAGAAACTCAACCAGCAGAAATCAAATATTTTGTTGGGAAAATACTAGAGAAGATTGTTGCTGTGTGAGGAAAATAAACCTTATCAATATAAGAAAAAAACATCCTTGATCTTTATTTTAAAGGACTTGTTTGTACACAAATTGCACAAACAGAAAACTGTTCATTTAAATGTTTCTCCTTTTCAGTCAGGCAGGTTTAAACAGAAATATGTAAAAGGAAATGGAAATTATCACTTTGTTCTTGTGTTGCAGCCCCAGTTGAGGGCATTTCTTATATTCTGGACATTTCCTTGGGAGTAGTAGAGATCCCAATATATAAACACAACCTGCAGTCAAAGTACTGAGCTTGCACCATCCCAGGCCTGGAATTAACCCTGCTGAGGCACCTGGCATTGAGCTGCCAAGGGAGAGGAGAGCTGGGCTCTGTGGTTGGCTTCAATCCCAGAAAAAAAATATTTTTTCGGGAAAAGGCTGGGCAGAAGTGTCTATGTGCAGCACAGGGGAGCTTCAGCACATCCCTAGCACAAGGGGAGCTTCATAGAGGCTGGGAAGGCTGAAGGAAAAGACCCAGGGGAAGACTTCCAAGGGCACAGGAGGGCAATCTCTGCTCTTTTCTGAGTAGACAAATCTCATGGAAAAAAGCTATCAACCCTCAGGAGGATAAAACTTCTTCCCATGTGCTTTTTATGGAATTAAAGCATGGGTATTTAACACTGGGAGAGTAACTCCAGATGCTTTTGCTCTTCATGGGGAAAAGGTGGGAGGGATTTCTCTTCTAGCTGGGGAATGTCAGGCTGACCTCATGAAGATGCCAAGGGGAGATAATAAGGAACAAGGTTTTCTACCACCAACACCCTCATGGTGAAAACCTCTGGCTCTGGAGAATTCCTGCATTTCCCCAGAGCCCACACCACATTTACCTTTTGTTATGCTAGACTATGGACAGAAATAAAAATATGACTTTATTTTTATTCCTTCTATCTTTTTTTCCTTTTCTGGATGGCTCATGTTGTCCAAAGACCACGTATTAATTTATATATTTTTTATATTATATCCAAGTGCATTTCCTGAAGTGACACTCCTTCTCCATTCCACCTGTCCTGCTGAGCTGCACAGGACACTTCCCAGATTGCTGCTAAATTCCCTGGAAATCTCTCTCTTTCAGAAATATCACAGGTTCACCGCCAAAATTCAGTCCCTCTGTGTGCTGTGCTAGCTGCTAAGGAGGTAGAATCCTGTCCCAAATTTACAGGGATATTCTTCACTGGAACTTTAACCTTGTATAACTGAGTTTCAGAGCAACCCCTCCTCTCCCTCTGAGGTTCAGCCAAGCCTCAAATGTTTTCACTTTGTCCTGCTGGAGCACCTGAAGTCCATTAATCATCACTGTCTGACCAAAGTAATTATTAATGGATGTCCCAGGCAGCAGTGACCCACCTGAATTTTAGGGTCACATATTTTCTTCAAGATGTTGTTGCTGCTGTATTACAAAGGGTAGCTCATTTTTGATTAAAAATATATAGTAGGAAAGCTCTTCCTCCTTATACAAGGCCATATGGCAAGACAGAACTACAATTCACTTTGCCTTTTACATTCATTTTTCTAGTTAGAGCTCTGAAACCATCCATAAAACCATGCCTGGCTGAATTTGGCAAAGAGAGTGGTTTTCTGTAAATAATATTAAATACTGAGGCTATATTATTAAGTGCTCATAAGTAGAACAGTATTTCCTTGAAAATTTTCGCTGCTGCTTACAAGATGAAGATGGTGTCCAAGACAAGCCAGCTTGGAAAAAAACTTGTAATTTTCCTGGAATAGCCATGTAAAAGTCAGGTGTCTGCACAACAATGGGTCATGATTCAGTCTGGTGATAACACTGCTATTAATTCTCCTTCATTTCCTTTTTCTTATCAAGGATTAGCTCTTTTAATGTTATTATTATTGGAAGGTACCTCAGTTATTGCTGTTGCTGTGTTTATACATACTGCTTTCATTGAAATTGTGAAAACAACATCTTTATTTCAGAGGAGGGCTGCTATGCATGCAGTTTGTCAGTCCCTAAATCTTCTGTTAAAAGTCAGGAATTGTTGATGTCACCACAGACACATAAATCTTTTTTCAAAGGATATAGAAAATTATAAAATCAGGATGCTTCTCTGGTACACATAGAGGCATCTGCATCTTGTCTTTACCATGCATGCATGTTTATTTTTATGTCCCAGAGAGGAAATTTGATATCCCAAGAAGGAGAGTCAATAAGTACAAAGCAGATTATACCTTCTAAACAAGGTACACAGAACCTAAACAGCTTGTAAGCCCATGTCTATCCTAAAACCCAACAAAACAAATATTCAAACCAACAAAAATCCCCTCTGGTCATGGCTGCTGCTCCTGAAAAGTGGTCAGATAAGTCACAGTGCTACAACATTAATGTCAATTTCTTCTGAGAAGGCAGAGTAATGATTTTACTAATTTGCAGTTTCAAATCCTTTCAGCTTTAGCCCTTCCTGAAGCATTCTTCACCTCAGACAAAATCCATCCTTCTTACTTGGTTAACTGGGACTAACTCCCTCTTACCCCTCCTCTTGTGGGTGTCTTAATGTGACTTTTGCTGCTTTCCGGAAGAATGAAGTTGTATGCAATAAGGTTTTATGAAATTCAATTAATGATGTTACAGCTTATAGATAAATATCTATAGATATTTTAGTGATAGAGCTCCATGGCTCTGTCATGGTTGTAATTAAAGAATGCGTCTTTACCCCTCCTCATGTGCTGAGAACTGAAATCATTCCTTTGGCAAATGGCAGGGACAAAAATGTCATTAAGAGCTGCTGCTGCAATGGAATTTCAGGATCCCAGAATGTGGAAGCAGGCCCCAGTTCAGAGGGAAGTAGCTGCTGAATTTATTTGTGGCACTAAATCCCAGGACAGAGCAGAGGCAGGGCTCAGCACAAGTTTTAAATGGAGTGAGGAGAAGCTGGAGTGCTCTGATTAATTGGGATGCATCTCTCTGTGGTGGGAGGAAAACCACACTGCCACACCTGATTGCAGGAAGGAAGGGGGAGCTGATTAGGTTTATTAAACACTGACTCATTCAGGTGATGAATACAATTAAATGAAATTATTATTCTGCAAGATTTTTGTTTGAGCTGCATCAAAGCCCAAAAATAAGTTCTGTGTCACACTGAAGAATTGTTGCTGGCCCAAAGAATGAGTAAAATGTTAATGTTTAACAATTCATGGAAAAAAATATGTGAATGGGACTAAAGGGATGAACTAATCTCATTAATATTTTTTATTATTTTCTTGATCTAAGGAGAGTTTGTAATGATGGAGCTTCTAAAGCTGGACTGTGACATCATTAAGTATTTCAAGAATGAAATCTTTGGCTTCAGCCTTAGCACTCTGATATTTGAATATAGTGAGTTCAGGACATAAGTGGTGCAATACAGATAGACCAATAGCTTCTGTCCAAAGAAAAACTAGGAAAACCTACAAAATCTCTAAATAAATATGTGTTTAAAGCAGCTAAAATACATTCTATAGAAATGGCATTCTAGTTTAATAAACTCTAAATATTTTATCTCTTGTGTTGATTTTACTTATTTAACAGGAAGTGAATTATACCAACACAGCTCTAATTTTTAAATTAAAATTTAACATATCATTATTTGATAAGAGTAAAACCAGAATTCTGTGTATTTTTATCAAAATTGCTACCTGTGTTTGCAAAATGTGTTCTGTCAAAACTGTCATATTTCTTCATGAGGCTGGTTGGAGAGCAGTGTCTCCCATCAAGATAAAATGACTTGCTGTAATATTTTAATCTACAATTATACACAGCACATATTTAAAATTAATGTTTCCTTCTGTCTGGTTTTTGTGTTTAGTCTCACATCTCATTTTAAGGTGTAAATATTTTATAGGGTAAGTATTTTTAAGTGACAGTTGTAGTCATTATAAGAACTGCTGATTCTCTGGGGTTTTTTGTTGCCAGGGAATTTGTTGTTGGTAAAATCACAGAATCATGGAATGGTTTGGGTTGAAAGGGACCTCAAAGCCCATCCAGTGTCACCTCTGCCATGGGCAGGAACAACTTCCACTGTCCCAGCTTGCTCCAAGCCCCATCCGACCTGGCCTTGGGCGCTTCCAGGGATCCAGGGGCAGCCACAGCTTCTCTGGGCACCCTGTGCCAGGGCCTCACCAACCTTACAGAGAGCAATTCCTTCCCAATATCCCATTAAATCTCCCCTCTTTCAGCTTAAAGCCAGTGTATTTATTTTCAGATTTTTCTCTTCTGTCTTGTAAATGCATTAAATTTCTAACCTGGAAAAACTCCATCTCCAGTGCCAGTGGTTTAATTTGTTGTCAAATCAGTTTTGGATACTGGTTTTGACCAAAATGCAAATTAATTATATATTAATTCATATTATATCCAAGTAGGGTGGAATGCGGGGTTCATCCCAGAGGCATGAGGCTGGCAAGGGCACAGATTTCCGTCTTTTCCAGACCAACTGCAGGGAAAACTGCTCTTGGTGACTCCTTTGGTAGAGGTTGAGTGCCAGTAACAAAAGATTTTCCTTGGTTCTGATGCAGAAAAGATGCACAACAATGGTCTGACATTTAAAGACTTAATTTACTATTAACACCAGCATGAATGATTAAGACCTCTGCAATAGGGAAAACTTAAACCTTCAGCTTTCCCTCCCCCTAGAAAATTATCTCTGCTGTTCCTTTCCATGCCTGGCTGATCCTCATCTGTGTAACTCCAAAAGCTCGAGCTGAAGCTCAGCACAAGCAGATGGGTGGCATTTCCAGCACCACGTACCCTGCAGAAGTTCAACAGCATTTCTGAAATTGTTACACTGCAAAACATGCCCATCAGCTCAGCTGACCTTTCAGTCTTCCCTTGTGCTCATTTTAGGATTAATTATTGCATTTCTTGTGTTTGCAAGCTGTGTTCTGCACCAAGGATGTGCAGGCATGTTTCCCTCACCTGCCAAATCATCTCCCCTGCTCTGGCCAACAGAAAACACAGCTCTGCTCGTGCTTGCTGCACTCAGGAAGGTAAAACTGCAGGCTTTTATTAAATGTCACTGCTGAAACACAATTTACTTCATGGTTTTTCATGGACAATGGTGAAATGAGACCCTAAAAACATCTCTGCAGTAATATCTGCTTTCAAATGCAAACAAATTGAGAGCAAAGACATGGTGATGTTGGAATCACAGGCTCTGACACTTCTTATAAAGCTTGAGAAAACTGGAATCTGTTAAAGGATGTTATTTAATCAAGGAAAGGTTTAAAACTTCAAATAATAATGGTAAACTGAAACAGCAAACAGTTATTGTAGCAGTTATGCTGTCATTGTTATGAATAATTATTAAATAATTTGTGACAAACAGCTATATCTGCATTAGTATCCTGAATGCTAAAGAAATAGTTTCTGTCTAAAAACCGGGAAAAGGAATAAAAAAATAATGTATTCCTCTAACATTAATGACATTGCAGTGTCTGTTGTGCCTGAAACACAGAGTTTACACCTGCCTGCAGATAATTCTTCAGGAAAATAAAGCATATTTTAAATTTTGGTGCAGGACAAAAGGTTGACCAGTGCCTGAGCCTGAGGTTTCCCTGTGTGGATGTCTTGTATTTGCAGGGTCCCTTGTGGCAGGAAGGAATCTGACTCCATCTTCTCCGAAGGTTAATTTATTATTTTATGATACTATATTATATTAAAGCATACTAAATAAACTATACTAAAGAATACGGAAAGGAAATTTAAAGAAGGCTAAAAAGATAATAATGAAAACTCATTACTCTTTCCAGAGTTCTGACACAGCTTGGCCCTGATTGGCCAAAGAGTGAAAACAACTCATAGCAGAATCCAATGAAACAATCACCTGTGGGTAAGCAATCTCCAACCACATTCCACATGAGCAAAACACAGGAGAAGCAAATCAGATAATTATTGTTTTCCTTTTTCTCTGAGGTTTCTTAGCTTCCCAGGAGAAAAATCCTGGGCGAAGGGATTTTTTCAGAGAATGTGAATGCCGCAGGGATGTGCCAAACTGAGGCTGTGTCTGTTCAGCTGGAGCGGCTGAGCTTGGCAGGTGACACTTCTCCCTCACCCTCTTCCCCTCTACTTCAAAAAAGTATAGATCCTGCTTTGAATTTCCCAAATGTGAAGAGCCTCCCAGCCATATTTGAAGAGATGAACGTTTAAAAAGATCCCAGCCTGTGCTGAGGAGTCCAGCGGCGTGCCCTGAGCCGGCTGATGTGCAGCAATCAATCCTGGAGTGCCATCAGCCATCTCATTAGTGGGGGGCTTTCTCCCTCCTTTTTCAGGATCAGATCTTCTCTCCTGATTCCTCAAGTGCATGGATAATGATCAAAATAGTTATTAGGGGTGGAAGTGTTTGGCTTCCCTTTAAAGGATGAGGAGATGCTGCAGTGACCTCAAGGAACATCAAAAGCAGGAGTGGAACCACAGAAGTGGCCCTGGGTCACAGCAAAGCTCTGCCTTCTCTTTCCTTCTGGAGGATAAAACTGAGAAAATACTTTGATTTGTTGCTTTTGCTCTATTGTTCTTCACTGACAGCAGTGTGTTTTGTTCCAGCAATTGTTGGGTTTTGTTATTAGGGAAACAAGGCACGTGGGTGACATATTTCTGTATTGTTTCCCATTAATGCGAGGCTAAATCATTTAGCATGGCTGCATAACTTTGGGAAGGATGAAAGAAAATTAACAACTAACACTATAATCTCTTCCTCTCCCTTTTTGTCCTCATTATTTCCCCCCAATTGTCTATTCAGTCCTTCTGTTGCACTGATATTTAGATAAATAAAATAGAACAACCCTATGCAAATGCAAGAATTTCTTAGGACTTTATAAAGACAGGGCTATAAACACATATTTTTTAGTACCTAAGTATTTTCCAAACTAGCAACATCTTTCCTTGAACCTGATCAACTTGAGAAAACATAAATGTATTTCCTGCTGACTTGGAGTTCTTTTAGAATAAGAACAGAGAGCAAAGTGCAAGTGAAACAGTTTTAAATGCATCAAGATTTTAATGGAATCACAGAATCCCAGAGTGGTTTGAATTGGAAGGGACCCTAAAGCCCATCCAGTTCCACCCTCTACCATGGGCATGGACAACTTCCACCAGCCCAGGTTGCTCCAAGCCCTTTCTAACCTGGAAAAAGACACTTCTAGGGATGGTTCCACTCTCAGGGATTATCTCCCTCAGAATGCAAGCTGAGGAGGAACAAGACAAATGTTTTTGCAGCACATCTGACCCACTACATCTCCCCAAGCCCAGGCTGAAAAAAAGTGAACATAGCATTACGATATGTTTTAGTGCCAGGTTCTGCTTTTTGTCCAAAACTGTAAAAAAAAGGATTTTAACAGTGGGCTAAACAACTGTGGTTTCCTTATTTGCAGTTTTGCAACCTAAAAGTGACTGGAGACATTGTAAATAGGACAAAAATAATCGTATTCTTGCTGAACCCTGAGGTACATTTCTACAATTGGGTTAGAATTCAAGAAAACAAATGGCTGTGCTTGATACCGGGAGAGCTAAAAGAACAGGCACAGAAGAGCTGCTGAGTGCATTTTGGGGCTTTCTAACAGCATAAATCTTGTTATGCAGAATGGGACTGTTGGCAAGCAGAAAACAGTGTCCATAAACACATGGATTCAGTGGTTTTCCTTCCAAATGTCTATGTGGAGGAGAAAGATAAGGAAAACAATAGAAAACTACTAAAAAATGGGGGAAAAAATGTATTAAAACTTGAGCTCTCTTTTAGCCCCCCAAGGAGGTTTGACTGCAAGTATGGAGTACACACTTAGGCTCTGGGCTAAGTTACTTTAATTCTTGCAGCAAAATAAGTCCATCCATCAGCTCCTTCCCTCCCCACACACTGTGATTTCATACAAAATTCCCTGAATTTCAGGCACAGGGAGAAATAAATAGGAGAGATTGTGCTCAGAAAATCTACCAAAAATGAGTTCATCACTGCTGATTCCTACAGGGTGAGAGGAATAGGATTTTTCCAGGATGTAGGGGACCTGAATCTTCCATCTTCCATCTGCTTAATGAAATTCAAAGAGAGTTTTTCATCTTCTAAAAGAATATTCTGTATTTTCCAAATAGACTGTCCAATGCTTCTGCTTTAAACTGATCCATTTTAATTATATCTATGTATTTTAGATGTGTAGATTGCAGTGAAATACAAGGAGTTTTGGAATTTCTGCCTTTTTTTTTAATTTCTGCTTGTTTGATGGATCTTTATGAATTTGATGAGAAATGCCTGCATCAAAGGGATGTGATTTGTACCCAGAAGGCTCCTGGTACAACAGCTCCCCAATCCTGTGCTGAACAGATTGAAATCCAAGCATTATTTACAAAACTCAATGGATGCACTGCAGACAAAAATACAACAAAGTGCCGAATTCAGGGGTGTCTGCAAGGGTTGTGTAACAAATCCAACCTGCTGGCAATGTTGGGAAAGGTTTATTGTGTGCTTGGAAAGACTGATATCCCTCCTGGAGCACCAGGGAAGTGCCATTGCCTGGATTGGCTGGCACAGGTCAGCAGCAGTGGTGAACTCCATGGTTTCCACTGCAGAATGAGCTACACAAGGGGAATCACACCTTTTCTTCTTGCTTTCAATGCATTTGATAAATTGAGGGAGAAGAAACCTGTCATAGGCTCATTAGGTTTATAATTATGGTTTTAGGAAAGCAAGAAAGATCTCTCTGCTTTGGAATAAAAGAGTCGCCATAAGTAGCTTCTGTAAAAAAACAGTTTCCAACAAAACCTTCAAAATCAATATTTTAATTTCAGGACATAACTGAAAAAAATTTAAATATTACCTATTCTCATCTGAACAGAAAAGATTTTATCACAAACTTCCAAATCTGTTGTTCATGTATATCAGCAAAGAGGCAATAAAGAGAAATGTTTGAATTCAAGACCCTACAGAACTGTTTCTAGAGCACAGTGTAAAGTAATTTCAAAGGAAGGCTTAAGAATTTCAATTTCAGAATTTAACTGAAGAAAAGAAAAGCCTTTGAAATAATGTAATTAACTGTATCAAGAGAAAAGTTAAATATTTGTAGTTAAAGTACTGGAGTAGGGCAAGGGTTTGGATCCTGGTAAGAATCACAGGATCCAGGCTGTGCAAAACCAACACAGGAAACCACTTTATAAATCCATTATTGACCTTTCTTGCCTGTCTCATTTCCATTCCTTCTCTACAGCATACATTTGGCCATAGGAAGGTGTTTTAAACATCTTCCACTCCTTTCAAACTGCTTGGCCTTTTACACATGGTGGTGGCTTTGGCCTCAGACATTTGATCTTTAGATATCTAATAATGTTGGGTTTTTATTTTACTACACTTCTAATGTCAAATGTACTTTCTCAAACTGTTACAGTAAACTGTTTCTTTAATATTTCAAATTAGCACATCCTTTGTTACTCCAAGATTTGTGTGCATGGAATCCATTTAAGCAGTTTACAAGCTCTAACACATCAGTAATTAGCATTTAAAGGTCACTACTTAATGCTTCTTTATCTGTCAGAGTGAGTTCAATAGCCCACACATGACATATTCATCTCATTACTAATAAAGTTATGATCTACAGAACTTCTCACTGGTGAGTGAGATATTTTAGAAATTCCATTTAGACTGAAGTTGGTTTTTCTTCTTCAGCACTTTCTGGACAGATACTGAAGGAGATTTTCAACTTATGTTTTTACTGCAAAAATGTTGTTTCCCTTCCAAAAGTGAACAAACCCATTTGTCCAAACTGGTGCCTGCACAATCCTCATAGCCCATCTACAAAATCACTGCAGTGGGACAAGTTTTGCTGTGCTTACACCCACATATTTTCATCATGAAGTGTGTGAGCCTCAAAGAGATTAAGATCAAATCAGGCATTTTAATATTCAGCCATTAGGCTGTGCTAATTAATTAACAGGTGGATTCTTAAAATGTCAGTACAGTGATTCAAAAATTTGCTGCCAAAAGTGGAATTCACCTGGTTCTGTTCATTTTCTCTGGGACAAATTTCTTTGCTTGTTTCTACCTCAGGTTCTGATAGTGAAGGATTCTGTCAGTCCCTGGCAAAATCTCAGGGAAAACCAACTTCCCAGAAACTTCACTCCTACAGATTCCCTGTCCAAAGCACTTTGTGCATTCTGTCTTATTTTCATGGGATAAAAATTTCTGCAAAAATCTGGGTGGGTTCAGTTCTGCAGGAATGATACCCCTCCTCAATTTCTTTGTGCACACAGACCCTGACTGTGCATTTCTGCTGCAGATGAAGGGTGCCCAGAAATCCCAGCCCCAGAAATCCCATGGCATTCTCATTCCAGTATATTCTCTTTCTCCCTGTGTCTGATGTATCTGGGGCACAGAGGTGCAGACCCCTAGCTGTGGCTCCAAAAATCTGTAAGGAAGACTTTCTGCGGGCTCTGAATGTGTGATGCCCCATTTCCCAGCTGGAAGGAACACGTCTGCTCAAGCTCCCCAAGCTGCTCTCTCTGTTTTCTGAATGCACTTTTAAATAAAATTCTGCTTTTCTGGATGAGCCCAGTGACACATTTCAACCCACAGTGGATGTTTTTTCTCATCAAACTCAGCTCCAAACCTTTAAAACTCTTGTCAAACATGTTTGTTGCTGTTTTAATATCAGTAAGAGTTGAGTCTGTACTACTAAGATCCAAATGGAAATGGACATTTTTCTCAGTGTGAAAAACATCTCACAACTCCCAATTTTTAATATTTCTGTATCCTGTCTTCAAATCTTTGGAGCTTTCTGGTTTCCTTTAGTATTCCTCATCTTCACCAGGCTTGTCCAGCCATATCCTGACAGGAGATTAGTTCTTGGCTTTCCATCTGAATTCAAGGAAATATGGCTTGGCAAGTTATGTTCTAATAGGGGCAAACTTGGCAGTAAAAGTAGAAACTTACTCAAATCTCAAACCAGATCTTTTAAATCACAAGAGAGCATTCACTCCTGGATGAAACTTGTCAGGCTCTGATAAAAATGCTGCCTGTTAATGAACCTGAATGTCAGAATTATGAAGTTCCTTGTGAAATTCCTCCTAGATGGACAGAAAATATCCTTTACCTAGGAGTTTCTTGACTGTATTAATGCCAGATATGTTGTTGAGTAGGTTTTGTATATTTTTTATATATTAACTGATACCGAAGTCAACAAAGCCTTATGGTGACTGAAGGTCTGCCCCTTTTATTAAAAATTAAATAAATACACAACAAAGATCCCCAAAGTTAGATATCATCATTGCAACGAATTTTTCTTGCACAGTCTCATCTTTTTAGGGTCATTACACTTTAGTTTTGTTATTTCTCATTTTAACCACCTGCCTTCTTTCCACTTCTGTTTAATTGCAAATTGTTTTCCAAAGAGTTTTCCTGTGAGGATTCCACAGTTGCTTTTGGCTGTACTGACAAGAAAGGATTAAACTGTAATTCATTCCCAATTACAGGAAAAAAAGGAGTATGAACCAGCAGTGACATTCACACCTCTCTGGAGGTCTGTAAGAAATAGAAAGGCTGCATTGCTCATCTACTTGATAAAAACAACAAAAACAAGTAAAAAGTTAAAGGAATTAACCCCACTTCACTATACACAGCTAGAAGAGGAAAGAGATGTACACTTACCCTGTTTTAAATGGGAACATTGAAATAATATTCAAGATTTGTATTCCCAAGATAACTTAAAGCCTTTAGATACAGTTTGCACAGATTTAGCCGACTGTCCCCTGCATATAGAGCCTATCTACCTATCTTTTACCACATAGATGTGGAATGTTTCACTTTGAAGGGATCTTAAAGCCCATCCAGTCCCACCCCAGGGACAACTTCCACTGTCTCAGGTTGCTCCCAACCCCATCCAACCTGGCCTTGGACGCTGCCAGGGATCCAGGGGCAGTCACAGCTTCTCTGGGCACCCTGTGCCAGGGCCTGCCCACCCTCACAGGGAACAATTCCTTCCCAATATCTTTCACATCTCCTTGCAGATATCCCTTCTATCTGCCTTCCTAAAGTCCTTTATATCTTGTATTTATCTGAGATCTGGCCTGGGTAAAACAAAGGTCGTGACAGATGTGGGGTTGTCCTTTGTGTCTGTGCTGATTTTCTTCCCCACCAGACCACTGAGAGGTTTGATGGAGAATTGTAAATAGCAAAAGATCAATACCTGTTGCAAATGGAATTATTTACCAGGGCAATTGACAGTAGTGACACTCCTGTGGCATTCCTGGTGCATGCTCAGCATGGGAGAGGAAATTCCAATGGCCCCACAGGTTTTTCAAGGTTCTCATGACTGGATTTGTGCAGACTGAGAAAGTTCCAGCAGGCTCCATTTTGCAAGAACCATGAAAAGTCACTCCTTGGCCTGAGCAGGTTGCGCAGCATCCCAGGAAATCCTTCACCTTCTTCAACAATGGTCATTGGAGAAATGAGAATTCCAGGGAGGATTCAGTTTGGATACCAGGACATTAATTTTCACCCTCTGACATCAGAATCAGATATTTTTCATGAAAGTACAGGGTTAAACCTCTCCCATGTTGTTAAATGCTCCACAAGAACTTTTACTCCAGATCTCTTGAAAACATGGGCTTGAATTTCCCCCTCCTTATTTCCCACAAAAAAATTACTAAATATTTACTAGGAAAAACATATTTTAAAAGTGTATCAGATAATTCCTTTACCTCATTCCATGACCCGGAAAAGATCAGTAGCATTTTCTACTGAAGAGGAAAATAGCACCCAGTGCTACTTTCCTCATATTCATTGTTGTCTTCCACCTATCTGTACCTTCATTGAATTTTTGGATCATTGTTTGAAAATCTGCAAATGCCAATTAGTCAAAAACTAATGGTTTTGACTAATAATGGTCATTTTGACTCATGGTATCAGTCAAAAACTAATGGAATGGTTTCACTTCAAAGGGAACTTTCACATCACAGCACTCTAACCCCCTGCCATTGTTTATGCTTTGGAAATATGTGTATAAATAAACATTAAAGTGTGCTAAACACCTTCATTTTGTAGGAAAAAAAGTACCAGATGTTGTCTAATGTAAAAAATATTTTTAACATTAAAAGCAATATAATTTCTTAATTGTATTTCTTATTTATTCTTCCCTTTTTAAATGCAGTCAGTGTGACAGCGCATCACTCTTTTTTAATGTTAAATGGTGGATGATTAAGTACTGCTAAATCCTCTTGCACTCTTTTTTATCTGTATCCTTTGCCCCCTGACCCTTTTCCACCTCCAATCACTGTGTAAATCACTCAAAATTGACTCCAATCCCATTTTCCTATATACTCTTCCTTGCTGTAGTCAGTAATAGAGTGAACCTTGCCACTGAACTCCATTAAAATCTGCTTTTTGCCAATACCTTTGATGACTAGAGCAGAAACTACTCTTTTGTGACAATGAATTAATATCAAAATGGCTCAATTTAGTCCATACATTTTAATTTAAGATATGTTGTTATTATTTCCCCAGTTGTCCATTGCAGACTTTCTTCTTTACAGCAGCTGCCCCAGGTATAATGTCTGCTCCTGCTTAACTTTGCCATAATCCATGGTATTACCCAGGTTTAGATGGCCTTAAAAATTCCAGCCTGTCAATGGGTGAATTTCCAGGCTGACAGGAGAGTGGGATGTCTGTGGTGACTTGGTTTTGCTTCACAAAATAATTTATTTGGCTTGAAAACGAGGGTGAAAGAATAAACATGAAAACCCAAGGGATAATGGGGATTTTTTACTTATTTTAGGGATAGGTCTTTGTTTTGCCCCAAAGCAAACCAGATACCAGTATAAAATTACTAAAAGAACTTTGATTCACAGCTGAGTGATATCAAATAATAAGCAGTGACTTCAGTGATTTTGAAGACTTTTAGATTCTCAGAGGAAGCAGAATTTTATCTACTTGGTTTTCACTTGATTCCTGATAGGTGTTGTTGGGATGCGAAGAAATATTTAGAGATGACATGGAGAAAAAAGGGAAGAAATTTCCAAAAAAGCAGGAAAGAAACTTCCAGAAGAGCACTGGAACAGGCTCCCCAAGGAATGGTCACAGCTCCAGTCCTGAAAGAACCCAAGGAGTTCTTGGACAATGCTCTCAGCACACGGTGGAACTGTTGGGGAGTCTGTGCAGTTGGACTTGATGATCCTTGTGGGTCCCTTCCAGCCCAGAATATTCCATAATTCTGTAATTTATATCAATATTCTCAATGTTTTGTCTAAAACTGCCCCAACTGTTTAATCCTTGTGGGTAAAATTTTGGCCCTTTGCCTTTATCCTGCTGCTTCCCCTGACCTGATTATCAATGTCAGTGAAAGAAATTCATTTGGTTAAACATTGCAGGAGAACAGAAGTGTGGGATTTAACATCCAGGAGCCCAGAGTACGTGTTCCATTTGTTGAATTATAAGCTAAAAAAGTCAGTGGTGAAGAAAAGGGGTAATTGAAGTAATTCTTCCAACATCTTTTTGTGGATCTGTGAAATCCTCTGCAGCAGGAGGTTAGGGAGTCAAATGGCACAGCTGAATTTCTAAAATGGCTGGATAATTTTATGATTTGCTGCATAACTGTGGTAGTTAAATCAATGAGTTTGTACCATGAACTGAAACAGGAAGGATTTTTATACCCACTTTGCTCCTGCACAATCAGCCAAATTTATTAGGAATTTTTTGGCTGAAGATAGCCCTCCTTTAGCCAAATCCTGAAAGATCCAACAAACCAAGTTCTCCTGGCCTTTTCTTGTATCTCCTGTGCCTCCACTGGGCTCTCTCCAGTATTTCCATGATTCTCATGAACTGGAGAATGTGACAGTGTTCACAGGTGTCCAAGGATGAGGAAAGAGACGAGGATCTGACTCCATGTTTCAGAAGGCTTAATTTATTATTTTATGTTATATATTATATTAAAACTATGCTAAAAGAATAAAAGAAAGGATTTCATCAGAAGACTTGCTAAGAATAGAAAAGAAAGCATGAATAACAAAGGCTTGTGTCTCGGACAGAGAGTCTGAGCCAGCTGACTGTGGTTGGCCATTAATTAGAAACAACCACATGAGACCAATCACAGATGCACCTGTTGCATTCCACAGCAGCAGATAACCATTGAAGCTTCTCTCAGCTTCTCAGGAGGAAAAATCCTAATGAAAGGATTTTTCATAAAATATCATGGCTACAGGAGAACTCCAGAGGGGAGCCAGGACTCCATTTCCAAGAGATGTGGCCTCATCTCTTGGAAATTCAGCCAGGAGTGTGGCATATGGCTCAACTCATTCTCCAACAAGACCCCCAGTTCCTGTCCCTAAAGCTTCTCCTGCCTCCTCAGCTGTTCCTGCTTCTTCAGCTCTTCCTGGTTCCCCAGATGTTTCTGCCTCTCTGGGTGCTCTTGGCTCTCCAGCTGTTTCTTCTTCTCCAGCTGTTTCTGTTTCTCCAGCTGTTCCCACCTTCCCAGCTATTCCCACCTCTCCAGCTGTTCCTGCCTCTCCAGCTGTCCCAGCAGTCCAGCTGTGCACCCAGCCCAGCTGTGCACCCAGCTGGACCTCCTGATGTTGTGTTCATCCCTCTGCTCCCATCCAGGCCCTCTGTCCAAACCCCCCACCCTGGAATTTATCAGTTCCTCTGCCTGTGGTTGGAGCATCCCACTTCATTTCATCCTCCTTGCTAATAAAGACATTAAACAACACATGAATGGGCTGAGCTTTGCCTTTCCCAAATCCACTCCAGCATGGGATATTCCCAAGCAGATGTTTGAACAAATGAAGGTCCCAAAGGCAGCCAAAAAATCCTAAATAAATGAGAGAAATATTATGAAGTGCTGGGGAAAAAAAAGTAGTATGTGTGCATAAATGAGTTCTATGTATGCACAGCTGGGGGAGCAGAAGTGAATAACTAATCAGGCATCTCACAGTGAGGATTTTTGGACAGAATGTCCCTCAGAGATCTTATAATGGGACTTTTGGGGCAGAATCCCCTCTCAAATGCACATCTTACAAATCCCTCCTTTTCCAAGGTGGGGAACAACTGCTATGTAATATTAACTGAATGCATAAAACATATAACAACTCTTCTTGGAGGAAAGTCAATTTTCAATGGCATGATGTAAAGATGAGTGGATCTGAATTTGGTATTTTCCTTATCGGGTTCAATATTACTTGACAGTTTATAGTTGTGTGGTCATTAGACAACAGCATTGCAATCAGCCAGAATTAACTCTAAAGAATCTTTCTGGGGTTTGTGCATAAAAATCAGTGCTGCTTTTGGAGGCAGTGGTACATTGTGAGGGCTGTGTTTCTGTGGGCTATTCCTATCACAAAGTTCAGGAAACTCAGCTGCAGGCCAGGGCACAAAATCCATCCTATTTTTTACTTTTCTTGGCCTAGGAACAACAGGTTTGCCATTACATGCTATGGGAAAGTTGGCTTAGCTCAGAGTTTCTTAGGTATCAATGAGAAATGTAAGGGCAAACCTACAGTGACACAAAACTCTTTCTATTCCCAGCATAATCCTTGATTTATTCCCAGATATAATACAAAATTTTTAATCTCGAAGTGCCTGCAAACCTGCATTCTTTTTACCGTTATTGATTCTATATGTGCAGAAGAATATTTACATAATAAAATGTTACTGATTAATTGCAAATAACTTGCTTTAATTATTTGAAACTTATTGCTCTCTAATGATTTTGTTATTGAATTATTTTAATCTCTTTAATTTATCTTTTTCTTCCCTTTCTCTGGTTTTAGAGCCACAATCCTCAGCTCTGCAACTCTCCATAATAAAGCAGTGCTTTGTTTTTCCAAAGAAGAATTGATGATAGCAGGATTCCTCAGACGAAATTCCTGCTAGAGTACCTGAGGAAGGAATTCCTGCTGGAGCTTTTCCAGTTCCTCTTCTGAGCCTTTCCAAGGCTCTCATTATTCCTCTCTTTTGATTTTGGAACACCCTACATCTATTGTGGTCCCTAAACCATTTGAAAACCTGTACTCTGGTTTCAGTTAATCTTTTTTTTTCTGGAAAAGGAAAAAGCAAGATTAAGGGAAAAGCAGGATTGAGGAAAAAGCAGGATGAAGGAAAACTGCCTGACCAAAGCCAGTGTATTGGGTATTGCTGTAGGTCAGTGCATGCCTTGTGGAAGGATATAAACGTCACAAAATGTATTCCCTATATTTTCCATAAGATTTTTAGGTCACTGGAGCAACCAACTAAAAGAACTCACTACAGAAATTTAATTCTTCAGGCCTTAGGTGTGAGCAGCACTGAGACAGGGACTAAAGGATACGAGCGGTGTTTTGTAGTGTGCTGTTCCTTCTACATCCTCCAGTTACGGGCTGCCCCCAAAATCCAGGGGGTTTCAGTCACAGGGCTGGGACCCAGACTGGGTCACAATTGGCAGAATTCAATTTAAACACACATTCCCATCCCTGCTTCAGGTTGTGCAGCAAATATTCCTCAGTGCCAGGAATATTGAGAGCAATATTTCTCCCAGTAATTATTTTGCTGCCTTTTTTTTTTTTTTTTTTTTTTTTTTTACTTCAGGAACCTTATAAGATGCTTTTTGGAGTCCTTTCTTCTGAATGAGCTAGTGGAATGACTTATACATCTCCAGCAGAGATCCATGGATTTCAAAACTGCCTGGAACATTGTGCCATTGCTGTGCTTGTTGCTGAAGTTTTTTTGTCCTTTGTTTTGCAGGAGACCGTGATTGCTTCATTCTGTTTGGGAAAGCAATTACTGTGCAAAAGGAAAAATAGGTAATTGTCTTTTCTCTGTGAAGGCTCTGCTTCATTTTGCTGTATCCTTGGGGCTACAAAGAGAAGCTGCTGAATAGAGACCCAAATGAGCTATGAACAGTGAAAGGAAAATACAAACCACATTTTTAAAGGTCTGCTGGTGGGATTTTCCTCACCAAGTAACTAAAGTTGAACCATATTATATGAAATAGGCAATAAATGTAATGGCTGCAGTTGTTGTGATATCACAGAACCACTGAATGGGAAGGGACCCACCAGGGTCATCAGAGAGCAGCTCTGATGTGAACAAAAGTAGTTTCCTCTCTGCACTAAAACAATCTGAAGTGGTTCTGATGCTTTGGGCCCAAGCCAGAGCCATCCATCACAGGGCTTGGTTTACACCTCTGGAGGACAAAGTGCATTTATTACCTAAACATGAGGCACAAAGAGAGAGCTTGGTTACAGCCACACAGCAGCGATGCTCTGCTACCTCTGGTGTATCTCAACTTCCTCCTGCCAAGCTCAGAATCAAAATTTAATTTTTTATTCACAGGGAATAAATATCAGTGACTGACTAGCTCAGACCTAAAATTTAATTTGTTATTCACAGAGAATAAATATCAGTGACTGACTGAGAGCATCCCACCAAGCAGGAATGCTAACCAGGGCACTGTCACAAGTGCTCACTTCTCCCCAGTGGAACAGCCAAAGGTTATTGCCATTTGTTTTTGGAACAATCTGATATTTGTTTCTAAAGGTCAAATAACAATGCTGGCCTGTGGAATAAAAATTATAATCCAGCTGGAAAGGAGTATTATTTCTACTTAAAGTGATTTACATTAAGCTATAAAAATGTCTGTCTACAACCTCTGGATCCTTTATGTTGCAAGGAAAAACAACCACACTGAAAGCCAAAATCCATTAGATAAAGAGAGAGTAACAAATATTTGTTTTCTTGTATTATGAAGTGTGCTGCCCTGACCTGATGGAGTGAAAATCACTCAGCACAACTTCTGTCTCCATAAATCTGTTTACTTCAGCTTGAAGGAAATTCTTTATTTCTATAAACAAGACAGAACAGAAAATTATTTTAGGCACCTAAATTGTGTTTGCTCAGAATGCTTTGCTTCCAATGAGCCTGTTGATATCAGCCTGAGTCCTGAATTTCCTTGAAATCAAACCCTTCAGTGTCTCAGTTTGAGCAGCTGAAATTAAATACCCCACACCATTTGGAGTGTGTTACCTTAGGTTTTGTCTGTTTGTTTGCTGCTGCTTGTTCCTTTGCTTTTCCAGTAAATGGAATATTTGTTGCTTTCTGTAATCAGCTTTTTCTCCAGTCTCAGTTAAAATGTTTGGAAATCCAGTTGGTGAAAAAGACATAATCACCTGGAACAACTCTCCTTGACTGGAAGAAGATGTTCAAAGTTATTTGCTCCAGAGGCTGCTGTTACAGAGCAACAAAATTATTTTATTTGCAGTAAATTTAAAACATAATTTTGGGATGTTAATTGGAATATTCCACCACCTGGTACCTAATTTTTTCAAGGTAGAGTACAAGAGAACATCAATTTAGGCACTGGGTAGACACAAATTTGAGAATATTAGAGAGTTTTAGCTTTCCAGTTATTCTTTAGATCACACTACAGTGTCTGAGAACAAATTAATTTCTGCAAAGCTGGAAGGTCTTTCTTAAAAACAAAGATTTACTTTGTAGTAGAAGGAAATTGGGAAAAATATCAGAAAATACAGCAAATGTGCATCCAAAATTCCTGTTCCCCGCTCCATGAGTGTTGCTATACATTAATCTGTAAAAAAAATCAAAAAAGTTTGTTCCCTACCAATCTTTGCTTTTCCTTTTTCCTCCCAGAAAAAGGATGGAGATAAGAGAACAGCAAAGCACAGAGGTTAAAGCACACAGGGGTCCCTCTGCCTTGCCCCTGACATTTCTCTTTTGGTTCATCTTTTATCAGTGTCTCTGACCAGGAGTTAGGAGCAGCAGGTGTCTCACAGAGCAGATTACACAGAATATATTCAATATTCTCAGGACTCTGAGAAAACACACAGAACCTCCAGCACACCTGGAAGTGAAAGGTCACCTCAAGGGACATTTCCTGCACATAACTTCAGCCACTAAACCAGAAATTTCTTTCCCTTTTTCAACTTTTCTCTCTAGATTACATATATATATATGTATATATATATGTGTATATATATATGTGTGTGTGTATGTATATATATATATGTGTGTGTGTGTGTGTGTGTGTGTATATACATATATACATGTATATGTATATATATTTCCTTATAAATAATGTATACAATATTAATTATATATGCAATTATGTTTAACAATAATTATATTATTAATACATGTTATAGTATTACTATATTATTAAGTTATACTTTAATATTATATAATCATTATGTTATTAGTTAATTAAAGGTATATATTTCCTTATATATTAATATAAGGAAATTCCTTTCAAATTAAAGCAAAAACTTCTTTTATTTACTTATTTATTTGTTTGTTTGCTTGCAAATTCCATGTGCTTTCTAACCACTTGGCTTAGACATTATTTTTATTGAAATTATGAAAGTAAACACTTCAGAATGCATGCACAACCCCATGTTATGGGCTGGTTCTCTCACCATAAAACCAAAACAAAGTCTCTATACATTATCTTTATTAAAAACATAGTAATAATATTTTTTCTGATCAGTTCCTCCTCTTTGATGTATTTTCCCAGATGAACACCCAGGACAGCACTGCCACCACCACCTAAATCTGCTTTTTCCCTGATATTCCAGACCCAAGCCTGATCAGCCTTTCCGGGCTGGATTCCCGCTCAGAGGTCTTGGCTCCTTGTTGCTTGGCATGTCTGACCAGAGAAGCCAAGCCTGCTAACTTCCCTTCCTGACAATTTGTCAAAAAAGCACATTAAGAAATAATTGGAGAGAAAGCACACAGATTTGGAAAATGGATTGAGTCATTTTTCTTCAATGCTTGACTGGACAAGTTACAAGACACCTTGGTCTGTGCTCTCAACGAGACAGAGCTGCTGCTCTAACAAAAGAAATATTACTGTCTCCAGCATCCTGAACTCTTGGGATTTACTGGGGTAGATTCTTGATTTAACAGCAAAGCCTGCAGGTGAAACAGCTGGCATTTCCAGGTCATTCTTTGAATTTTGTTTGTCTTTTTAAAAAATTAAAAATTTCAGGTCATTGTTTGGCTTTGCCACAGCTGATCAAAATAATATAGAAAAAAAAAAGGATTTTAAATCTAGTTATTCTGTGAAAATACTTGAAAAATGGAGTATTAACACAATGGCTGGGTTTTGGAGTAAAGATATACTCAATTACACAAGTCAGAGCTCCCATGATGGGGGAACTGAGCTGTGGGAGGAGAGAGGCCTTAATTCATTGTATAGAAGAAAAATACTGAAACAAAACAAACTCAACCTGCCAAGCAAGCAAAATCCTTTATAGAACAAGAACCAGAGTGATTTATCCCCCCTGAGAACCTGGCCTCATGTTGCTATTAGGGAAGGGAGGATGCATTAGCTCTGAAAATCACCACACAACAACACAAACATTTAGCCCGGGCCTTCTCTCCCAAGGATTTATGGACCCTCTCATCTGATTTCTTAATTTCTCATTATCATTAATAATCAGAATGGACTCAGCATTTTGTCAGCAGGACATGGTAATCAAAGAGAGGAGTTTTCCAGCTTGCACAGAAGTACTTGGCAAAGGAAAGGAGGGTGGCACAAAGGGAGGAAATGTGTGGAAGCAAATCAACATTGTCTTTGGCACAAAAAGCATCAGGATGTTCTTTCTTCCTCCTCTGCTAAACAAATTCCAGGATGGCCATATGCAAGATTTTTGTCCTGGTAATGAGCTGCAAATCAGGTTTTATATAAAATGTCATTTTGATCTTCCTCTTGAGATTAAACTTTCTCTAGTGTTGTTGCATGCAATTCACCATAACTGTGGCCTTGGGTGAACTCATTTGTGTTGTTTGAATAATTCTTACAATTCTTGAGAAGGAAGAACTCCAAATTTCAGTTTCTATTCAGGGAATTTATTGCAGCTTCTAAGGTGCATAATATCATCACAATTTCATTTACAGAATTTTTCTGCCTTTGCTTGAGAATTCTGCATTCCATTCAACTTTTGGTGGCTGAAGTATCTGGTTTCATATTAATTTACCAAATCTAATTGTGACAGTTTTGCTGCATCTGGAACCTTTTGGGGACATTTTCTGGACTGATGAGCTTGTATCCAAGTTGGTACCTTAAATACCATATGGGCTCCTGAAATGAATGAATGGATCAGAATTAACTGCAACACACAGATCTAAAGAGTTTCCAGATTTTAATTGGTGTTCCAAGATAAACACACAAAGTAAACGTTGGATGCCACCTCTTTGCTTACCAGAAAGGAGATAATTGCTTCCAAGTTCAAGTCATGGGCTGCCAGTGGCATCAGAGCAACCCAGAATTTCCCATGTTCCACATTTATGGGATAATCTCCCTATTCATTACTCTCGTTTCATTATTTGATAACAGGAAAATTGAACTAATGATGCGTCTTAGCTAAAAGCTCTTTACTGAGAGGGTGAGTCCAAACCCTTCTGTGATCCCATGATTCTGTGGTTCTGTATTCCAGGGTGAAAATCCACATTCACCTCCTGGAGATTAGGTGACAACACTGATTTCCTCTTTTGTGCTTAGAATTTTGGCACATTCAGTAATAACCAGGGAGTCTCTGTAGTGCAGAGCATCTCTCCTGCTGAAAAAGGGTGAGACCCTGCCTAAGAAGGGTTTAACAAGAAGGGTAATAATGAGAATGATAGGGTGTTAATAAGAATAATAACCCTTTCTGCTGCAGGAAGAAGGAAGAGAAGGAAGATAGAGCAGGAAACTAGAAACTCAAAGCTTCCCATCAACCCTGAATTCCACGTGCAGTGATCCCCTGGTCAGGCTCTCAGACAAACATAAATAGAATTATATTGATTGTGTTGGCACACATCCAGCTTTGGAAATACTCCAGGATCACCCAGAAGGGCTGAATTTGTTCACTCCAGAATGGGACAGAAGTATTTCTCTTTCCCTACACAAATTCCCAAAAAACCTGCCATAATTTAAAATATTGGCCATACTCTTCTAATGACTTATTAATTCTCTTGGTGATCCATGGATCTTAAACTTTGGAAAATACTGTGTCTCTTTATTTAGTATTGATTTTGAATGGTTATTAGAATGATTAATCTGGCCTGTGTCCATATGGTACTGACAAGGAAATTAATAATTAAATTATTATTAAAAAACATGGGGTGCTTTAGGAATAAATAACTCAGGAAGGTGCAGATAAGACAAATTCAGATGCTTAGTGGTGGAGAGTGATAGGGTGAGAGACAACAGAGACAGTAGGAGCACAATGAAATCTAAATTCATTATTTGAATTATGCAATTAATTAATTAAATATAGTTTGGAGTTTTATGCGTGGTTTTTTGGTTTTCTTTGTTTGTTTCTTTCTTTTTTGTTTTGGTTATGGTTTTTCTCTTTTCTTTTCTTTTCTTTTCTTTTCTTTTCTTTTCTTTTCTTTTCTTTTCTTTTCTTTTCTTTTCTTTTCTTTTCTTTTCTTTTCTTTTCTTTTCTTTTCTTTTCTTTTCTTTTCTTTTCTTTTCTTTTCTTTTCTTTTCTTTTCCTTTTCCTTTTTCCTTTTCCTTTTCCTTTTCCTTTCGTTTTGAAGATGATCACATATTGGAACAGTTTGCCCAGAAATCTCCACCCCTAAAGATTTTCAAAGCTTGACTGGTCAGGTCTCAGAACAACCCTGATCTGGTCTGACCTGCTTTAAAAAGGAATCTGGGCTCTATGGAATCCGAGGGCTTTTTCATTCTAAATTAACCAATTAATTAATTAATGGTGCACATATGGCTCCAGATAAGCAATATTTAGTAGTTTAAATTTTACAAGGCATTTTAAAAGATTGTGAAGGTGTTTTACTACTTACTTTAAAGCAACACTAGTTGCCATTTATGGCAAATAATGATCATGGATGACATTATAAAAATCAAACATTGTTTGAGTTATAAATCAGTCAATCAATAAACAATTACAGAGGAAATGATGAAAAATTCTTTCTGAGAGCTTAAATTCTGAATTTTGTCATACTTATGCACAAGATAATTTTTCCAAAGCCTTGAAAATTGAAAAAAATCATATAAATCTGAAGATCTCCCTGGGAGGGTTTCAGCTACATAGTGGGTATAGGAGTAACTCTGCTTAACATTTAGATATTTACTTCATTTTTTAATCTCAGCTCTTAAAGAAGACTAAATGATATCCAAACACTTGTGAAAAAACTGAAAAATACTGTGAATCAAGTATCTTAGAAAAGAAGAAGGGAAAAATCTTGAAATTATGTCATGTTTTTGCTGCATAATAGAAATGCTTTATGGCCCTTTCTGTTTAAAAGTTATTTGCCTTTATTAAAATAACGACAGGGGAACTTGTTGTAGCACTTTCTGAAGGATCAATAACCCAATAAAAATCTTGCAGAGGAGCAGTAAGAGGAATTAGAGTGGACAGATAAGGCAGACTTAAAAAAACCAAAAGTGGTTGTGGATAATTTGTGAGTGCATCAGTCCTATGTTGCATTTCAGTTCATCTTTAGGCAGAGATTTGGAATTATTCAGACCTTGAGGCTTTTCCAGAGCTGGGAAGACTCTGGCTGCAGACAGATTTATCTTGTGGAAGTTGGAAAAGATACTTAAATGCTTGGAAAGTGGAACAAGAGCCCTGCATTGTTCTGTGATTTGGCTTTGGGGAATTCAACCCTACCTTTCCTAAAGCGCTCAGACAGGAGCTGTGGAGCTTTATGGGTGCCAGGGGAGGGAATTCTATTGCCTGCTCTAAACTGGAGGGTTTATTTTGCCTACACAAGCCTAATAAATTCCAAAGGGAATAATTACCAATAACCTGGAATACTGGTAGCTGCAGATGTTTGCTTTCAACTCTTTTGCAGCTCTTATTGCCCAGGTTTAAAGGGATTCTCTGCGTGAGCGTTTTTAATTAATGGTTTTCTCTGTGTGCAAACATGGCTGGAAGCTGCTTCCCAAAAATCAGAAAAAAACAGATTTTAAAGGAGCTGTATATATTGAACACTCTATTGCTTTGAATCTGCTGCAGGATGGTGGTGGCCTAAATTCTTCCAATATTTCAAAGATTTTAGGACTGAGAGATGGCCTTAGTTTCCTGTGAATGTTTTTTTTCCACCTGTACTTAAAACCCAAATTAATTTTCATTGCTTTCATTAATGTTTCATTTTATTTTAGTCATGGAAACAGAACTAATTTCCTTTTTCCAACAAGTTCTGGTGCTGTTAAAACTACTTTCGTTATTAACTCTAAGGATAGGAGAGGTCTTATATTTGCAGAGCAGTTTTAAAGAAATCAAACATTTTTTTTCCAAACAATAAATCCACTTGCAAGAAGACATTAAGTTTCTTCAGGATGCTCCCTAATTCTGAACGTACAACTATGACAGAAAGGCTGAGTTCACTGCAAAAGTTCCTCTTATTTACTGAAGAAAGGTGTTTTTATCCTAAGACACTCACAAAACTCATTTATTCTGGGAAATCAGAAGTCCTTGGAATTGCCCTCAATCCACTCCAAAGGGAAAAGAGGTAAGACAAAAATATGCACTTATGGGCAGTAATTTTTCCCAGAAATATCAAAGAAAAATGTCTGAAGTGGAGATGAATTGCTTTCTCTGCTTCCATAAGTCTAAGATCTAAATGCAGTTTAATTTTCCTGAGTTTATACTTCCTTCAGTGATTCCATGCAGGAGTTTCTTGAGCAGTAAAGATGATATTAGATTGAAAACGCCTAGAATTTTATAAATATTTATAAAAAATGGAAATAGGGCTGGAAGTGTTCTCACCTTTTGGTTACTCCATGGTTGACCTGCACCATATCAACTGAGAGTCAGATTTTCTCATGGTTGTCCAACCTTACTGGAGTGAGAAATACAGAAGAAAAACTCATTTTATATTTGTGCCTTGGCAAGGTAGGAGAAATGTCAAAATCCCAGGAAATGGTTCATGGCAGCTTCAGAACTGTCCAAAGAAATCAAGGAGATGAAATGAAAGCAAGTGGATTCTGGGAGACAGAGGTTTAAGCAATAAATATTGTTGTCTGCTGCAATTGAAGGAAAATAGAATTACTTTGGTAATTCCATTTGACTTTCTAGACAGTTTGAGCTATGCTAAGACACAGCTGCCTCTTCCCACCACCCTCAAACTTTTCTTCACTCCTTCCTTATTCTAATTCAGCCACTAATTGTTTTCATCTAAATTAATTTATTTTACACCATCCCAGTTTTTGTACATAGGTCTAAAAATCTCACATTCCCAGGCTACCTTCTTGGCTTTCCTAACTTGAGTTCTTTTTGAGGACAAACGTCACTGCATAACTTTTATTCCCAAATAATCAATTTTCTACCCCTTTAACTCACAGATTTTCAGTCCCATTGTTTCCTAACCCACTTTTTTGCTACCCTTTACAACCACAGGCTGCTACCTGGGATTTGAACATGTAAATCCACAGAAAATAAACTTTAAGGAGAGCAGAAGGAATGGTGGGTTGCAAAACAAAAGTGTGTTTGTAGATATATACATGGAATAGGACATTTGTATTGTTAAATTGAATGTATGTGTTTATGCACATCGTGAGTGCATAACATTCAGTTTAGTGGCTATTAAATACACGAGTTTATATGTATTTAATGTGGCAAATCATCAGATTTTGCAGTCTCTCTATTATTTCAAGAATTACCCATAGAATGCAAAAGCATTTTGGTAATACATTTCATAAAAATTCTCAAAGAACTGTGTCTTGTAGATAATACACAACGTTATTCCAGCCCAGTTCCCACTGAAACTTGTGGGTGGTGTGTTTTCCTGGCTGTCAAATAAAAAACAAATGTTTGGAAGAAGAAATAAATTAGGGTTGAATCTGCAGCAAATTTTGAGTAGTGCTGTTTGGCCTTTCAAGTGTAAAATCATTGCAAGATTAAAGCAATTTGGACATGCCAAATGTTCAGACTCTGGGGCTTTTTCTGTACTTTATGAAAGAGATACAATCAAAATGAAAGGCTGTGAACAGAGAGCTTCCATTACTGTAGTAATGTGGGATCAGCTCCATTTCCTATCTCCCATGGTATTTTTAAAAAGATGAGGTAACAGGGAGGTGGAAAAAGAAAAACTGCTGAAGGTCTCAGCCCTGCCAAGTGGTGGAAGCAATGTTTGCAGCAGAGATGGGGTGTTATTTTTTCCCCTAGATTGCTCTTTTAATGATTTCCATGTTAAAATATAATTAGCCCAACTGAATCTTTGCAATATTCAATATGTTCGTTAGGCACACATTGTGAAATACAAAAAAAAAAATTAAATTAAAATAAGAAGAACACTTAGAGTGTAGCAAACCCAAAGAGTGAGCATTTTGCTTAGGTCACACTTACAGGGCATGTTCCTAAAATCACACATAGATAAAACAACTTTTACACATGGTGGGGGTTTTTGTCTGTACTAATGTACAGAAGGTTTTACAATATTCTGAAAATTCTGAATTGCTTTTAATAAGGTTTTTATTAGCAAGGAAAATTATAGTTACGGGATGTCTTCTAGGATAAACTGATTAAACTTGAGCTTCTCAGTAGACAAGGAGAAGAAGAGTTAAGAATCATTGAGAAGAGTTGTTCACATTAGTTATTGACTTGCAAAAAAGTAGATGGGAAGGAGCACACAAAACCTCAAAAATAAAGAGGAAGTGGTTTGTCATTAGCAGCATGAAGAAATTATGGGATTAAATCTTAATGTGGAACCAATTTTTAAAGGAAAAGAGAGAGTTGGTGCATATTTGAAGACAGTGAACACTTAGGAAACTCCTGACATTAAATCGATGTCTGCTGGGAGGTCGTTTTGGTGACTATTTTTGGTGAATATTTTTAGTGAATAACACCATTCCACAGCTGGTTTTCCTGCAGGGAGGAATGAAGTGTAACTGGGCAGGAAGTCCTGACTTCATGTTTCAGACACTGCAAGTTTGTGTCATTTTTGTAATGAAATAGGAATATTCTAGTGTGTGTGTAAAAATTTTAAATGTTATCAATTCTGTTTTAATGCAGGTGTGAAAGAGGTGTTGATCTCATCAAGATTCCACATTCAAAAGTATGAAAATTATAAACTTTACAAGTTTCCGTAATACAGAAAATCTCCTGCTCTTCTGCTTCAATACAGATGTGAAAGAGAATATTTGATACTGGTTTCCTGTTAAAAAGCATAAGCTTTAGAAGTTTCAACATAAAAATGGGAGCCTGTGGTGAACCTTTATAAAACCTTCCAGTTTCAGGTCACTTTCACCTTGTTGGTTTTCACAAGTGCTGAAATGAAATCAAATTTGATATGGAGGAAACTCAGGGATGAAGTTCTTTGAGGCTTCCAAAGAAAGCAAACCCTAAGCACATATTTAGGATCTAGTCCTGGCTCATTTGAATGAGTGTGGATCTTGCGTTATTTCTGCATTTTTTAGTGTGAAGTGGTTATTCAGTTCATAACCATGCCCATTCTGCCTCATGGATATATAGATTGTATTGTGCTTGGTGTTGTAGATGCAGAAAAATTATTTTAATTTCTGAGCAGTGGACACTGCCCCCCAGACCCATTTCTGACATGCACTGGGGTTCCTGTATAAATGGTTTATAGCAGCTTTGACTTCCCTGATCTCTCTGATCCTGGCTCTGTGGTAATTGCTCTACTGGGACTCAGCCTTGTGCAGATACCAAATTAAATTATTTTGGCCCCTTAATCCCAGACTCTTCAGAACAATTCTTAAAGCTGTGAGCTGCAGTTATTCCTAATGGTGTTAAAGTTCAATTCAAAGGTGTGTGAAACTAAGAAGATCTTTCAAAGAGTTTGGAAAGTTAAAAAATTAAAGGATGTGGACACTGATGATTTGTAAGGAATTCAAGAGCAAAAACTTGGCCTGGTTGTTCTTCACAGTGTTGTGACCCAGTGCAAGAACTGCTTCCAATTTTAAAATACTTAAATTGCAAATATGAGGCTATGGCCAAAAATATTACAATTAAGCTATAGGTCAAGTCAGAAGTCAAACTATGGATCACAGAAAAGCCAAAAAGTGGGGTTTTTAACTCGTGTCCTTTGCTTGTCCTGTAATTGTGTGTTTGCACTGTGCTAAAAGAATTAAGCCCCTTATATATCTCTTGTTTTCCCTGGCATCTGACAGCACAAGCTGGCTCCTCAAAAGTCCAAAAGTCCAGCACAAGAGATCACTCTGATGTGGGGCTTTTACAAATCCAGTTCTGGCTTCTTAGGAAGCCAGCCCAGAAGTGGTTGGCACTGATTTGGAATGAACTACAAAGAGAAAACTTCCAGATGCCCATTCAGAGCTGTGTCAGTGGGACCTGTTGAAGCTTTCCCAACACACACCCTTAGGGAAAGAAATCATTCCAGCCCATTCCACTGGGATCAGTGCCTACAACAAACTCATTAAGGCTGTTAAACCATCTTGAAATGAGTAAAAAATGATATCATCATCGATTACTATTATGGGTTATGGTTCTGGAAATGTTCTACTCTCTGAATCATGGAATCATGGATTCACCAAGGTTGGAAAAGCCCTCCAGGATCACCAAACCCAAGTTGTGCCTGCTCCCTACCGTGTCCCCAGATCACTGAGAGCCACATCCAGGCTTCCTGGGACAGATCCAGGGATGGGGACTCCAACACCTCCCTGGGCAGCCCCTGCCAATGTCTGACCACCCTTCCCATGCAGAAATTCCTCCTGATGTCCAACCTGAGCCCGCCCTGGCCCAGCCTGAGGCCGTTCCCTCTCCTCCTGTCCCTGTTCCTGGCAGCACAGCCCGACCCCCCCGGCTGTCCCCTCCTGTCAGGAGTTGTGCAGAGCCACAAGGTCCCCCTGAGCCTCCTTTGCTCCAGACTGAGCCCCTTCCCAGCCCCGTCAGCCCCTCCTGGTGCTCCAGACCCTTCCCAGCTCCCTCAGCTGCTCCTCAGATCTCCAGAGTCCCATCACTGTTTAGAAACTTGGAAGAAAAATTTATCCAAATGTAAAAATTCTCCTTTCCAATCTCTCAATTTATTACTTGATTTCATTTTCTGTATAGGTAAGACCTCCACCTTAATTCAATACCAAATTCATTCATAAGAGCACAGTTTATTGCCATTAAAAAAGATATTTATTTTATATTTTAAAACCATCCGTGGCAATGCCATTTTAAGCCCAGGGTTTAATTTTTCATGCCTGGCATTTCTTGTGCAACAAGAAAGATCTTTTTTGCAGCCAGAGGGGTTCTTTTTGAACTCCAGACCTCTACCCTGCTCATGCATATTTACACAATAATGCCTGATCACACACACACCCCCACAGCTGCTTACACACATCCATATAGACATGGGGACATCCACACATCAAAAGAGAAAATTATTTCAACAGACAATACTTCATTTGAAAAAAATATACATATATTTTTGTGTACTTTTCCTTTTTCTTCCAAATCCTGATCAATAATTTAGCAGATTGATGTTTACTCTTTGGATTTATTATCTGGCTGAGGGGAAGGTAGAGGGAAAAACCTCCTCAAAAGACATCTGGATTCAGTCTGTGTATTTTAGACTTATTACAAGGTGAAGAAAAGGCTGAGAAGAGCAGCTGGCACACATCTAAAGACATTCATATTATTATATTATATTTTATTATACTGATAAAGATACAAAAATTTGGTCTTTAAACCAATTGATTAATGGCCATGAAGACTGTGAGGTATTTTGATGAATCTCAGTTTCCAAAGTGACCCCATTAACAATCCCTACCCACTAAACTTTCAGTGGATATCGTGGTTTTCTCTTTCACCTTGTGAAAAAGTGATTTTATAAGACAGTGTCCCTGGGACAAAGTTTCTAAAATTAATTAAAGAGGCATAGATTTTAAAGGCAGTCAACTGTGCAAGGGTAAAGAACAAGGGGCAAGGCAGAAGGTGAAATGTATCATTCCAGGGGAAATTTCAGGGAGTCTTAGTTCATAAGACCAGAGAAAAAATCTGTACCAAACTGAATTATGGCTTTGGATCCCATCCTGGACAAATGCCAGCAGTGAAGGAGACACTGACCTGAATTTGGGTTTATTTGTACAATAAATTTTCTTGCCCCTGCTCCCAGCTGATTTTGTCAAAGGAAAAAGCATTGAGCTGAAAACAGGCTTCAAGCCCTGGGACGAGTCAAGGAATGGAAACACGTACAGCCTGCATTAACATAACCCTTCACTCACTCAAGGAATTCTGAGATCACATTTTAAATAAATTACTGGGCCTGAATAATACCAATAAACTTTAATGAAATAAATTCACAGAGTTATGCACTGGCTCAATATTAACATCAACACTGGCTTGAGAAAGACTTCAAATTATCATAGAATATAAGAATTTTCCCTTTTATGTTGCTTGAGAAAATTTTGTAGAGTCTTGTCAGATGACAGAATACTTTTGTGATTGATGTCACTGAAATCCATAAAAATTATGTCAATTTTTTCACTGATGAGAGAAAAACTGGCAAACTTGGAAAAGTTTGATATCTCTCAAAATGAAGAAAGTATTTCCTGTTAGAATACGAAATTCAGCAGTTATTTTCTCATCTATGAATTATGCTAACACTCCAAATTGTATTTTTCCTCAAAATTAAAGTTGTTTGTCCTGTTTAGCCATTCACTGCAATATATATTTATATTTATACCTCAATGCCAGTGATACAGAACAGAATTGGTGTCAGTCCCTTCTCTGCCCTTGCTGAAATCACCTCTTCTTTCCCCTGTGCAAAATTGGAAAGTCTGAAAGAGCCTGATATGGGAAATTTCATTTTAATGATCTGAACTTCTTCATCAACCTGAAAGTCTATTATTCTTGCAGTTTTTAATGCTTTGGACACTTAAAGTCATTAATCTCACTGTTTTATGGCAGAAATAAAGGAGAGAAAATATGATCTCTTATGTTGCATAACTGTTATAGATTTTTCAGAAGTTATTTCTTCCTTTCTGACCTCTGCGAAGGTAGAGAAAGTCATCTGAGAGCTGAGATTTGATGAAAAAAAACCCAAAAACCACAAATTAGGAAGAATTTGTATTTGACACATATCTGAGAAGCTTGACAAAAGGTGCTTTGAAACATTTGGAATTCCAGGTTCTTCTTTAAAGAAAAACATGGATATACACACACAAGGTCTGAAATGAAATGGCCTCGAGTTGCTCCAGGTGAGGTTTTGATTGGATATTATGAATAGTTTGTTTATGGAAAGGATTGTAAAGCACTGGACTAGCTTCTTGTTTCCATTTATTCCATCAAACCAATTGTGGAGCTCACCATCTTGCCCTCTTCCTTTATTTTTTTGTTTTGTCTGAAATTAAAATGAGCATCTGTAGCTACTGGAGATTTCTTGTGAGATATTGTTATTAAATATTTGTAAAACAGATTTTTAGTGAGGTATCCATAAGATATTTATTAGCCACCCTGATTCAGCTGTGCAGTCCAATGTCCATTTTTCTCCTCAAGTTACACAGATACAGGCTATTAAGGGGAATACTACCTCACTTTGAGTAGAAAACATAATTTCTCATTTTATTTATTCCCTAGAAGTTTGTTTTTCATCACTTTAAACCTCAGCAGACATTTGCTCTTGCATCACTTCTCCTTGTCAAACCATTAGACTGAAAAACCCCACCCATGAACGTGCCATTTCCTTGACAAATGATGACACAAATTCCCAAACAAGAATTCCTAATTTCTCCTCCAAAAAAAAAAATCTAATATCTCAGGGTTTTCTTTTCAAGGGCGCTGGCCATTCACAGAGTGATTTTCACTGCAAAGCAGAGATGACAAACTAAGATACACAATCAAATCCCTCCCTTTCTCATCTATATTTTGGCTTTGTGGGGATTGGATTGGAGTGGTACAAGATGTGTTTCAGGAAAGATGATAAAACTCCAGACACCCCATCACCTTTCTGCAACCCTCCAGAGCTCCTGCAGTAAATAGATTCACCAATAACCCAAAAACTGAGTTTTCTGATTATTTTTTCTGTTTTTATGTTTTGCAAAAACAGCACTGACAGGACTCCTTTCTTACAGTCTGAGCTTCCCTGTTTGCTTATGGGACACTGGTTCCTGCTCTTTGTTATGCTACAGATGCCAGACATTTGTTTTATAACCAAATTAGCTTTGTATTTTATCCCATGGAGTCATGGAAGGTTAAAAAAGATCTTCAAGATCATCAAGTCCAACCTTTGACTGCCTGTCCATTGAACATTATCATAAAGTGCCACCATATCTGCTTGGTTTTTGGACGCTTCTAGGGATGGGGACTCCACCACTATTCCAGGGCTTGACCATGCTTTAAGTGAAGCTTTTTCTCCTAAAATCCAACCTGATTTTGGTGTCCTGCTAGCACCTTGGGGCTGTTTTCCCTATTCCTATCTTTAGCTGCCTGGGCAAAGAGGACAACTCACAATCTCCTTTTTTTACTCCCAAATCACCATTTCCACTCTGTTTCTGAGGGATACAGATAACCTGGTGTCCTGGGTGACTTTATGATGCTGGTATCCCCAATCATCTTCTCTGTTTAGGCTGGATATTGAGTTCTGCACCTTTAGGACTGGTTCTGAGAGTGAAGGGGGGGAAGAAGAAGCCTGCAGTTTGTTTGACACCAGATCCAAGCCCCAGAGAGACTGAGAGAAAGCCAAGGACACACCCATGAAAAGGACTCTGAGCTACAAAAAGACTCTCTTTGAATTTACCATCTCTTCAGAACAGCGAGACGTGCCATTGTTCAATATTATTCACTTTTAAAATCTTTTTTCAAGAATCTTTATTCAAGATTCTCCAACTTCATGATGAAATTTGTTTCTTAAATAAACAGGTTTTTCACTACTTTTCTCAAAGGAGGTTTATCTTCTGAGCAGGTGGAGGGAGAGCCAGTTAGAGGCTGGGGAAAACCGTGGTTTTTGGACTGTGTGGATTTGTTGGCCTGGCACATCAGAACCACAAAAATGATGGGCAGTGCACATTAATCCCATCCAGAAATGTGATGGCAGAGTCTGTTTCTACTGCTGGTGTCACAGGGCGATGACAGGATTTGAGTTTAGTGGAAACTGAGGTGAACCTGACTGGAAATGAGTGAAATAAACATCCTATTGTGACTGGCCCAGAGGAATGAATCCCATCTGCATTCACCTTTTTGTCTGGATACATTAGGCTAGAAGCACCTAATTATCAGCTCTACTTCCTTTCATATTATTGCTTGTGCTCAGTGCAGGATAAAGAAAGAAATCAGTTAGGAAAAGCAGGGAGTCCTTCCCATGCAGAGCTCCCTAATGGAGTGGACTCAGGAGAATCCATCACAGCAACTTCACACCCTCAGAAAATTATTCTGTCCAAGTGCATCTGAGTATCACTATCCTGATACTATTTTCGTGGTCCACAGGGTAAATATTTGATTTAATGGAGCAGCAAATTTAAAGTGCCAAATGTCATTTCCTTCTCTTCCCAATAGTCCGAGGCTTGCTCACTGCAGTTAATTTTCCTTTCTGTTCAAATGAAGTGAAATACAAATCTGAAATTGAAGGTAACATCAAGAAAGAAATGCAGACCAAACTTGAAACCTAATAATGTAACTTTCTTCAATCCAGATGTGCCTTTACCAAAAAAATTAAAAATTTCAAGTATATATTATATTGAAATGTTTGAATTGTTGCTTCTCCTAAGAGATGTCTTCTGTTGTCAAACAAAAGGAAGATTTAAAAAATGACAGAGAGAAGGGAATATATAAACATATATATAACATATATAAACAAATATATAACATGTATGTGTATCTAAATACAATTCCTTTCCTTTCCTTTCCTTTCCTTTCCTTTCCTTTCCTTTCCTTTCCTTTCCTTTCCTTTCCTTTCCTTTCCTTTCCTTTCCTTTCCTTTCCTTTCCTTTCCTTTCCTTTCCTTTCCTTTCCTTTCCTTTCCTTTCCTTTCCTTTCCTTTCCTTTCCTTTCCTTTCCTTTCCTTTCCTTTCCTTTCCTTTCCTTTCCTTTCCTCTTCCCCAGTTTGCAACTGCCATTTTAAATCAGTGATCAAAATCAGTCCTCTTGGACTTTTTTTTTTTGCCCAGAAGGGAAAACAACTTCTAAAAAGTTCTAAAAATATTTGAATACTTTTTCCTTGCTCACTCAACCACTCTGAAGAAGGATTGCAGCCAGAGTCCTTCCTCGTTTTTCCTCAAGATCTAATACTTTAAAAAAGTCCCAAACTCCATCCTTGTTTATACCAGAACATGCTAAAGATTTTTAAAGTGTTTCTCAGATTGCATTTCCCTTTTCTTTACTCACAAACCTGGCAGCTAGATTCTCCAACTTCTCCATGATGAAAGTCATGCCCTGCCTTAATTATTTAGTAGCACAACATTGTTTATTCCTTGACCTCACATTTTAAGGTGAAACTGATTTTCCCACATTGATTTTAAAGCACCTCCCTCAGGCAATATTCTGGACACCAGAAATTAGGTTTCAAAATTCCCAGTGCTGTGAGGGTTTTAAAATGGCATTGGGGATGCTGACAGTGCCTTTAAACAACCAGGCTGGGGAAAGAAAGCTCTGAGCTGACAGCTCTGGCACTTCCAAAAGTTATGTCTGGAAATGGGAGCCAGAAAAATCCTGCAAGGTAGAACTGAGGAAGCAGTACTGAGCCTTTTCTTAAGTCATAACTTAAGAATGTATTTTCACCTTTAATTAACTGTGGAGTCATCTCTGGGACCAAAAGCTAAAAATATTTTTCATTTCTCCGTTCTGAGCAGCTAAAACCCAGCCAGGGAAGTGTTAGAGGAACATGGCTCTGGTGGATTTGGGGATGTAGGAGATCCCTCCCACTGTCCTGAGCAACATTACCTTCTCTTTTAGCTTTTCCCTCTGTTGTCCATAGTTATTCCTTCCCAAATCCACCCCAATCCCTCTTTTCCCTGCTAACAGCCCTTCCCCTGCACATCCAACATGTTTTACACAGCTCCCTCTTCTTGATATCACAGAATTTATTTCGCACAGTACAAACACATAAATACACTCATACAAACACTAAAATTATCCTGTTGGCTCATCCCTGAGCAAGGGGACCTGATAGATGAGGATTTCTTTTTGCAGCTAGAGGAGTGTCCTCCTCCCAGTCTCTCATCCTGCTGCACAACTCCAACTCCATTCCTGGAGCCTCCTGGGTTCCCTACAGCTCCTTCCCTCCAATATCTGCTGGGAAGGAGCTGTAGGGAGCCCAGGAGGCTCCTGGAATGCTGTGGTATTTTTTGTGTCCCCGGGATGAAGGAGGAATTGATGAATCTGACTCCATGTTCTTAGAAGGCTAATCTATTATTAAATTATATTACATTATATTACATTATATTATATATTACATATAATATTACATATAATATTACATTACATTACATTATATTATGCCATACTAAAACTATACTAACGAATAGAGAAAGGATACAGACAGGAGGTTACAAAGAATGATAATGAAAACTCGTGACTGCTTCCAGAGTCCTGACACAGCTGGCTGTGATTGGTCATTAATTAAAAACAATTCACCAATTCACTATGAAACCAATTAAACATGCACCTGTTGGTAAACAAGCTCCAGACCACATTCCAAAGCAGCAAAACAGGGAGAAGCAAATGAGATAATATTGGTTTCATTTTTCTCTGAGGTTTCTCATCTTCCCAGGAGAAGAAGTCTTGGTGAAGAGATTTTTCAGAAAATATGACAGTGACAGAATGCATGAAGGATAACTTCAGCCAGGTGAAAGGCCACCCTAACAGAGGGAATGGGATCCTGGACATGTCTGGCACTACAAGCCAGGGACAGTCACCCTTGGCCTACAGCAAAGGCCCTCAAACACTGAGATCTCATTATCTTGTGCTGAGAAGGACCCATAAAACAGGAGCAGCCCCAGCACAGTGTACAGTTACAGGTGCAGGCAGGAATTT